>NC_066582.1:444445178-445045678 GCF_024323335.1 Lathyrus oleraceus | reverse complement strand
GTTACTGCAATGCCTCGATTTAATTAGTCGTTTATGTAATTATTTATTTAAATTAATTGAGTATTTCATTTAAATAGTTATTTTTATGAATATATGATATATTTAGCCAATGACGATATTTGTGGTTTTTGTGCTAATTAATTGAGTTAGTGCTAATTAATTAATTAATTAGAAATTATAGATAATATGTATAGTTGAGTCAGTTTTGTGAACTAAGAGAGTTTAATGGTGAGTGGAATAGAGCTGAACTTTAGTTGGGCAAAAAGTGAAAATAAGATAAATTAAATAAAATAGTATATATTTTAAAAGATAGACAAATTAGGTTTTTAGAGGCTTTTTCATCAGTATGTAAAAACAAGGGATATTTGAGAGAAGAACTTTGAGATGGGATGCCAATTGAAGCTTACCTTACTGAATTTTATAGAATTACAAGGTGTGTATGGGTGGGTGGGTGGTGGTGTATGTGTGTATGTGTGTGTGTGTGGGGGGGGGGGGGGGGGGGGATGAGATTCTTCATCAATGGGTGCTTAATTCATAAAAGGATAGAGAGGTTTCCTTTAATCTCCAATAGGATTTTTCTCCTTTTTGATGATTGGGTTGTGTGATGAATAATATGATTATAATTATGCTTGTATGCCATGATTTAATTGCAAATTCGTGTATTGTATTTGGTGTAATTTTTGCATATGCTATTTGTCCATAAACATGAGTTTGAATGTAAAAGTGGGGTTTTTAAAATATGAATAAATTCTGGATTTTATGGTTAAATAAATGGAATAATATGTTAGATTATTAGGAATTAACATGCTTTTATGTGTTGAACATGTGGGTGATGTTTCTACACTGTTTGTGAGTGTTTAGAGTGAGTTTGAGAGGGTTTTGAGGTTCTGCAAGTGCTGAACAAAATTCTGCTTCTAATAGCAGGCTGACAAGCGTCACTCGTATGACGCCCTGGGCGTCACACACTGTGAAGCGCTGACGAGTGTAAAGCATAAGATGGGGAAACTGTGCATCCAAGCCAGCATGGTCTTTCCAGGTCGTCATAGTGTGATATGTTGGGGATAGGAAGGATGACATGCGTCATCCTAGTGACGAGTTACCCATCATCGTGTCAGAATGCGTGTTATGACCTGCTGAGTTGGATTCTGGGGATGGTTTTGTTGGGCAATAAGAGATTGGATATTGTGTATTTTGATGAACATGAGTTAATTAATTAAATATATGATTAATTAAGTGTGATTTGAGATATGAGTTATTATTGATGCATTTAAAATATATTTTATTTATAGTTACAGAGGGGATGTATTGCATCTGTGGTTGTTGAATGATTATGTACAGTAAGAGTGCAGTTGTACTGCATTTTGCATGATATTCATCATATGTGTCTTTATCGTTAAAGAGACATGTTCGTTAGTTCAGAGTGGGGACTAGTGACTTGTACTAAGCCTTGAGTGAGGGCTTGGAGCTTAGAGTGGGGGCTCTGGGTTTGCAAAGATTGGAATCTAGTTTGTATGAAGAACCAAACATTGAGTCGGTACTACATGTATATAGAGTTGAGTTCTAAGTTCGGTTCATAGTGGGGACCGTAATGAGCATGAGTCGAGTCATTGTTTCATTATATTGCATGATTGTTATTAGATGGCTATGATGTGGGTGAGATGTGAATACATGATGTTGGTGTGGTTTCTGATTATGTGGATGATTTTATAGATGTGTGCATCTATCCTGAATGTTTATGCACCATTTATTATTTGAATGTATTCTCACCCTTTTTTATGTTGTTGCGTTTGTGCTCCTCAGGAGTACAGATAATCAGATACCTAAGTAGAAGCTTGAGCTTGAGGACAATGTTTATCTCTTTAGTTGCTTGTCGTGCGAGTCTATAATTGGAGTCGCTCTGATACGTAACACGAGGAAATCAGACTGTCATATATTTATTTATGTTGCGTATCTTCCTTTTTGATTTTATTCTGCGATGAACCGCTTTTCAAACTAATAATTCTATTGAGGCTTTTATGCCAAGTGTTTTGTAATTTTGTTGCTTATCAAATGGTTTTAACTTCACATTAGATGGTTCAAAACATTTTTGATTGTGCGAGTAATATCCTGCTTGATGATAATTGTGATATACTTGTTTTTAATTACGTAATTGTCGAATCGGGAAGTAGGGTGTTACAGTTACTTAAATATGTTTCTTTTATTTTATGGGGAAAATTTTGACTACTCGAAGAATAAATTATACAATTTTTTATATCTCGAGATGTTGATATTCATAATATGGTTGAAGATGATTATAAATATCTTGTTAATGTAGCTAATGTTTCTCTAACTACAAAAGAAAAGAGCATTTATATCAAAAGGAAGATTTCAAAATGAATCACAAGGCTATAAGTTACCTAATGAATGCCATTACATTCAAAGAATTTGAGAAAAGTCCCAAAAAAAGATACTGCTAAGAAGTTTTATGAATCTCTTTGCAGTGAATATGAAAAAAAAAATTAAGAGATTGTTTTAATTAGATAATATGAACTCATATATATGGAAGAATGAATATAAGAGCATAGAGTCTGTTGGAAATCCCGCAAAACCTATGGAGAATTTCAATCAATCTTGATGAACAAGATTTTTATTACCTACACAATGGCAATGAAAAGAAAGGAGCAGTGGAGAAAGAGAGAGTGTATAGAACGATGAAGGAGAAGAGTAATATACTTATGCAGAGTTTCTTTCTGCCCATAAACTGTGGAAAACTTCTTATTCACTTTGCAACTGCAAAATACCGTGAATATAATATTATGAATGCTCTATTCACTTCTATTACAAACATAAGGGTTACTCCCTCTATTTATAGATTTAAGTTAACTTGGACCTCAAGCCAAAGCCCAAAACTATAAAAGCCCAAAATAGCTAACACTACTAAATAGGCATAGGTGGTTTGACACTTCCTTGCTCTGCCGAGCAACCTGCTTCGATACAAGGAATTACAATTCAACACAACACCTAATTCATTGTGTCTAAGCTATCTACATTCATCATAACTCTTAGCCTTCTGAACACTTCGACCTGCACTCCCTTCGTCATGATGTCTGCAATCTGATCCTTAGTTCTGCAGTGTTCCACATTTATCTTCCCATCTGCTACTTGCTCTCGAAGATAATGGAACCTCATCTCGATGTGCTTGCTTCGACCATGTTTCACAAACCCAGCTGGTTGCACAACATAAACTTCTTCTTCTAAGGGGCCATTCAGGAATGCATATTTCACGTCCATCTGGCACATCAGCCAGTTGTTCATGTTTGTTAGACCAACAAACAACCTGACTATTTCGATCCTAGCAACAAGTGTAAAAACTTCATCGAAGTCGATTCCTTCTTTCTAAAGAAATCCTTTTGCCACAAGTCTCGCCTTGTGTCGAGTCACTTCTCCTTTGGGATTCAACTTCACCTTGTATACCCACTTCACATCGATTGCCTTCTTGTCTTGGGGAAATTCGACAAGTGACCAAGTGTTGTTGACTTCGATTGACTTCAGCTCTTCATCCATTGCTTTCATCCACTTCGAATCTTTCAATGCCTCAACTGCATTGACAGGTTCGACATTTGCGTAGAAAGCATAATGTACCAGCTCATCTTCATCATTGACCACATCATCTGATGTAATCACATATTCTTGCAACCTTGCAGGCATGTGTCTTTTACTTTGAGGTCTACTTGTGCTTGCTTCACCTCTGACTTCTTCCTGTCGAACTTCTCTTTTGACTTCACTAGCTGGTTCATCAAAAAAGATTCTCACTGAATCTTTCTTGACATTCTCAGTCCAATCCCACTCCTTAAGCTCATCTATGATCACGTCCCTGTTGATCACTACTTACTTATTCACTGGTTCGAGTAACTTGTATCCTCCAGTCGAATGATATCCTATCAGGATCATCTGACTGGACTTGTCATCAAGTTTTCATCTCAACTAATCTGGCACATGTCTATGTGCTATAGATCCAAACACCCTCAAATGACTCAAGCTAGGCTTGACACCAGACCAACATTCTTCTGGCGTGATTCCTTCTAGCTTCTTCGTTGGACATCTGTTCAGGATATATGTCGCAGTCGACACAGCTTCTCCCTACAATTCTTTGGGTAAATGCTTGCCTTTCAACATACTTCTAACCATATTCATTATATTCTTCCTTTCCGCGACTCCATTCTGTTATGGAGTGTAGGGTGGCACCACCTCATGAACAATCCCTTCTTTCATACACAATGTATCGAAGTCTTTCGACACATATTCTCCACCACCATCAGTTCTCAAAATCTTGATCTTTCGTTCGCTCTGTCTTTCGACCATAGATTTAAACTTGGAACATACCTCGATCACTTCACTTTTCTTCTGGATCCGATAAGACCATAGTTTTCGACTGAAATCGTCTATGAATGTAACAAAGTATTTGTTACCTCCAATCGAATCCACCTGGAGAGGACCACATACATCAGAGTATATGACTTCAAGAATTGCCTTCGACCTGTTTCCTGCATCCTTACTGAAGCTGTTCTTATGCTGCTTTGCCTTCACACATTCTTCACACACTTTGTTTGGAATGTCGATTTCTGGTAATCCTAAACCATATTTCTTCTCTTCAAATCTCTGATGTCTTTGAAATTGAGATGGCCAAGTCTGTAATGTCATATCTATTCATCTCTGCTGGCTGCTGTTGCAAGGGACTTATGCTCCATCACATTTAATTCAATCTTGAAGGTTCTATTCTGAGACATTTGAGCCTTCAAGATCAACCTTCCATTTGAGTCAAGAACTCTCATCATCTTGTCTTCGATCGATACCTTGTAGTTCTTTTCGACCAACTGTCCTATGTTGAGCAAATTACTCTTCATGCCTGGTATGTACAACACATTTGAAATTACTGACCTCTTGCCATATTTCCTCATAATCAGAACATCACCAACACCTTTCGTTGCTAGAGTTTTGTCATTTGCAAATTTCACCATGTTCTTCATTGAGGGCTTTATGTTGACAAGCCAATCTTTTCTTCCAGACATATGTGATGAGCATTTTGAGTCCAAGTACCACTGGTCCTTGAATCTCTCTTCTTCTCTTGTTGTAACCATCAACAACATCTCTTCTTCGTCATGTTTCGCCAGCTTTGCATAAGTTTCTTGATTCTTCTGCTTTTCTGGACAATCACTAGAATAGTGACCATACCTTTGACAATTGTAACACTGAATGTGACTCTTGTTTGGCTTTTGACCACCACCTCTTCCTCTACCTGCAACACCACCTCTTTAGTTGCCTTGGTTCCATAGTTTTCTCTGATTCAACGAGTTTCCTTCTTGCTGATTTCGACCAGTCGAATTGTTGTAACCTCCTCTGCCTTTGTTGCCATTCCAGCTTCCTTTGCCTTTTCTTTCTTTTGTTGATTGAGCCTGCAAAGCCATATCACTCTTCGACTTTCCTGCAACTCTTTCAGTCATTCTTTATTCATGAGATTCAAACGTCCCTTGAAGCTCTTCCTTTGTCAATTTTGACAAATCTTTCGACTCTTCAATGGCTGCTACCACATGGTCGAACTTTGGAGCCAACGACCTCAAGATCTTTCCAACAACAGATCTTGATGTCAACACTTCTCCACATACCTTGATTTGATTCACCAGTTTCGTAACCTTGGTGAAGAAATCAGTTATGCTTTCATTGTCTTCTATCTGAAGCAATTCATACGTTCTTTTGTGAGTTTGTAACCTCACCTCTTTCACCTTCTTTGTGCCTCCAAACGATTTCTCCAGAATTTCCCATGCTTCTTTCGCTGACTCTGCATCACTAACCTTTTCAAAGTTATCTGTATCAATACATTGATGGATTATAAAGAGAGCTTTATAATCTTTCTTCTTCAATTCTTTATGTGCAGCCTTTTCTTGATCCGTCGCGGCTTCTACAAGCGTTGCTACTCCTTCCTTCACAAGATCCCAAAGATCTTGATAACAGAACACAACCTTCATCTGCTTGCATCAATTCTCATAATTGTTATTCTTGAGAATCAGAAGATTTGCTGGAAAATACCCGTTTGGATGATTCGTTGCCATGGTGATTTTCTTCCCACGAATCGGTTAAACCGGAGCTCTTCACACCAGATGTTGGAAATCCCCCAAAATCTATGGAGAATTTCAATCAATCTTGATGAACAAGATTGTTATTACCCACACAATGACAATGAAAAGAAAGGAACAATGGAGAAAGAGAGAGTGTATAGAACGATGAAGGAGAAGAGTAATATAATTCTGCAGAGTTTCTCTCTGTCCACAAACTGTGAAAAACTTTTTATTTACTTTGCAACTGCAAAATACCGTGAATACAATATTATGAATGCTCTATTCACTTCTATTATAAAAATAAGGGTTACTCGCTCTATTTATAGATTTAGGTTAACTTGGACCTCAAGGCAAAACCCAAAACTATAAAAGCCCAAAATAGTTAACACTACTAAATAGGCGTAGGTGGTTTGACACTTCCTTACTCTGTCGAGCAACCTGCTTCGACACAAGGAATTACAATTCAACAGAGTCTATGTTTTCTAGATTCAACACTTTGATATTTGGATTATAGATGGTTGACATGAGTTACATGACAATTGATCTTATGAAGAAGATCTTGAGAACTATTTATAAAAGATGGACACCAAAGGTGATTTTCATTCAAGTGGCAAAAGATTTGAACAATCTTATTATAGAAGAACTCACTAGCTCCTTCTGAAATTATGAAATAAAGATAAATGAACATGAACTCAAAAGAAAGACCAAATCTATTTCCTTTAATCCAAAAGGAAAGAAAGTCATGTCAAAGGATCTACAAGCTAAAGATTCAAAGGAAGAAGAACCTGGAGATCAGAGTGAAGAATCAGATGATGATGAGATCTTACTCTTATCTATGATGGCTCAATACATTTGGAACAAAAAGAAGAAGTAATTTTAAAAAAGAACTTTAAAAACTTCAAATATCCAAAAAAAAAGGAATAATAATAATGCAAATATTAAAATCATCTTTATAAATTTAAAGAGCTTGGACATTTCATAAATGAATGTCCTAACTTTGAGAAAGAGAAACCCAAAAAGTGTGGTTTCAAAGAAAATAAGAAAAGTCTCATGGAAACGTAAAATAATTAAGATGATTACTATAATAAAGTTGATGATCATGCAAAAGTGCCATTCATGACAAGCACTTTCTATGGAAATGACACAGATGATTCATTTGATGATGAAAATAAAGATGAGATATCATCTCACTTATCCAGTGATAAATTATTTTTAATTTTTGAGTAAATTGTTAAGTAAAATTTATAAGATGTCTTGTAAATACAAGAAAATAAAAGAGTTCATGATATTTAAATAGACTATCAGAACATGCTTAAAAATGAATGTGATTTTGAAAGTTGATTTTTTTATAAATGAAGTTTCCATACCTCCTAAAGTGAATGAGTGTAATTCTTTTCAGTATGAAAGTATTTTTCAAAAATTTCTTTCTAACAACATATAAATAATTTAGTTTCAATGATTTGCGAAATTAGTAGAAATAACAAGAGAGATATTGGTTTTGAAGAAACTAAAAAAACAATTTACTTTTACTGTTTGTAATAATTCATTTTTCATTTATAAATTTTACTATTTTCAAAATCAAATAAAATATTATAAAACTACTCATATATCTCCTTTCACACACTAGTTCACTCTTATGTCACACTTTGAACCTAAGATATTTCCATTTACTTTCTCCAACTATATTCTTCAACTTTAAACCTCATCAATGGCTTTCAGAATTGCCTTAACCATGTCTCTAAACTAAGTCAATTTTTTTGGAGAACTACAGGTTGGCTTCATCTACTTTTCAAAGAATGAGTTTGATTGCCTACACATAGGTATTTAATGTCTTAAAGAAACCTGTCTACACTGATCTAGTAAAATATATTTATAGGTTTGCTAGTATCTTTGATAATGAATCGAACTATATTGTCTTAGGATTTCCTGTGAAAATTCCAAAGGTCTTAATAGTTACAATTACCAACATTGCAAATGAAGGGATTGAAATCAACCAAGGTTATAAGATGATGAATACTATCCTATTTTCTCAAGGTTGAGTAAAAAATAGGTAATCCAAGAATACATTAAGATGACCATAACGAAGAACTAATGTATCGTATTGTAAAACTTCCCTCATTTACTCTATCTTCCGCATCCATATTTAATGAGAAAATAACAAAGAGAAAACAATCTACTTCTAATACAAATATGTGTTAGATGTCTTTGACGAAGAACTTGTCTCTCTAGTAAAAAATATAAAATTTTAAGATACTCAATTTAATCTTGAAGATCTCGTCTCTCTAATAAAAAAATAGAAAATTTTAAGGTACCCAATATAATTGTCCCTCTTCTACTAGTGTCATTTTTAAAATACTAAGATGTCATCAACTCATTTTAAGTATTTGATCTTTGTTGATAGGACAATATTTTTCAAAACTTACAAAGTGATACAACAATAGTTCAACTTTGTAGAAGTATATTCATGTGTATATTTTGGAATTTGAAGTTTTCCTTTATATATGACTGAAGATTATAAGTTTTTATGTGTATCGTCCATGCCAGACTGTTTGTTGAAAGTAGTTGGAGTTGTATTGACTGTATGAAATCCTTACGTATAAGAAAAATGCATTTTAGACTCAATATCTTAGCGTCGGCGTCAACTCCAACACTATCAATGTCGGTTTCATATCACCAAAAGTGAAAGCGAACATGTTTATTTATTTTATATTCATTTTTTAACATTTCTTTAATAATAGTGTCAGCCAAAACCGACGCTAATGCTTTCCCAAGCCCGAAAGTATTTTTAATTATTTATTTATTTATTTATAAAACTTAGCGTCTCATAGTGCCGATACTAGTTTTTAGTGGGACAAATATTTTATTTTCCTCCATAATTTTCATTTGCCTCCTTATTTTATTGTTTATTTATTTATTGAAATATTATCATCGATCATAGCCGACACTAATGTAATTTTATTTGTGCGAAAAAATATTTATTTTCCTCCATAGTTTTTGTTTGCTCCCTCTTTTTATTATTTAAAAAATCAAATGAATAAAATAAATAAAAACATATTATATTTTTAACATCTCCACCCATGCATTAACTTCCCTCTAGCGTTTTTAAAAGTTGTCATTAGGTACGTCGAATGGACGCTACTATTAGTTTTTAGTTTTGAGGCGTCTATCCTGATCCTGACGCTAAGGCGACGCTAACACCACGTACTGTCAGTTTTTTTAGCTTTTAGAGAGGGCTTTTGGCCGACTCTAAAACACAATATTCTTGTAGTGTTATCCATTCATTCCTTCTATTGAATCTTATTTGGTTTTCCCTTGTACTGACACATCTTTCACGATGTGGTCATTGAGAACATTCTCGAAGGGTGACAAAACACAACATGTCTTTGTAAATGAAGTGCAAGTGATAATTTCTTGAATAAGGCTTAAAAAATTGCGTATGTTGAGTGTAGATGATCAAATTTTTCTGAGTACAAATGATCGTTTTGCCTTGAAGTATAGATGATCACATTAGCCTTGAATAAATGAACAACCTTATTTACTTGAGAACAAATGATAATTCCCTCGAGGAAAGATGATTATTTCTTTAAAACTTATGTCAATGATCATTTTAGTCAATTATGTTGACTCTGATGCAAATGATCATTTCTTACTTTCCAAGGGTAGATGGTGATTATTCACCTGTATCCATATGATCACTTCTGTTCTTCTGTGTATAAATGATTATTTCTTTTTGCAGACGATCATGTTTTTTTTCCTTGTAGATGATTGCAAATATTCTACATATGGGAACAAAAAAATATTAGAGTATCAATTATTCTTAATTATATTGTTATCATCAAAATCCTTTAATAAATGTAGTTGTTCTCTAAACAATTTTTGGTTCAACACTCTTCCCCTTTTGACGATGAAAAATACATTTGATTTTTTGAACATGTTACCAATAAATAACTTAGAGAGTCGGGTTTGTAAGTTTCCCCTAAATGTAAGACAGGTTAAATTAAATAAAATTAACAACTTATAATATGTTGATAAACTCTATATCCTTAGATTCATAACATTTTAGAGAAACAAATTTTAGACATTTATTCAATATATGAGTCTAGTTTACTTAGTTCTAAGTTATGGTCAATACAATCTAACACACAATTTATTTTACTCGTCATTTGTTTTCCCGTATGCATTTATGACAATATTACTTTCTCCCCATTTTGGCATCCATTTGATATAATTTGTTGTCATGATTAATTAAAAAAGATAATAACAATATAATAACTTCTAACCTAGCAACAAGTGCAAAAGTTTCAATGTAATAATATAATATATATCTTCCTGTTGACTATAGTCCTGAGTTATTATCTATCTTTCTAACCACATGACCTTACTCGTCCCACTTATTTTTGAAAATCCATTTAGTTTTAATTTATGTTTTCCTTTTGGTCATGGTATAAAATCTTAAAGCTCATTATCTTGGAATTGGTTGAGTTCTTTATGCAAGACCATAATTCATCCATCGTATTCAGGACTTCGGTCACAAATATTGGTTGAATAATAAAAAAGAGTCATACTTAGAATTTTTAAAGGATGATATGGTTCTTAAAGAATCATTTTGTGTTCAATGGTTTTTCTTATATATGTGACAAATTGTATTTTAAAGTTGATATACGTGTTGCTTCATCATAATCATGGATAAATAAAATTACGATGTTGGTAACAGTGTTATTCTCACACTTTTTTATATGTGTTTTGATATTTTGTAGCATTTTTTATTTGTTGTAATTTAATTTACTGCTTTAACTAATTTACTTATCATTTGTGGTAGATTGTACCTTATAACACTCTTAATATTATATTTTTTTATAATAATAAATGTTTAATGTAACTTATCTTTTTTGACATTTTCTATGATAAAAAATTATATTTTTTGAATGATAATATATATATATAAATATATATATATATATATATATAAATATATATATATATATATATATATATATATATATATATATATATATATATATATATATATATATATATATATATATATATATATATATATATAAAAAATATAATATAAATTATTATTGTTTTTCCTTTTGTCATAAATATTATTAATATACTTTGAATGCATTTGACTCTACAAACCCAAAATGTATAATATATTTTAATTGAAATTTAAATTATTTTCCAAAGAAGTAAAATAGAATTTTAATACATTATAAATTATTTTAGGAATAAAAATAAAATAAAGTTTAGAAAACATTCTATCTATCTATAATCTATGAATATTAAATTATATAAAATAAACAATATTCATTTTTTATTCATATATAATATGTAAATAAACGAAAATAATAGCTATAAATCATTTTAAAAAAATGTTTTTTTTGTTGTTGTTGTCAAATCTATTTATTATTATATATAGTTCTTTTTATCACATCTAGTTTTTGTTTATTGACATTTATGTCATTTTATAAATACATGTATTTTTCTATATTATTTTTAGTTCTAGATTTTAAATAATCATTCTATATTTTAGTTAAGAAAAATTACCTCATGGGTCCTTTAGGATATTTAATTGTAACAGGTTGATCCTTTATGCTTTTTTTCTACATGTCAGTTCTTTAAGTTGCATAACGTTTACAACGTTGGTCTTTTTTAATTATTCTATTTAAAAAAATGCATAACTATCATTAACGGTGCCTATGTGGCCGTTACGTTGCTGGGATGACATATATTTGAATATTACTTGAAATAATTGGGAAAAATCTCTTTCTTCTTCATCAAATCCCTAGAATATATGTATCAGTACCCTTTTCATTCTTCTCCTACTTTTTCCAACAATGGTTTCATACGGTACAAATTTGTCAAATTCACGTAGCTCTAACTGCAATTCCTTGATTTCGAGTGTAAGCATGGTGAAATTGAACCAAGGTGTGCTTGTGAAGCAAAGGCCGCAATACAAACAGTGAGGAAGAAAGGACAAAATTTTGGGAAGCTTTTTTGGGGCTATAAAAACTTTATGGTAAGTTAATTGTTATTGTCTGTTATGTCTTATTTTATAATACTAACTTTTAGATGTTAATAAATTTAATGTTCAAGCTATGGCTGCAACTTTTTTGAGTGGGTTGAAAAAGAGTTCAATGGTGAAGGGAAAACAAAAATCAACACTCAAAGGAGATGTTCAAAATGAGATGAAAAGGACGTAGAAATCAGCGTGTTGAAGAAAAAGATGAAGATCCATGGAGATGACTACTACATAAAAGAGATAATGAAGAACATATTGAAGATGCTAGTTTTTTCATAATGTTTTTAGTTATGATTATTATAATCTTGATATGTATGTTGATACATAAGTGATGATTATGGTTAACATTGATGTTAGTGATGTTGATGTTAGCCCTAACTGTAATGTTGAACATGTGTTGTTGTAATGAATTTCTTTAATGTGATGCTTATTTTGTGCCTAATTTGTCTGTCAAATTTTATGTTGCCCATATTTGTTATAGTAAGGACATAGTTTGTGCCCATATTTGTTGCACTAAAGAAGAGTTAAAGGACACATTTGTTACACTAAAGAATAGTTAAATGACATTTTTGTTACACTAAAGAATAGTTAAAGGACATATCCATTACACTTTAAGAGACTGAATTAACATGTGTTTGACAACTTAGTATACTGTCACATTTTATGTTGCAGTAAGAACATAGTTTGTGTCCATATTTGTCACACTTTAAGAGACAGTGTAAACATCATTGACTAAACATAAAAGGCCTATCAACCAAAATAGTGACAAGGCCTTAATATCTTTCATTAAGTAACAAAAACACCATACAAAATACATGAAATATCCATCCAAAATACAGAGTTGGCATCAAAAACATAAAGTGATGATTCAAATTGCATATTTCTGAGTCAGCAAATTACATGATTCTTAGTTCAACAAAATATAACAGTCAACATTCTAATGGTTTTTTCTCTTTATAGGAAGCTTATGTGTTGTCCTTCTTTGTGGTTGAAAAGCTATTGTTGGTCCCTGAAATGACGCAGTTCCTCTTCTTGGTGATAATCTTGTTTGGAGTGTAGTAGTGTGGTCCTTCTTTGCTTGAAGTCTTGTGGTTGGTTGTGCTTGGGTTTGTGTTGATTGAGTTTGGGATCTTCTTGGTGATAGCCTATTTTGAAGTCTTGTCGTAGGTTATGGTTGGGATTGTGAATTTGTATGTTGGGTTCTTCTTGGTGATAATCTGGTTTGAAGTCTTGTAGTTGATTGTGTTTGGGATGGTGCAGGTTGAGATGTTGCAGGTTGTTTTGGTGAAGTTGGGTAGAAGGCTTTGTTGTGGCCAAATTTACCACAACTTGAGCATTTATTTGGCAGCCCTTTCCTGCTAATAGTTTTCGTATCTTTTCTCTTCTCATCAACATCTTTGTTCCTTCTTCTCTTAGGCCTCCTTGGTGCTCTTCTTGATGGTGGTGGAAGTATGTTGGGGTATAGGCTTTCTTCCCATAAGTTTTGGCCATTGGTTGGGTAGATGATATGTATGTAGCAAGCCTGTTAAGTCTCCTTCCTTTACACGGTAGGAATGTAATTTGCAGGGTCTTCAACTCTACTTTGGATGCATGCAATTACATGGTAGTATGGAATGCCAATGAGCATCCAACTCCTACAAGAGCACTCATTCGGCTTGAGGTTAACTATGAATTTTTCTCCTGACACATTGATATGCCTTACTTCATAAATCATATCACCAACAAGCCTTGTGAAAAATTGCATTGAGTTAGTAAGTATTATGAGGTAAAATAAGTGCAATAATTATGAGATTTCAGTTTGTCAATTACCTAGCCATATAGAACCTTGAATAATCAGTTTGTCTTTTCAAAACCTTTTTAATTCTTGGAAGTACAAAACCATTATAAGTTTCAATCTTGTTTCTATTTGTTACCCATCTATCCATAAAGTACCCTCTTATATCCTCTAGCATTGTAACAATAGACATTTGTCTTGGTCCAATTATAACACTACTGAATGTTTATGACATATTGTTAACCAACACATCACATTTATTGTTATAATTGAACCTATACTCACTCCAAAATCTAGGTGGAATCTTCCATAAGTATTT
Organism: Lathyrus oleraceus; assembly: GCF_024323335.1. NCBI lineage: Eukaryota > Viridiplantae > Streptophyta > Magnoliopsida > Fabales > Fabaceae > Lathyrus > Lathyrus oleraceus. Next base: position 445,031,465 of record NC_066582.1, on the reverse strand, counting down.
GAAGGCCTCTTCATTAACCTTTCTCATCTCCTTCAATTCCATTTCCCATGCTTGAGGATATGTTGCTTTGATTTCCCTCCACATCAGTTCTTACAACCGCTTTCCAGGAAATCTTTTTCTAAAGTTGTTGTATAAGTGTCTTACATAAAATCTTTGGTCAACACCTGACAATAATTCTTCCAATGCAGGTAAAAACCCCTAAACATAGAAAAATAGTTAAACATAGAGTTTATGTTACTAAAATTATAATGACTATGCGAAAGTGAATTGTACCTTTTACTGGTATGATATAAAAGTGAGGCTCTTGCAAACTTATGGTCTGCCTAAATCTTGAACTATAAGATCAAGAAACCAAGCTCATGAGTCCTTAGTTTCTGCTTCAACCACAACCAATGCAATGGGCGCCATCTGGTCATTATGTTCTCTACATATTGCTGCAAGAATTTTTCCTCTATAATGACCCTTGAGAAAGCACCCATCAATTCTAATGTTTGCTCTACAAACTTGAAAACTTCTCTTACAATCATCAAGGCACATCTAAGTAGTCACTACATGAATCCTCATTAGTATCCAACTCTTCAGATATATAATCTGAATCTAACAGACCCCTATCTACCACTTTTCCTTTATTCCTTGCAACAAACCCAAAATCAATTGTATCTTAATCAATACATGGTTCATTTTCAACATACATGGCTTCTTCCACCCTTTTTTTTGCAAGGTCTTCCCTTTTTCTTATTGGAACTTCCCTTGGCCTTTTTTTCTTAGGTTTACCACCCTTACTTTTTTTCCTTTACTTGCATCATCCACTTATAATTCATCCACCTCTTGATCATTCTCCCTAGAAACTAATCCTTCTACTCCTACCAAAACCTCATCAATTCCATCATTTAATACCTCATCATCAGAGTCATCAAACCTGCACCCTAGTGCAGTGTCATCACTTTTTTGGCCCTTAGTTATGTCAATTTCAGGTATGTCATGTTGGCCCTCAACTATGTCAATTTCAGTTATGTCATGTTGACCCTCAGCTATGTCAGTTTCAGGTATGTCATGTTGGCCCTCAGCTATGTCAGTTTTAGGTATGCCATCTACTATATCAGGTATGTCAGTTTCAGGTATCTCAGCTACTATAGTGGGTTAAACATAAGTTAATAAAGGTTAGACATCAACTACATCTACTACATCAGGTTGGGAAATAGGATGAACTATGTATATGTCTACCTTGCCATGAGTCTTGAACCAATTTAACAGTTCTATTGCACCAAAGTCATTAATTAGTTCCTTTAAAGTACTAGCAAAATCATACCATATTTCAAGTACCCCAGGATACCCCATTTCTTTAACAACACCTAAAATTTAAAAATAACTCCATCTTCCACCATCACACTTCCAGTTTGACACCATCTCTCCTACATATCTACCCATATCATCAAATTGTCCCCATGATGAAAATCAACATAAAAAACATCCATTTTGACAGAAAAGTTGTAAGTTGTAGAAACCAATAAGTAGTATAAGGGATCACATACAAAACCCTAGACCTCAGTAAATCAAATACATTTTCGTAGGGAAAACGAGACTTACCTAAACATTCAAAGCTTCGTATTTGAGTTCGTCTCCATCGAATCCTTCATCTCCCTCGAATCTTTCACCTCCCTTATGAATTCATCATCTTCATTTGCAACAAAGTTTGTCAAATTAGGGTTAAATTTAGGAATGCTTAAACTTAAATTAGAGGATTTTGTCTGATTAAATAAAGGTAAATTTACAACAATTACATCTCAGCAAAGTTACAACCATCCCAGCAACATAACAGACACATAAGCACCGTTAATGATAGTTGTGCATTTTTGGAATGGATTCATGAAAAATGGTCAATGTTGTAGACGTTACACAACTTAAATGATTGTCATGTAGCAAAAAAATCTTAAAGGACCAACCTGTTACAATTAAATATCCTAAATGACCCATGTTGTAATTAAGCCTTTTAGTTATTCATATTTTTTGACTTAATTAATTAGTTAACGTTTTAGTTTTCTTATTTTACTCTTTTTACGGTCCGTTTGAGTGTTGATTTTTGGAAGATTTTGGAGGGTTGCGTCTATATCTTGAAATGAGTTTGTTATTTTTAAAAAGTTTAAAAAATAATATGATTTTATAAGGTAATGTATAATGTAGTATATTTCTTTTATTTTTTTTTATAAATATGACACACATTCAAGATATAGATGCAATTCTCTAAAGTCTTTCCGTTAAAAATCCTTCAAAAACCAACTCCGAAACATACCTTTAAAAAATTAATTCTCATTATTAAATTTCAAGAATTTTAACCCTTCCACATTTTTTACTTTTAAAAGTGATGATGTATCCATTTTAAAATAACATGTCATTGGTAAAACATGATAAATCATCTTATAGAAATTTTTATAAGACTTTAAAGATAAAAAGTTATATTATATGTCTTTAAAAATGAAAACATCGTTAATTTTCAATGCAAAAATGAATAAAAAAACATTATAAAACTTTAAAGATAAAACATATAAGTTATAGGTCATTTATTATTGGACACATCATCAATTTTTATTTATTAAAATGAGATAAAAAGATCAAAATTGCTTAAATTTGAAATAAAAGAATTAATTTATATTTTTTTCTTTAACAAACTTTCACTACAGGAAAAATGCATTTTACCTTATTATTGTGGGCAAACCAACCATATGTAAGCATGTGCTACACACTAGCGTTTAACTAAGTCGACGCTAATGATGACATGTAATATGCCAGCGTTGCCTGCATCTGACGCTACTGGATGACGTGTAAAATATAATTATTTTGAGCTAGCCAACCATATGCAAACACATGCCACATGCTAGCGTTGCCTGAGACCGATGCTAAACCCTACATTAGCGTTGCCTATCCAACAAATGCCATAAGGCAATCCTAGGACTAGGGTCAGGTGAACACTACTGTTAGCTTCTAGCTCTGGGGCGTCTTCCCCAACAACGACGCTAGATCCAGTTAGCGTCGATTTTTTGTTTATTAGCGAGGGTTTAAACGATGCTAAAATGCAATTTTCTTGTAGTGTTTAAAAATCACTTCAATAAATTGAACAAGAGAAGAGTTTAATAAATGATTCTAAGAGAAATGATATTTGTACGCTTAAATTTGGATGTTAAAACGATGTCTCTTTGTAAATTTAAGATGTATGAGTGTATTTTTGAAATTTGTGCAACTCTATGAGATCAAAAAGTAGGAGAGAGATAGAGATATTAATATAAGTTTGGTAGACAATATCAAACATAGTATCAAATATTTGGTGTTCAAATAACACTAATCTAGTTCAAATTTTTTTATGATGAATCATAAAAAATTTCTTTCTTTTGTTGGTTGAAAGAGTTCATCGTGATAATTGACACATTGTGGCTGGTCGATTGTGATAATTTGCATAAAAAATCACCAATTTGAGAGTCTAAAAAGATGTGTAGTTAAGGAAGAGGGAATAATGATCCCCATATGAATACAAGTAATCATCACCATATGATCAACCTCAAATGTAACATAGTTAATGGAGAAATTGTGTGCAATACAAATACACTAACTCAAAGTCGTAAGTTCAATTGTTAAAACATTGATGAAGTTAATATGTATTAAGAGAAACTTCAAGCTAGTGAATTGTAGAATTGATTTATTATATCCAACAATTTTTATACTTCAAACATGGCTCAACATTTCCAAAGATTTAGTCGTGGTAGTTGACCAAAAATTAGTAAACTTTTGTCGTATAATCAAAGAAGGCTATGATAACTATCGAGGGAGATTTATAGAAAGGCAATGGTCTACCGTCAAATCTCAATGGCATTTGTTGAACAAACACGATCAAAGGTTTTGTGATAGTTATAAATTGTTTGTTGCTAACAAGAAGAGCGGGAAATCTAAGAATGGTGTCATGGATGATGCACATAAGCTTTTTTTACAATTACATAAACAATGTTTCACACTGGAGCATGCATGGAAGTTTTTGAAGGACAAACCTAAATGGAAGGGACAAAAAATGGACAACTCTTCAAAGAGATCAAATACGCTCTCTACTGGGACATACACATCAACATCTAATCTAGAAAGTACCATAGGTTTAGAATACAATAGTGAAACTCAAATAGATTTTACAATGGGACAAAATGCGACAACAAGGAAGGGAAATGGAAAAATATCTCCATATACAACACCCATAGTGGACTTCATTGACACAAAAATATTTCAGAAAAGAAAATAGTTGTCATAATTAAAATAGGTGAAGCAAAGTTGGCAGAGAGCATACCAGCATTGTATGAAATTCTCATAAAGGATAAACCATCGATGAATGATGAACAATGTCGAGAACATGAAGAAATTTATCAAACTATCATGGAGAAGTACTTTAAGAGAAGTTAAGTGTATTATTATTAAGTTTGAATATGTATAATAATTTTTTTGTTTAAGTTTGAATATGCATAATAATTTGTTTGTTTAAGTTTGAATATCTATAGTTATTAAATATGTACAAAATTAGTCGTTATAAAACTAGCCGTTATAAAAAAGTAGTTGTTATAAAACTAGTCGTTATAAAACTAGCTGTTATCTATATATATATTCTCATAAATTTCATGGATCCAAATGCTGAACGGGATAAAATTTGGAATGAAGTCATAGATGACTACCTCACTGATAACACATGAAAAGGAGGTGATAAGGTTAGTATGCAAGACATTGAAAAGAAAGGACAATAATAGATCAAAATTGTGAAGAAGGGAATAATTGTTTGTTTAAGGACTATTTTTCTGAAAATCTTGCATACAGAGTGGTTCAATTTCGACGAAGGTTCTGTATGAAAAAAATATATGTTCATTTGCATTGTTGAAGCCATTGGAAATCATGATGAGTACTTTCAAAGAAGGATTGATGCAATTGGTAGAACATGACTTTCATTATTGTAGAAGTGCACTGCTACTCTTCGTATACTGGCATGTGGATCACCCGTAGATAATGTGGATGACTATGTTTACATCGGTTAATGCACAACATTGGAGTGCTTAGACATGTTTGTAATGGGCGTGTGCGTAATATTTGGCGCTGAGTACATGAGAAGGCTAAACAATGAAGACATTGCTTGTCTACTACAAATTGGCGAGACACGTGGTTTTTCAAGTATGTTGGGTTCAATTGATTGTATGCATTGGGATGGAAAAATTGTCTTGTTGCATGAAAATGTTAGTTTTCTAGAGGTCAATAAACCCACAATCATGCTTGAAGTTGTTGCATCTCAAGACTCGTGGATTTGACATGCATTTTTTGGTATTGCGGCTTCTAACAAACATTAATGTTTTAAATACATATGATGTGTTTAACGATGTTTTGAATAGACATGCTCTTGATATTCATTATACAGTGAATCAAACCAAATATCATATGGGATACTACCTAGCAGATGACATTTATCCTGATTGAGCAACATTCGTTAAGACCATCCTTATGCCATAAGGAGAAAAGAGAAGGTTATTCTCCATACGTTAAGAATCAATACGAAGGGATCTTGAACAGGCATTTGGAGTGCTCTGAGCCCGACTCACAATTATACATGGTCCAGCTCGAGCATATCATGTGAATACAATGAAGCACATAATGTTAACATGCCTCATATTGCATAATATGATTGTCGAAGATGAGCGAGACACATATGTTGGTAATTTTGATTACAGTCATATTGATAATGATTTCCCCACAACTAAAGTATCTATCGATCTTGATAAGTATCTATCGATCTTGATTCTAGTTTGACCACATTGTTTGAAAGGATATCAGAGATTCTTCAAAAGACAAAAGCATCACCAACTTTAAACAAACTTGACAAAGCATATTTAAGAGAGATTTGAACATGAGAATAATGGAAATTAATCTTTATCTTATTTTTGTATTTTAATTAAAATAATTTTATATATTCTTATTATATACTTTTGTATCATTTTGATTTTATAATATTAAAAATATATTAAAATGATACATGTGCAACTTTAATAATTAATATTTTTATACATTTTAATTAAAATAGTTAATTTAATATTAATTAAAATTAATTACAAATAAATAAATATAAATATGTAGGTCAAGTTTGAATTATTTATAAACATGAAATTTTTAAAAATCCTACATAATAATTTGATCCCATAAAAAATAATTTAATTGACCCAATTTAATTTCTTATAATTGATCATCATATTTTAAAAAGCATATAATAATATAATATTAGATATTTATTTATCCATCTACTATTTTTTTTTTGCCTCTATGCATAAGCTCAATTTTATATCTTAATTTTAAAAAATGCCATTTAAAGGATCATACTAAGATTCTAACTAAATGCTCCTACATAAAGGATTGTATCTAGATTATACATAAGCTTAATGTTTGGCTTATTTAAGACACAATCTTAAGACAAAACAAGAGGAGATAGATCCTAATCCAATGTACTATCTCACTGTCACACACTTCTTTACTTTCTCCCATAATAATTTATTCACCCTCCACACAATTTTCCATTTTTTTTAGTATATAAAAAAAAAAACTTTTCACCAACAACAAACATAAAACACATCAAGCTTCCTTCCTTAAACTCTGTCTTTCTTTCTCTCTCTAACCTCTTCTTCACTCACTTTACTCTCTCACTCTTCATTCATCTCCGTTCAAAACCAAACACAACCTCCACTTTTTCTCTCACTCTCTTTCTTCCTCAATTTCCACACCAAATCCAATGCCACCCATTTCCTAAAACCCAAAACCCAACACACACAACAAAAAAAACAACAACAACACCATGTCATTTTACGACGAATCTTTCTTCAACACACAACTCTCAAAACGAACCTCAATCTTCGGTCTCCACCTCTGGGTCATCATCGGAATCCTCGTCGGTTCCTTCATCGTCATAACTCTCTTCCTCATCTCCATCTGTCTCACTTCACGCCGCCGCAAAAACCACCACCACCACCACCACCAATCCACCACCAAGCTCAACACGCTCACTCCTATCGTCTCCAAGGAAATTCAAGAGATCAAACACACACCCCCGAAACCCGAGATCCAAGTCGTGGACATGGTGAAACTCGAAATTCACCGACATGTATCAACCAGTGGAGAGAGTAGAGGAACTTCTGGTAGTGTGTGTGAAACGACGTCGTCGCGTGGAAGTATGGGACCGGAAGTTTCGCATCTTGGGTGGGGGAGATGGTTTACGCTTAGAGAACTTGAAGCTGCTACTAGTGGTTTGTGTGAAGAGAATGTTATTGGTGAAGGTGGTTATGGAATTGTTTACAAAGGTGTTCTTCCTGATGGGACCAAAATTGCTGTTAAGAATCTTCTGAATAACAAGTATGTTACTCTAACTCCTGTTAAGAATCTTTGAAGAAATATATAAAAAAAAATGGATTTTTCTGTGATCTACTGTTACATTCTGATGTTGGGTTTATGTCAATTTTTGTATAGAAATGTTTGATAACAATTTGTTATCGCTTGTGTGAAGAAAGTAGTCATTTTTCTTTTGTTTACTTGTTACTGAATTAACAATACTTTTACTTTTTAGGGGTTTTGAAATGTCGTATTCATACATTGTTTTGATTTTTCAGGGGCCAAGCTGAGAGAGAATTTAAAGTCGAGGTAGAAATAATCGGTCGTGTGCGGCACAAGAATCTTGTTAGGTTGCTTGGATACTGTGTTGAGGGGGCACACAGGTAGTTTTTTAAATTGTTCAATAAACACCATTGAAGATGAAATTGAAGAGATTTATGATTTGAATTGTGGATTCATATTACAGGATGCTTGTGTATGAATATGTTGATAATGGCAATCTAGACGAATGGCTGCACGGGGATGTTGGACCTGTAAGTCCTATGACCTGGGATATCCGGATGAACATTTTACTGGGCACGGCAAAAGGGTAAAATGTTCATGATCTAATCTGCATAATTGAATAGATTTTGTAACTTTCGATATTTTTATTGAGAAAAATCGATAGATAGGCGGACATGTTACTTGTTAAACAAATTGATGCTTGAAATGTCTTGATCACAGTGATTTTTTTTGTGTGTATCTTTTTAGATTGGCTTATCTTCATGAGGGTCTTGAACCGAAAGTTGTTCACCGAGATGTGAAGTCAAGCAACATACTCATTGACCGCCAATGGAACGCCAAGGTTTCTGATTTCGGTCTTGCTAAGCTTCTGGATTCTGACCACAGTTTTGTCACGACTCGAGTCATGGGGACATTTGGGTTAGTATGATTTAACAATGCATTCTCCTATGTTTGCTATTAGATTTGAGGTCTATTGACGATGATTCTCTTTCTGCAGCTATGTTGCGCCTGAGTACGCCTGCACCGGATTACTGAATGAGAGGAGTGACGTGTATAGCTTTGGGATACTCATCATGGAAATAATCAGCGGGAGAAGTCCCGTTGATTATGGCAGACCGAAAGGAGAGGTTAGAGACCACATTACCAACAACACTAAACAGTTTTCAGATTGTTCATTCTACACCCGCCAATGAATTTCTCTCCCTTTTGCAGGTTAATTTAATTGAATGGTTAAAAGATATGGTTGGCAGTCGAAGATCCGAGGAAATAGTTGATCCTAAGCTTTCTGAGAAGCCGTCTTTAAAGTCTCTTAAACGTGCTTTGTTGATTGCTCTTCGATGTGTTGATCCTGATTCCTCAAAGAGGCCTAAAATGGGACATGTGATCCACATGCTTGAAGCTGACGACGTCTTATTTCGCGAGGTATATAGTGTTTAGTACATTAGCAGCAATATTGTATAACAATAAATTACCGCTTCGCATTGGATATACATTAATCTCATGTTTTAATTGTTAACTGCTAATTTGATTAAGTTAAGTATATCATCAAGACAACAATCATGTTTGAGAAAGCTATGTGAATCCTTATAATAGCCATTGCATCGTTTCCAAACCCAAAATATACTTGTCACTTGATTTTTTCTCGTTCTCCTGTCTGCAGGATCGAAGGAACGCCGGAGAATCTTCTCGTTCTCATCGTAATAATCAACGAGATCATAATGGTTTGAGTGTAGATAAAAATCAGATAGGTGGAGAGATCACTGATCAAAGTGAAGATGATAGTAGTAGAAGTCACCATGAGCCTACTAGGTGGAGAAGATGATAGAGTAGAGTCTTATACTTGAGAGAGATAGCTAAGTGTATTCTTATTTGTTCTTGAAAATAGTTTCCAAATTTTTATTCATACATTAATGTGGAAACAAACAATCATTTTTTCCTCCCTCATTTGTAATGTTGTACTATACTCTATATGGTTCATTATAGAGTAATAAAAAAATAATGATTTGTCTATATGTTTATAAGTCAAAAAATAGGATAAGCATTATAATGATCAATTCAATTTTCTATTCTATAATTTGTTTTTGGCATTGCATTTTGGTCCCATAAGAATTTGGATTGAAGTACCTGACAGTTTAGGAGGGTAATTGGTTGGTGGCCCTTTTATATGGTACTCCAGCTATGTTGATTGAAACAATTTCATTGTATTATCATTATTGCCAACTTTATTGTTTGGATTTGTTGTTTGAAATGGACCAGCTTGCCGGCTAATCATGATCAAGTTTATCAACAATTGCTGGTCAATGTGCTTGGATTTTCCAAATGAAAAAGCTAGTAGTGCACCAATGAATGCTGGTCTGGCGGGTAAGGGTAGGGTAAGGATTTAAGTAGTGCGCCAATGAATGTTGGTCTAGTGGGTAAGGGTAAGAATGTAAGTCATTCTTTAATGATATCATCTCATGTCCCTATCATAAATGTTACTCATACAATAACAATCGATCCTTATCCCAGTAAATGGGATCGATTACATAAATCAACTTTCGCCATAATGTTTTATTCAGGGTCATATTTTTATATAATTTATTAATTTCGAGATCTTTTTTAATAACTTATCTTATAAGTTTTTCAGGTCTTCCTCTACCTCTAACTATTTGATTCCTCTCCACCTAATATATCATCCTTATCACAAAATCTACGGGTCTTCTCTCTACATGTCCAAACCATCGAAGTCTATTCTCCACCATTTTTTATACTATAGATGCTACCTCAATACTCTCCCTAATATTGTCATTTCTAATCTTATCATGTCTAGTGTTTACCACACATCCAACACAACATCGTCACATCTGCTACACTTACTTTATTCTCGTGTTGATTCTTAAGCGTCCACCATTCTCTCTCATACAACATTACATGTCTTACCGCAGTCCGATTAAACTTTTCTTTCAACTTGAGCAATATCTTTCTGTCTCATAAAATTCATGAAGCCATTTTCCATTTCAACAACTCATTTTGAATACGATGGTTTACATCCCCTTCTATTTCTCCAACATTTTGTATTACTGACCCAAGATATTTAAATCGCATGAATTGTGGGATGATATGATCTCTAACTTTCATCTTTATGCTATAAACACTTCTTTTTTTGCTGAACTTAATTTTCATATATTCCGTTTTACTTCTGCTTAGGCGAAAATCACGTGTTTCTAAAACTCGTCTCCAAGTCTCCAATCTCTCGTTTAAATCCTCCTTCGCCTCTCCTAATAGGACTATATCAAGCATGCATCTCCGTGCTAGCTCTTGGATGTGCTCTGTGAGTACATCCAAAATGAAAATGAAAATGTAGGGGCTTAGGGTTGAACCTTGGTGCAAACCTATTGTAATGGGAAAATCGTATGTCTCTTCACCCTATGTCTACACACTAGTCCATACCCCTTCATACATATCTTTGATAGCTCTAATATATGCAATCATAACCCTTTTCTTCTCTAATATTTTCCACAAAATCTCTCTAGGAACTCTATCACACGCCTTATTCATGTCAATAAAAATTAAGTGCAACTTTTGTTGGTCCATCCGATATTGCTCCATCACCCGTCGTAGTAGATAAATCGCTTCCATGGTCGACCTCCCAGGTATAAACCAAATTGATTCTCAGTGACTTAAGTTTCTTTTTTTAGTCTTCGATCAATCACTCTTTTCCATAACTTCATGGTATGACTCATAAGTTTAATCCCTTTATAATTTGCACAATTTTCCTTATCCCTTTTATTCTTATAGATTGGAACTAAAGTGTTTCTTGTCTATTCATCCGATATTTGCTTTGATCTCATGACTTTGTTAAAGAGTTTGGTGAACCACTGAATACCTCTATCTTCAATAACCTTTCACACTTTAATAGGTATGTTGTCTGACCCAACCACCTTACTGTTACTCATCATTTTCAACGCTTCTTTTACCTTTTTGTTCTAAATCCGACGATAGTAATTATAGTTTAGATCATATTCTCTAATGTCGAGTCTGCTAGAGTTTGATGAGATATCATCCTTCATTAAATAAATTGTAGAAATATTTTTTCCACTTATCCTTTATAACCTTTTCCTGAACCAAGACTTTTCTTTCTTCATCTTTAACACACTTCACATGATCCAAAACTCTTGTTTTTTCCCTTAGCAAGCATATATATTGATTTTCTCTCTCATTGGTTCCCAAAGATTGGTATACTTCGTCAAAAGCTTGGGTTTTTGTTTCATTCACCTCCTTTTTGGTCTCGTTCTTATCTTTCTTATACTTTTCACAAGTTTCATCATTTTTACACCTAGACCATTCTTTAAAACAATCATTTTTAACTCTAACTTTACTTTGAACACTTTCATTTCACCACCAAGTTTATTTACCCCCAGGTCCAAAATCTTTTGATTCTTCCAATGCTCCTTTAGCTACTTTTCTAATCTTTTGGGCCATTTTATTCCACATATCATTTGCACTTCCCCGTGGTTGTTCAAACCCTCCCTCCAAGATCTAATGTTGGAAACTTCCTTATTTTTCACCCTTCAAATGCCACCACTTGATTCGTGGTGCTCCCATGTGACTTCTTCTCTCATCTCTCCTCTTGATTCTTACATTCATAACTAATACTCTATGTTGGGTAGTCAAGCTCTCTTCCGAAATAACTTTACATTCCAAACAAATCTTCTTGTCTCACTTTCTAATAAGAAAGAAATCTATTTGAGAACATGTCACACCACTCTTATATGTAATGAGATGCCCATCTCTTTTTCTAAACCAGGTATTAGATATAATAAGATCAAATACCGACGAAAACTCCAAGATGGATTTACCCTCCATATTTACCTCCCTGAGGCCATACCCTCTATGTACACCCTAAAAACCTCTTGCTACACTCCCTACATGTCCATTTATATCCCTTCCTAGAAAGAGTTTCTCTCCTTGTGGTGTATCCTTAAGTAAGCCTTCTAAATCCTCCCAAAATTTTACCTTAAGGTGTTCTTCCGGTCCAACATGAGGTGCATAAGCACTAATAATATTAAAGGTGTCTTGTTCCACGATAATTTTCAAGGCTATGATTCAATGACCTTCTCTTTTCACATCCATAATATTCTTCTTCCACTTCTTATCCACAATAATCCCCACTACATTTCTCGATCTAACTCTTTTGGTGTACCAAAGCTTATATCCCGAGTTGTCTAATTCCTTCGCCTTCTCACTTGTCCACTTAGTTTCTTTTAGGCACATGAAATTGATTTTACTCCTAACCATAATGTCCACTATTTCCATAGATTTTCTAGTAAGCATGCCTATATTCCATGATCAAAAACAAACCATACTCTCATGAACTAATATCTTTACCCACACCCATCCATACAAATGTAGGAACCCTTGTTTATTTTTCACTGCATCCAGGTGGCGATGCAGTGGCTCTTGCTCTTTTAACAATGTACTCGAGCCATACAGTGCATTACTTACGAGCAACAATATATCATTCACATTATTTCGTAGTTGATCCATGTCATAGAGATTCGAAATTTTTTTACATTGGCTTTCGAAATCTTAACACAACTCTCTCCTTTTATTCGAGCATGGGACCAACTATGCATAGCAAAATTAACATAGGCAAAATTTATTATATATGTTACTGATATAAGCAAAATTTTATTTGTCAAGTTTATTGAATATTTAATGTATTTGAATTTTAAATTGATTAGATACATCAATTATTTAATGAATATGAAAATTTAATTAAGTTTATTAAATAATTAATGCATTTAAATTTTATATTGATTAGATACATCAATTATTTAATAGGTATCAAAATAAAATCATTCTGATAAGAGGGAGTATGAGTTAAGTTAAACTATTGATGTAAAAACTTTGTTTATGAGCAATTCACAAATATTTTTATAAGCACTTTCAACCGTTCAAAAAAATCGACCAACTTGCCTCCTAATCAAGATCAACTTTATCAACAATTTCTAGTCAATATGCTTGAATTTCTCAAATGAAAAAACTAGTAGTGCACTAATGAGTGTTGGTCTTATGGGTAAGGGTAGAGTAAGGATTCAAATAGTGCTACAATAAATGTTGGTCTAGCGGGTAAATTTATTTGTGAAGTTTGTTAAACATTGATGTATTAGGATTTTATATTCATTAGATACATTAATTATTCAATGAACATGAAAATAAAACGTTTATTTATAATAGTGATAAGAGGGAATATGAGTTAAATTGAACTCTTGGTGTAAAGACTTTGTTTATGAGTAATATGTAAGTATTTTTATAAGCACTTTCAATTGATAAAAAACCCGAATAAAACTGCATCAAAAAATTGAATTGTGATGGCCAATTCACAAATTTAACTAAACCACCGGCTCAGTTCTTATTATTTTAAGTGAGGTTTGAATTTTGGTTTCTTAAATGTCTTAATATTTGGTTTGATTTTTAGTTTTAGTTTTTTTTAATATATACATTTTTTGGAAGTAAGAGTTTGGTTTTGAAACATAATTGGTGCACGAAACTGTTATATTAGTTGAGTATGGGAAGAACTGTTAACTTGGTGATTTAGTTTTATTGAACTTTTGAAACTATTTGTTATGAAAACGATGTCGAAATTATAAAGTATAATTGGTTTTTTGATCGGTAAGAAACCCACAAGGGTAGAAAAGAAGAAAATAATAAGAACACAATAAAATTGATTATAAAATGCTATTCTTTACTTTCTCTTTGAAACAAGATTACAAGTGTTACAAAATAGAAAAATAACCTCTCTCACCCTAATTAGGATTTGCCTTGTGCAATGATGAGAGACTAGTATGCTATGTGTCATACCCCAAAATTTGCCCGTTGACATTACAAAGCATTTTCCAAGACCCTCTGACTTGTTCTGCAAGGCACTGATATCAAATGGACAAAAGCCCACTCATAACAGGCCCAACCCACAGGCGGCCCAAAACAGCTTGCTCGCTAGGCGAGCAGCTCCTTCGCCTAGCGAGCATTTCATCATGCCACTCGCCCAGCGAAGCACCAGATCCAGCAAAAAAAGCCCAGACCTAGTTTGCTCGCTAGGCGAGCAATTCCTTCGCCTAGCGAAGCTTGCGAGAATTTGAAATTTTGGACCTCATTTTAAGCCCATTAGGTCACCATTGCCACTACTATAAATACATGCTCTTCTGCCACGAAAGAAAGACACAGACGGACGAAGACGGACGGAAACACGCATCCAGAGGGAGAAACACAGAAACCCTGCTGATCCAAAGAATTCAGAAGGCGGAAACCCTGAAGGCCGCTCCGAAGCTACCGCCGTCCAACTCAATCCGGCTCGCCAATTCAAGGTTACAACTTGATTTGCAAACAGGTTAGCCTCACTATTATTCGCTTTAGCTTCTTAATTGGCATATGACTAATTGGCATATGATTATCATTTGGTGTCCGTACTTTGCATGTGGTATCATTTTAATATCTTAATTTGCATGTGATATCGTTTTGTATTTTCACTTGGCATATGGTACCACTTCATGTTCTTAATTTGTGGATTATAATTGAATTCATAAACATTTTGAAGTCTTGCATGAGAATTTAAATGTGTTTGCCTATTGTGAAACTGAACCATATAATTGTATGTTAGATGCCATAAGCCATGCTGCAGGTTGAGGTCGTAATGTTCTCAAATTTCAAACCCGTGGCCATTCGCTAGCTCATCGCTAGGCGAGCCCGCAGCGAGCCTTCGCTGAGCCTTCGCTGGGCGAAGCAGAGGCGACCGGGCCAGGGGCTGCTTTGCTTTTTGCTGCCTATTTCATGTTTACCTAATGATGATTCTGCATTATTTGGCCTAAATTCTTGGCTGCTATATTTATCTTATGATGCAATTTCCAATTGTATTTTATGCTTTAATCTGTGTGTTCATGGTGTAAAGGCTAGCATACTTCCGAAGAAATAGCCGGCTAGGTACTCCGCTTTACGCATGGGAAGCCTCACGGAGAGGGATTCTAAATTATTTCACTTTAATGTGAAGATTCATATTGATTGCCTAATTAATTTTACTATATTAATTTTTAATGTAATGTTGACTTTAATGTATCGATTTAATGCGGTATGACCATAATTACCTAATGGACTTAAAACATGGACTTTAAATAAATGACATCGGACCTCTCTTTATCACCCCACGATTACAATATTACGGTCATGTCCCGCGAATATGGGGATATCCTTAGCAAAGACCCTTCGGTAAAATCATCATAGTCCCTCGGATGTTGCCTTCGAAAATACGATTTTGTCCCTCGATGACCCTTCGGTGTAGCCTACGGTTAAATGATGATAGTCCCTTCGAATGCTAAGGTATCCTCACAACTGTTGCCTCCAATGACCAATCGATGACCCTACGATGACCCTCCTACATCCCCAGGATAAAACTACTTACTTCTCAATAGTAAAGACAGTTTTACCCTCATAAGGATGGGAAATGCCCAGAAAGACCTCGGACAGGTATAACCTTAATTGCTCATTCATAACAAAAAAAATGCTTTTCACACCCCACACCTTTCAAATATCTTTTGGAAAATCACCACTTAGCATACATCCGTACTAGGATCATTGCCGAGTTATATTTTTCTAAACTACTTTCAAAAAATCCAACGAGATAACCACTTTGTATACATTCATGCAAGAATCATTACAAAGTTAAATTCTCATTTTCAAAACATTTTTCACACAGTTCTCAACCACCTTTTTCAAACTAGAAAACATAAATGATTGAGCAATTAAGAGCCCATGGATAACCATGGATACAAAGGGTGCTAATACCTTCCCTTTGTATAAAGTACCTCCCGAACCTAAGAATCTGAAATAAGGTCTTTCCTGTTCTTTTCCGCCTTTCCTTATGGGATAAAAGAAAAGTCGGTGGCGACTCTTGCTAACCGCGACATTGCGATTACAAATCCAATAAGGTCCAGTTCACCGTATGACAGAACTGGCGACTCTGCTGGGGATGATAAAGAGAGGTCCACCTTAAAAATCATTCATGTTTTAATTGTTCTTTCGTTCTAAGGGATTGCTTGAGTGAAAGATCCTACACCCGGATCTAGTGTACCTTAGGTAAGTAGCAATAGATCATCGCGACTATCCGGCGTATACTGGAATGGTTAACATGATGGCTACGGTTAATGTGGCACTTTGGTTGTCCTGATGGTCCTCATGTTTACTTGAGGAAAAATTTGGCTTCCGCGTGGTGTCATCAAAGCATTAACCAGACCTTTAGAACCCTAATTGACTCATCCTAGCCATTAGAAAGTAGTGAGATAACTGGCTTCGGTTCCGACTGAGGTTGGTTGATACTCGATACTACACTCTTTGAGATTGGACTTTAGGGAAGCTTCGGTCAACCACTTGGTGTTGCACTGAAGTGGACCTAAAGAAAGGTCGATGATTTGAGATCCTTCTAGAACCCGGTTACTATTCTAGGACAGGTTGAACCAACCAAACTTCAGTGGGGAGGGTACTTACCTATGGAACTCATGCAAGCCTTAAAACCTAGGAATAATTGTTGTGTGACATGCTTGCGCTTGCATAACAGCATAACATCATAACATCATAACATCATAACATCATAACATCATGGCATCATACTAACCATTTCAAGGACTTAGGATTTTAGCTTTGCTCTGTTGAACAGGTTATGGCTTCCAGGAAGACTATCCGGATCAATCTTGTAACGATCTCTCCTCAACTCAAGGATTTGGTGTCAGAACTCCCCGATCATGCTCAGTTCAACAAGAAACATGGTCATCTCCTCAACTTAGTTACCACTGGGTTCAAAGAAGATATGGTGAGAGTCCTATTCCAGTTCTTCGATCCTAAGCATCATTGCTTCACTTTCCCAGATTATCAGTTGGTACCCACATTAGAAGAATTCTCCCAGCTACTTGGGATACCTATCCTGGATCAAATACCCTTCAGCGGTTTAGAAAAGATGCCAAAGTCTGAAGAAGTTGCCGCAGCTTTACACATGACGAAATCTGACATTGAGACCAATTGGGTAACAAGAAGTGGAATTAAAGGTTTACTTGCCAAATTTCTGATAAGTAAGCCCCGAGAATTCCTAAAAGTTGTGAATGTCCATGCTTTTGAAGATGTTTTAGCATTGCTAATCTATGGTTTGGTGCTATTCCCTAATCCGGACCAATTCATAGATGTGAATGCTATTAAGATATTCCTCACACATAATCCTGTGCCTACCTTGCTTGGAGATGTCTTGCATTCCCTTCACACTCGTACTATGAGGAGGCAAGGGACTCTCATGTGCTGCGTACCTTTGTTGTCTAGGTGGTTTATTTCGCACCTTCCTCAATCAGTCTTAAAGAATGATCAAAATCTGAAGTGGTCTCAAAGGATAATGGCACTCTCCCATTCAGACATCCGTTGGTGTTCTAACCTCAGAGAAAATGTTATCATCATCGACCGTTGTGGGGAATTCCCTAATGTACCCCTCATAGGGATAAGGGGAGGTATTACTTATAATCCTGCCTTAGCCCTACGGCAGTTTGGGCATGCTCGAAGAGATGGTCCACATGAAATGATTATTCAAGGTACAGTGTTTGACTATGACAATGACTCTCAAGGTCTCCGCCAAAGGTTTGTACGAGCTTGGGGCATGGTGAAAAGAAGCAATTTAGGAAAGAAAAATTCTATTCCTATGGAGCCTTATCTCAGATGGGTGCGCGCCAGAGCTCGCGAACTTGTCATGCCATATCTTGCAGTCGGACCATTGACTGTTGAATCAGAGGTCGAAGGAGTTACTTCCCAGATCATTCCTTATCCAGATATGCCTACTGATGTTGAGGAATTGAAAAGATCCTGGACCCAGTTGAGAGAAGAGAGAGATACTTTCGAAGCTCAGTTCAATGCAGAAAGGAAGAAAGTGTTAGAGCTCACCAGTCAGCTTAATGAGGAACGAAGACTCAATGCATATCTTCGCCCGAAAAGAAGCCGCCCCTGGGAGACTTGAGCTTTGTATTTTTACTATTATTCCTTTTGTAATGAACATTGATCAAAAAAAAAAAGTAGCAATAAAACATTTCCCTCTTGTTGGGGATTTATGCAGAGTTAAATTCCAAAAGTCCTTGAAAACATTTCATGCATTGCATCGCATAACATAACATTGCATAACAGGTGTTCTAAAAGACCATATTCTCACGGTCTGCCTCTTAAACAGAAAAATGGATCTCGAACAGACTGTCAAAGATCTCCAGACTCAGAATGCTCAATTCAAGGAGATGATGTTAAGCTTATCCAAGGGGCAGGAGGAGCTGAAGGCTCTTTTGGCTGAAAAGAAGAAGGACAAGAAAGCTGTGAGCTTCATTAACCCGGGCAGAAGGCGTAAAGGACAGGCTACGGGAATCAAATTTGGAATCCCGAATGGTCCAGAAGAGGGGGCGGAGAATGATTCAGAGGAGGATAATGCTGATTTCTCTAACCCTGAGGACGACGATGAAGAATATGAAAATGAACAGTACTCTCCGAGAGATGATAAGTATAAATTGCTGGAGGAACGCATGCTAGCCATGGAGGGTCAGAAGATACCTGGTCTGGATTTCGAAAGTCTGGGTCTGGTCTCCGATGTGACCATTCCCCGCAAATTCAAAATCCCCACTTTCACTAAGTACGATGGTGCGTCTTGTCCTCAGATGCATCTAAGGGCTTATGTGAGAAAGATTCAGCCGCATACCACTGATAAGAAACTGTGGATCCATTTCTTCCAAGAAAGTCTGTCTGGCACCCAGTTGGAATGGTATTATCAGCTCGAGAGCTCTGACATCCGCACCTGGACTGATTTAGCAACAGCTTTCTATAAGCAATACCAGTACAATTCTGAATTAGCGCCTACTCGGCTACAGTTGCAGAATATGGCTATGGGATCTAAAGAAAGTTTCAAAGAGTATGCTCAGAAATGGAGAGATTTGGCTGGCAGGGTCAAACCCCCTATGACTGACCGAGAATTAGTAGACCTGTTCATGGGTACCCTGACTGGCCCATTCTACAGCCACCTACTGGGGAGTTCTTCATCAGGTTTCACTGAACTTATACTGACAGGTGAACGGGTGGAGAGCGGCATTCGAAGTGGAAAATTACAGGCAGCTACTTCTACAAGCAGTAAAAAGTCCTACCATGGGAAGAATGAATCGAATGCTGTGTATGGTCAAAAGAATCATAATAAGAAAATCGGTGACCATGCCATCGGAGCAGTGACGATCGCGGCCCCGCCAGCTCAAAACTTCCAGCAAAGACAAGACAGACCAAGAAGGCAGTTTACCAAGCTCAATATGACTTTAGCACAAGCACTGCAAAGTATGCTGAAGGTAAACCTAATCACTCTCAGAGGTCCTCCTGCAAATGTCAACACTGCTTCGCCTCGTTATAATCCCAATGCCAGGTGTGCATATCACTCCGATAGCCCCGGGCATGATACAAATGATTGTTGGCTGTTGAAGAATAAGATTCAGGACATGATCGATGCTGGGGAAATTGAGTTCGAGCCTCCGGAGACTCCTAATGTCATCAATGCACCTATGCCTAATCATGACAAGGCTGTTAATGCTCTCAATGACGACTCTCTCATCACTACTGTAGCGGACTTAACATCTCCTCTCCCGATCATAAAGCGGAATTTATCGCAAGTTGGTTTATTTCCAGGTTGTACTGAAGATTGCAATCTCTGCACACTTTGGCCCGAGGACTGCTTGAAATTGAAAAATGGCATTCAACGGCTGATGGACGACCGTACAATTCTCTTTGAAAGGGTTTCTAAAACGGAAAACCCTATTGAAGAAATATCTATGATTGCAAGGTCCAAAGTTCCGGTTAAGATTACCGCTCACAGGGTACCTGTGAAGATCATTGCTGAGCCCAAGGTAGCTCCCCTGATCATTACTGCACCTGGCCCAATACCGTACTCCTCAAGCAAGGCCATTCCGTGGAATTATGGAGGTGAGGTTTACATCCATGGCGTAAAGCAAGTTGGTGACTCTGCTAATCCTAATGACATTGTTGGGACTAGTAAAGTTACTCGAAGTGGAAGGATCTTCTCTCCAGAAATCTCACCCCCAGCTCCTGAGACTCGAGGAAAGGAACCAGTCAATCCTTCTCAGTCAGAGACACCTGTCGAAGATACTACTGAAGACGTTGCCAAACGAGAAATGGAAGAAGTGTTGAAAATCATCCGCAAGAGTGATTTTGATGTGGTAGAGCAGTTGGGGCACACTCCTTCCAAAATCTCGATGTTGTCCTTGTTGTTGTCTTCTGAATCTCATGCCAATGCCTTGATAAAATTCCTGAAGACTGCCCATGTACCTCAGGAGACCTCCGTCGATCAGTTCGAAAACCATGTTGCTAATCTGACTGTCGACGGTGGCCTAGGTTTTTCCAATGCTGACCTGACGCCGGCGGGAAGGAGCCACAATAAAGCCCTGCATATCTCCATTGAGTGTAAAGGGATCACCCTGTCTCACGTGTTGATCGATAATGGCTCTTCTTTGAATGTGTTACCGAAAGCCGTGCTCGATAAACTTGACTGTAAAGACATTGAGTTGAAGCCTAGTGACATTGTGGTGCGTGCTTACGATGGTGCAAAGAGTGTTGTCCACGGTGAAGTTGTTCTCCCTATCAAGATAGGACCTCAAGTCTTCAACACTACCTTTTATATAATGAACATTCGTCCTGCCTACTCCTGCTTACTGGGACGCCCTTGGATTCATGAGGCAGGTGCTGTAGCTTCGTCTCTCCATCAAAAGCTGAGGTATCCAATAGAGGGTAAGATCATCACTGTGTGTGGGGAAGAAGAATACATTGTCAGTAGTGTGCATACCTTCAGATATGTTGAGATGGATGGTGAATTCTTCGAGACTCCGTCCCAGTCATTTGAAGTGGTTCCTCCGCCTAGTCCTGTCCTTAAGCCAACTCCCCTTGTGCCCGAGGTTATTCGAGCTCCCCTGCCATGGTCTCCCTGAAGGACGCTCAAGCTGTGGTTGAAGATGGTGGCTATACTGGCTGGGGTCAACTGATCAGCATACCCTACAAGTCTGATAAATCTGGTCTGGGATTTAGCTCTGGAAAGATGGTCAAAGATCAAATCAACGCTGTAGAAGATGCTGACAGTGATTGTGACTTGGATAGCTGGATCTACCCAACAATTGGCGACGGACTCAATAATTGGAAGGCTGAAGACACTATCCCGATCTCCTTTAGTCAGGAGTAATTGTTATTGTCTATTTAGCATTGCAAATTCTAATTGAACTTCTTAAAGCATTGTGTCTATACCCGGGGCACAATAGCTAATTTGTTAAGGGTTTTGTCATTTCATAAGCATATTCAATAAATCAATGGACATTTTCGCATTCAAATGTTGCGCTCTTTATTTTTCCTGTCGTCTTTCAAACAAGCTATGCTTTCTTACACACACTCACGTAACAAATTGCAGATCCGTACTCACTCTGGATCCTATTGGTAATAATTCCGCTACTGTTCATTATGACTTTGAAAATCCAATTTACCAAGCCGAAGATGGAAGGGAGGAAGATTGTGAAGTCCCTGGAGAGCTTGCCAGATTGTTACTGCAAGAGGAAAGGACTATACAGCCGCATGAAGAGTCCCTCGAAATTGTAAATCTGGGTACTGAGGTAGACAGAAAAGAAGTCAAAATAGGAGCAGGATTGGAAAGCAGTGTCAAGGAAAGATTGGTTCGGATGTTGCATGACTATGTAGAGGTTTTCGCCTGGTCTTATGAAGACATGCCTGGGTTGGATACTAATATAGTGGTGCATCGGCTGCCTACGAAGGAAGACTGCCGTCCTGTCAAGCAAAAGGTTCGCCGCATGCGTCCCGAAATGTCTGAGAAAATCAAAGCCGAGGTTATGAAACAATTCAATGCCGGTTTCCTAGCCGTTACTTCTTATCCTCAATGGGTTGCTAATGTGGTGCCAGTGCCAAAGAAGGATGGTAAGGTGCGAATGTGCGTAGATTACAGAGATTTGAATAAAGCGAGTCCCAAAGATGACTTTCCACTCCCGCACATTGATGTTCTGGTAGATAACACCGCTCAACACAAAGTATTCTCATTCATGGATGGATTCTCGGGTTATAATCAGATTAAGATGGCACCTGAGGACATGGAGAAGACTACGTTTGTGACGCAATGGGGCACTTTCTGTTACAAAGTAATGCCATTCGGTCTAAAGAACGCCGGGGCAACGTACCAGCGTGCTATGGTGGTTTTGTTCCATGACATGATTCATCATGAGATAGAAGTATATGTGGATGACATGATAGCCAGATCTCATACTGAAGAGGAACATCTCGGCCATTTATACAAACTGTTCGAGAGGTTGAAGAAGTACAAGTTGAGATTGAATCCGAACAAATGCACCTTTGGGGTAAGATCCGGTAAACTCTTGGGCTTTATTGTCAGTGGTAAAGGAATTGAGGTTGACCCAGCTAAAGTAAGAGCTATTCAAGAAATGCCAGTTCCCCGTACGGAGAAGGAGGTCAGAGGTTTCTTGGGACGCTTGAACTACATTGCCCGATTTATCTCCCACTTGACCGCCACTTGCAAACCCATCTTCAAATTACTGAGGAAGAATCAAGAGATGATATGGAATGACGAATGCCAAGAAGCCTTTGACAAAATCAAGAAATATCTCCAGGAACCTCCAATTCTGATACCACCAGTCGAAGGAAGACCTCTAATCATGTATTTGACCGTGTTAGAAAATTCAATGGGGTGCGTATTGGGGCAACATGACGAGTCTGGTCGAAAAGAGCATGCCATATACTACCTGAGCAAAAAGTTTACCGACTGTGAAACAAGATACTCACTGCTCGAGAGAACTTGCTGTGCTTTGGCCTGGGCTGCTCGCCGACTAAGACAGTATATGTTGAATCATACCACTTTGTTGATTTCTAGGATGGATCCCATCAAATACATGTTCGAGAAGCCTGCCCTCTCCGGAAGAATAGCGAGATGGCAGATGATCTTAACAGAATACGACATCCAGTATACTACCCAGAAAGCAATCAAAGGAAGCGTGCTGGCTGATCATTTGGCTCATCAAGCGGTGGACGATTACCAATCTATGAATTTTGAGTTCCCAGATGAGGATGTCATGCTTGTCACGGATTACGAAAAACCTAAACCAGATGAGGGATCCGAATGGGGATCCCGATGGACTATGGTCTTTGATGGATCTTCTAATGCATTGGGCCATGGTGTTGGGGTTGTACTCATTTCTCCCGAGGGTTACCATACGCCTTTCACAGCTAGACTATGTTTTTATTGTACCAATAATATGGCTGAGTATGAAGCATGTATTTTTGGACTCAAAGCTGCTATAGATTGGCGAATCAAGTTTTTGAGCGTGTACGGAGATTCAGCCTTGGTAATCAGTCAGATCAAAGGAGAATGGGATACTAAACATCCAAATCTCATCCCTTATCGAGAGCGGGTGATGACATTAATCCCATACTTTGAAGAGATTACATTTGAACATATTCCACGAGAGGAGAATCAGTTGGCGGACGCATTAGCTACCATGTCATCTATGTTCAGAGTCAGATGGGGCAGCGAAGCTCCCATGATTACCATTGGACGGTTAGATGAACCGGCATACTGTTATGAACTTAGCACTGAGAGGGTACATGAGAAACCTTGGTTCCACGACGTAAAAAGATACTTAGAAGATCAGGAATACCCTGAAGGGGCATCCGTCAATGACAGAAAATTCCTGAGGAAGTTCTCCGCTAAATTCTTTCTGAGTAATGGAGTATTATACAAACGTAATCATGATTCAACTTTGCTTCGCTGTGTGGATAAAAAGGAAGCAGAAAGGATTATGGAAGACATGCATGACGGTATTTTTGGGACTCATCCTAATGGACATACCATGGCCAAGAAGATTCTGAGATCAGGGTATTATTGGTCTACCATGGAAGCTGATTGCCACCATCACTCCAGAACCTGCCACAAGTGTCAGATATATGCGGATAAAGTACATGTACCTCCTGCTCCATTGAACGTGTTAACAGCTCCTTGGCCCTTTGCAATGTGGGGCATCGATATGATCGGAGAGATTAAACCTACGGCTTCTAATGGACATCGCTTCATTCTCGTCGCTATTGATTACTTCACAAAGTGGGTAGAGGCAACCTCATTTGCTTCTGTCACCAGGAATGTGGTGGCACGGTTCATCAAGAATAGTCTTATTTGTCGGTATGGCATCCCTGAGAGAATTATCACTGACAATGGTACTAATTTGAATAACAAGATGGTTACTGAACTCTGCACGCAGTTCAAAATAAAGCATCATAATTCTTCTCCGTACCGGCCAAAGATGAATGGCGCCGTGGAGGCTGCTAATAAGAACATCAAGAAGATCATACAAAAGATGACAGTAACGTACAAAGACTGGCATGAGATGTTACCATTTGCTCTCCATGGTTATCGCACTTCAGTACGCACTTCGACAGGGGCAACTCCTTTCTCTTTAGTCTACGGAGCGGAAGCTGTTTTACCAGTGGAAGTCCAGATTCCTTCTCTAAGAATCATGAAAGAGGCGGGCTTAGATGAAGATGAATGGATTCAGACTCGACTCAATCAGATAAACTTGATTGACGAGAAGAGACTTGCGGCTGTTTGTCACGGGCAGATATATCAGAAGCGCATGACCCAGGCATTTAACAAAAGAGTCAAGAGACAGGTGTATCAAGTAGGCGACTTGGTGATCAAACGTATCATTCTACCACAAGGTGACCCCAGAGGCAAGTGGACTCCCACATACGAAGGGCCATTTGTGGTTAAGAAAGTATTCTCTGGTAGAGCCATGATACTTGCTACAATGGATGGCGAAGACTTCCCGCATCCTGTGAACGCGGACATAGTTAAAAAATACTACGCATAAAAGAGACCCGCTAGGTCGACGTACCTAGGCAAAAGTAAGGGCATCCCGGCGAACCAAAAGGGTTCGGGCAAAAATTAGGGATAAATATATAAAGACGTATACCCGGCAAGTCGAAAACCTGAAAAGGCGGCTTGGGCAAAAAGGGGTATCCCGGTGGACTGAAAACCTGAAAAGGCGGTCCAGGCAAAAATTAGGGATTAAGGCGTATGACTATGTCCCGTTCTCTGTCAGCTTCAACCAAGTTCCAGGGACTGAACAAGCCAATCACTTCTATCCGACAGCAGGAGATGAGATGCTTGAAGACATAATGACAGTAGTGGAATCAAAATCAATAGGA
The DNA here is from genome assembly GCF_024323335.1 of Lathyrus oleraceus. Taxonomy (NCBI): domain Eukaryota; kingdom Viridiplantae; phylum Streptophyta; class Magnoliopsida; order Fabales; family Fabaceae; genus Lathyrus; species Lathyrus oleraceus. Next base: position 445,005,788 of record NC_066582.1, on the reverse strand, counting down.
CTTATTCTGCATAGCTTTCTTTTTGTTGTCTTGACAATTTCCTCTTACTAGGATTTCTGTCTCCTTGTACACAAATTGCCTGTTTATAGGCTCTCTTTCAAAATCAATACAATTTCATTTCCAAAAAGATGCTTTTGTCTTACTTTCTCTGTTTGTTTGCGTAAACGTCCATCGATTTAACTTGAATTGACTTATGCACTTGAATATGACCAATGTTTACAAAAGTGCATGCCTAAAATAGCAATAGCAATTACTACACGACTTCAGGATCGAGGAGAAGGTCTAACCACGCTTTCCAAGGAGGCTGTTACTAATTCGATTCCCCGGCAACGCCAATTATTCCCCGGAAGAGGTCGGCATCGCCCTACCGAAAGGTCATCCCTTCTATCCCCAGCCAGGCCCCGTTGGACAGAACCCAAATCCCCAGCTAAGGGAGGGCCGTCAATACCAATGTCTCTGACCAGCAGACTGAGGTCTATCTCTCCAGTAGTGTCCCCTGGAAGAATGTTTCAGACGCCTAATGCATTCATTACATCATTTCATACCTGCATACAACGCTCACATTTACTTCATTCCACATCATATACTTTACATAATATATACATGCATACACATGCATACCAGGTTCGCAAGCATAAAACATCTCATGCATCATGACATGGCATGAAGCTAACTGTATTTTTCAGGTTAATTATCCTTTTGATACAACCAACACAAAGGTCCAGTCAGACGGACATCTTTATCAATTACATTCAAGATTCAACTATATCCCTCAGATACTGCCTAGCATATGGTACATTCCGAGGTGTAGTCTAGCGTACGACTACTTTCTTCTTCAGCTACACCTTTCAGATATACTCCATGTCAACATTCATTTTGACATCCTCCCAACGATGGCATCTATAAGCCCATCCCAAATATTCATTGCAAATACTGCATACACAAATACTATCAGATATAGCCTAGCGTACGGTTCATTCTGATTCAGCCCAACATATGACTCTTTCAACTCAGATACGGTCTAACGTACGATCCATTCTGACTCTCAACAACTCCAATATGGTCTAACGTACGACCCATTTGGATATCCCTTTCTCAGGTGCTACCTTCGGACAGGTACATTCCTGAATGGTAGCCTAGTATACGGCTACTCCCTTTCTCAGGTGCTACCTTCGGACAGGTACATTCCTGAATGGTAGCCTAGTATACGGCTACTCCCTTTCTCAGGTGCTACCTTCGGACAGGTACATTCCTGAATGGTAGTCTGGTATACGGCTACTCCCTTGCTCAGGTGCTACCTTCGGACAGGTACATTCCTGAATGGTAGCCTAGTATACGGCTACTCCCTTTCTCAGGTGCTACCTTCGGACAGGTACATTCCTGAATGGTAGCCTAGTATACGGCTACTCCCTTTCTCAGGTGCTACCTTCGGACAGGTACATTCCTGAATGGTAGCCTAGTATACGGCTACTCCCTTTCTCAGGTGCTACCTTCGGACAGGTACATTCCTGAATGGTAGCCTAGTATACGGCTACTCCCTTGCTCAGGTGCTACCTTCGGACAGGTACATTCCTGAATGGTAGTCTGGTATACGGCTACTCCCTTGCTCAGGTGCTACCTTCGGACAGGTACATTCCTGAATGGTAGTCTGGTATACGGCTACTCCCTCGCTCAGGTGCTACCTTCGGACAGGTACATTCCTGAATGGTAGCCTAGTATACGGCTACTCCCTTTCTCAGGTGCTACCTTCGGACAGGTACATTCCTGAATGGTAGTCTGGTATACGGCTACTCCCTCGCTCAGGTGCTACCTTCGGACAGGTACATTCCTGAATGGTAGCCTAGTATACGGCTACTCCCTTGCTCAGGTGCTACCTTCGGACAGGTACATTCCTGAATGGTAGTCTGGTATACGGCTACTCCCTTGCTCAGGTGCTACCTTCGGACAGGTACATTCCTGAATGGTAGTCTGGTATACGGCTACTCCCTCGCTCAGGTGCTACCTTCGGACAGGTACATTCCTGAATGGTAGTCTAGTATACGGCTACTCCCTTTCTCAGGTGCTACCTTCGGACAGGTACATTCCTGAATGGTAGTCTAGGATACGACTACTCCCTTTCTCAGGTGCTACCTTCGGACAGGTACATTCCTGAATGGTGGTCTGGCATACGACTACTCCCTTTTCAGCAGATTCAGCCTAACGGACGGCCCATTCTGCAACCCAGATGCGATCTAGCGTACGATCCATTCTGATCTTTCATCCCCAGCAAAGTCATCCGCCTAATGAACAACTCACTCTGGTATTCAGACACGGTCTAACATACGATCCATGCTGATCCCATATCCCCAGCAGTATATAGCATACTCTGACTCCCCAGCGAAGTCGACGGCATAATGGATGACTCACTATACGGTCTGATGTATGACCCGGTATGACACCCATGTCCCTAGATATCGTCTAACGTACGACACCAGCTGGAAATCTCCTCAGCAAGTTTCTTGGATGGCATCTCTAAGCCCATCTCCGTCAAGACTGATGGACAAGCGCAAATTTTCGGGGCACTCTAGTGTTCAATAATCTTTCACCTCCAGACCACGAACGGCACATACCATTCTACTCTCTCGGTTCAAGAATATTGAACAGGGGCAGCTGTCATACCCCAAAATTTGCCCGTTGACATTACAAAGCATTTTCCAAGACCCTCTGACTTGTTCTGCAAGGCACTGATATCAAATGGACAAAAGCCCACTCATAACAGGCCCAACCCACAGGCGGCCCAAAACAGCTTGCTCGCTAGGCGAGCAGCTCCTTCGCCTAGCGAGCATTTCATCATGCCACTCGCCCAGCGAAGCACCAGATCCAGCAAAAAAAGCCCAGACCTAGTTTGCTCGCTAGGCGAGCAATTCCTTCGCCTAGCGAAGCTTGCGAGAATTTGAAATTTTGGACCTCATTTTAAGCCCATTAGGTCACCATTGCCACTACTATAAATACATGCTCTTCTGCCACGAAAGAAAGACACAGACGGACGAAGACGGACGGAAACACGCATCCAGAGGGAGAAACACAGAAACCCTGCTGATCCAAAGAATTCAGAAGGCGGAAACCCTGAAGGCCGCTCCGAAGCTACCGCCGTCCAACTCAATCCGGCTCGCCAATTCAAGGTTACAACTTGATTTGCAAACAGGTTAGCCTCACTATTATTCGCTTTAGCTTCTTAATTGGCATATGACTAATTGGCATATGATTATCATTTGGTGTCCGTACTTTGCATGTGGTATCATTTTAATATCTTAATTTGCATGTGATATCGTTTTGTATTTTCACTTGGCATATGGTACCACTTCATGTTCTTAATTTGTGGATTATAATTGAATTCATAAACATTTTGAAGTCTTGCATGAGAATTTAAATGTGTTTGCCTATTGTGAAACTGAACCATATAATTGTATGTTAGATGCCATAAGCCATGCTGCAGGTTGAGGTCGTAATGTTCTCAAATTTCAAACCCGTGGCCATTCGCTAGCTCATCGCTAGGCGAGCCCGCAGCGAGCCTTCGCTGAGCCTTCGCTGGGCGAAGCAGAGGCGACCGGGCCAGGGGCTGCTTTGCTTTTTGCTGCCTATTTCATGTTTACCTAATGATGATTCTGCATTATTTGGCCTAAATTCTTGGCTGCTATATTTATCTTATGATGCAATTTCCAATTGTATTTTATGCTTTAATCTGTGTGTTCATGGTGTAAAGGCTAGCATACTTCCGAAGAAATAGCCGGCTAGGTACTCCGCTTTACGCATGGGAAGCCTCACGGAGAGGGATTCTAAATTATTTCACTTTAATGTGAAGATTCATATTGATTGCCTAATTAATTTTACTATATTAATTTTTAATGTAATGTTGACTTTAATGTATCGATTTAATGCGGTATGACCATAATTACCTAATGGACTTAAAACATGGACTTTAAATAAATGACATCGGACCTCTCTTTATCACCCCACGATTACAATATTACGGTCATGTCCCGCGAATATGGGGATATCCTTAGCAAAGACCCTTCGGTAAAATCATCATAGTCCCTCGGATGTTGCCTTCGAAAATACGATTTTGTCCCTCGATGACCCTTCGGTGTAGCCTACGGTTAAATGATGATAGTCCCTTCGAATGCTAAGGTATCCTCACAACAGTTGCCTCCAATGACCAATCGATGACCCTACGATGACCCTCCTACATCCCCAGGATAAAACTACTTACTTCTCAATAGTAAAGACAGTTTTACCCTCATAAGGATGGGAAATGCCCAGAAAGACCTCGGACAGGTATAACCTTAATTGCTCATTCATAACAAAAAAAATGCTTTTCACACCCCACACCTTTCAAATATCTTTTGGAAAATCACCACTTAGCATACATCCGTACTAGGATCATTGCCGAGTTATATTTTTCTAAACTACTTTCAAAAAATCCAACGAGATAACCACTTTGTATACATTCATGCAAGAATCATTACAAAGTTAAATTCTCATTTTCAAAACATTTTTCACACAGTTCTCAACCACCTTTTTCAAACTAGAAAACATAAATGATTGAGCAATTAAGAGCCCATGGATAACCATGGATACAAAGGGTGCTAATACCTTCCCTTTGTATAAAGTACCTCCCGAACCTAAGAATCTGAAATAAGGTCTTTCCTGTTCTTTTCCGCCTTTCCTTATGGGATAAAAGAAAAGTCGGTGGCGACTCTTGCTAACCGCGACATTGCGATTACAAATCCAATAAGGTCCAGTTCACCGTATGACACTATGTATAAGAAAACTAACATATTAAATTAATGAGCTTTTACACACATGCCCATTACACAAGCTAACTTAGAGAACAAGCTAACTTACACAATTGAGCATAATAAACAGGTCCAATTCGACATGCTAACAATCCTAGCATACTTCGACTACAACATGTGAACAGACTTCGACGACATGCTAAAGTCCTGTTGAATTGTCGAACCAAGAAGCTATCCTTCGACCATACTAGAGTTTGATCCAATATCTCATAAATCTCCATTTTGGAACAAAATCTATAACATCATGAGAACAAATTAGCTTTCTTCATGCAGCTTTATCAACTGGATACAGTGGGAAAACTTGAAACTTGGTAATATCTTGGTGATCATATCAGCAACATTGTAATGTCTTTGACTACTTTCCATCTCTTCGGATGTCAATTCCAAGAATCCTGGATGCTGCTCCAAGATCCTTCATATCGAACTCCTTATTGAGTTCAACCTTCATCTTCATTGCGTCCTCAACATTGTTGCTTGCTAGGATAATATCATCCGCATAAAGAAACAAAACAAAAAATGAATTTCCAGGTCGAATCTGAAGTAAACACAGTGGTCGAACTGACTTCTAATGAAATCTATGTGTGCCACAAACTTGTCGAATCTCCTATTCCACAGTCGAAGAGATTATTATAGTCCATATAAAGATCTATTCAGCTTGCACACATAATCTTCCTTACCCTTTTCTGCATACCTTCAGGTTGCCTTATTAGGATTATTTCATATAGATCTCCATACAAGAAAGTAGTCTCCACATCCATTTGTTCCAGTTCTAGGTCGAACTGTGCCACTATGGCAAGTAACATTCAAATCGACCTGTGCTTCACAACAAGAGAGAATACATCATTGAAGTCGACACCTTCTTTCTGAGTGAAACCCCTTGAAACCAATATTTCCTTGTATCTCTTTGACGTCACTCCTTCAAATCCTTCCTTAACTTTGAAAATCCACTTACAAGTGACTAACCTGGCTCCAACAAGTTTCTTGATCAGTTCCCAAGTGTCGTTATCATGAAGAGACTTCATCTCATCATCTATGGACTTATGTCATTCAGTCTTATTTCGACTCCTCATAACTTCCTTATAGTCTCTAGGTTTTTCATCTAGAACCTCACTTGCAGAGATTGAGGAATAAGTTATGAGATCTCCATACCCAAGTCTTTGAGGTGGCTTAATGACTCTTCTCGGCCTATCTCTTGCCAACATGTAGTCATCATCAGTTTCCTCATCTTCCTCAGTATCTTTAGCATCTTGTGCTTCTTCTTCAACTTGATTTGGGATATGTAATTCAACATCGACATGCTCCTCCTCAACATGAATCTCTTATTGTTCCATCTCTTCTTCAGATATCTGTGCACTTCGACTAACATCATCAGTTTTCTTGAAATCCATCTCAACTTCATTAAAAGCTATATCTTGACTGGTGATACACCTCCTGTGACCTAGCTCTAGGCATCATAGCCTATAAATTTTGACTCCTCCAGGGTATCCAATGAACGTGCATCTCAAAGCTTTAGGTTTGACCTTATCCTGCCTAATGTGAGCATAGGCTATGCAACCAAATACTCTAAGTTTGTCGAGATCTAGTAGATGTCCCAACCAAATTTCTTCAAGTGTCTTCATATCTAACACAATTGAAGGATATCTGTTTATCAGATATGTTGTTGTCGAAATAGACTCTGCCCAAAACACCTTCTTTAACCTAACACTAGTCAACATGCATCTAACTCTTTCTAAAATGGTTCGATTAAACCTTTCAGCCAAACCATTTTATTGGGCAGTACCTGCAATAGTTCTGTGCGTTGCAATACCAAAGGCTGCACAAAAACTGTCGAACACCTCATTGCAAAATTCAAGGCCATTGTCGGTTCTCAACCTCTTGACCTTCTTGCCAGTCTGATTTTCGACCAGAGTCTTCCAACATTTGAAGTTCATAAAAGTTCCATCCTTAGTCTTCTAGATGAATACCCATAACTTTATGGAATAATCTTCAATTATGGATAGAAAATATGTTGCTCCTGAATGTGATCGACACCTCGCAGGTCCCCAAAGATCAGCATGAATGTAATCAAGGGATCCATGTGTTCTTTGTTTGCCTTTATTGAACTTCACTCTGCAAGATTTTCCAAGTACACAGGGTTCACAAAACTTTAGCTTTTCGACTTTGTCTCCACCAAGTAGATTTTGTTTCCCCAATTCGACCAGACCCTTTTCACTGACATGGCCCAATCTCATGTGCCAAATTTATGTCTTCGAAAAAGGTTTCGTGGATTCAACATTTGCAGAACCACTGATAACTTCAGCCTGAAGGGTATACATGCCTTATTTATTCATGCCTCTTAAGACTTCCTTTGCCCCCTTCATGACTTTTAGAATACTTTTATCTCCTTGGAAAACATATCCTTTCTTGTCGAATTCATCAAGAGAAGTCAACTTTATATTCAAATCAGGTACATACCTGACTTCAGTCAACAACCTTATTAAGTCATCATGGAGCTTGAGTCTTACAGATCCAACACGTGCAATCTTGTAAGCTTTATTGTTTCCAATAAATACATATCCACCATCTTGAGCACATAGTTCCTAGAACAAGTATTTGTTTGGAGTCACGTGCCAAGTGCAACCTGAATCCATAATCCACTCTTTACTTTATTCTCCACTTGAAACCACAAGAATGTCAGATGAGTCAAAATCACCTTGAACAATGGTTGCATTGCCATTATGCTTACCTCCATGATCTTTCATACGTTCAGGGCACATTTTTCTTATATGACCCTCATTCTTATAATGATAACATCGAATACCATATGCATCACCACTATAAGACTTCTGCTGACTTTTACCCTTCTTCTTGTCAAACTTTCCATCTCTCTTTGTGAATTTCGCCTTAACCTAAAGACCTTCACCAGTCGAAGATGGCATGTGCTCCTTTCGTTTGTTCAAATCCTTAAAGTACACGGCTGATTGAACTTCTTCAAAGGCCAGTGACTCTCTTCCATGCAAGAGAGTTTCTTTGAAGTGAGCATGTGTTCTAGGCAAAGCACACAATAGTAACAACGCTTGATCTTCATCCTCGATTTTTACATCAATATTTACCAGATCAAGAATAAGCTTGTTGAACATATCCAACTGCTCATCCAGAACTTTATCTTCACTCATCTTGAATGAATACATAACTTGCTTCAGGTAAATGCGTTTGACCAATGATTTGGTCATGTATAAACTTTCGAGTTTCTCCCAAAGACACGATGTCATTGTCTCCTTCAAAACCTGTCGAAGAACCTTATCACCAAGGTTCAATAAGATGGTGATACGGGATTTCTCTACCATAGTCAATTTTTCTTTATCCTTTAATGCATCGTCCATGGTTGTGGCTCCCTTTAACGCTTCTAAACAACCTTGCTGAACTAGTAGGGCTTCCATCTTCAAGAGGCATAAACCGAAATCGTTCACTCCAGTGAACTTTTCAATCTCATACTTTATTGACGGCATCTTCTCCATACTCACCGCACCAATTTATTGTGAAAACGATGCCGAAATTACAAAGTATAATTGGTTTCTTGATCGGTAAGAAACCCACAAGGGTAAAATAGTAAGAACACATTGAAATTAGTTATAAACTGTTATTATTTACTTTTTCTTTGAAACAAGATTGCAAGTGTTACAGAATACAAAAATAACCTCTCACCCTAATTAGAATTTGCCTTGTGCAATGATGAGAGACTAATATGTTATTTATAAGTAAACTAACATACTAAACTAATGAGCTTTTACACACAAGCCCATTACACAAGCTAACTTAGAGAATAAACTAACTTATATAATTAGGCATAACAAACATGCTCAATTTGACATGCTAACAATCCTAGCATACTTCGACTACAACATGTGAATAGACTTCGACGGCATGCTAAGGTCATGTTGAATTGTTGAACCAAGAAGCTATCCTTCGACCATACTAGAGTTCGATCCAATATATCATATTATTCAATTCAAATTTTCTTTTTCTGAATTTAACTATGAACAATCTTATATTATACTATTAGATTTATTACTTAAGCACTTCACTCCCGGAGGCCTCGTACTTAGGGAATTGTGTACCAATATATTCATTATCGCCTAGGTCCATTAATATCATTGAACCTCGACCTTCTAAACGTAGGGCTTACTAGGACCTTGAAGAGTACTCAAACAGAGATCGGGGAACTCGGGTCAATCTCGAGTAAGATCGCTAGAGCTCCTTATTATGAAAAGGAGGCCGATTGATATGGTCATAAGACCGACTCGACTCGGGGGGTGGGGGTGGGGTGAGGGGACAACCTTAACCTCAGTGACTCGACGATGAGTCATAAAATGGTTCTAATGATATATTTTAAAGCACTAAGACAAAGGCATTAATGGGAAGTTAATGACAATGATGACATGATAGCAATGTTGAGACAAGAAGGGCTTGCTACTATTGGACGAGTATGATGAATTATAATGCTGAATATGAGAACAAATGCGATAAATGCTAGAATTTCTCAAACCTACACCACGTCTCTGTTGAGATCCTCCATTAAGTCACCTTGTCGTGACCGCTTTACTAGGGAGGAGTAGACATCATAAAGCATTTTTCCTTAGCTCTAAGATAATTGAAGTTTTTTTTACTTGTATGGGTTGATTACTTCACCAAATGGATCGAAGTTGATGAGGTATTCAAGATTATGACTTAGAGGGTAAGGTGTTTCTGTTAGAAACGAATAATTTGTAGGTTAAGCCTTCCAAAATACATATTCTCTGACAATATAACCCAATTTACTAGTTCCAAAATGGTTGAGTTCTATTATCAGTTGGGGGTACAAGCATAATTCATCTTAGTCGAGCACCCCCAAGCTAACAGACAAACATAGTCAGCCAATAAAGTCATACTCAACGGAATCAAAAAGGAAACTTGACGAATCAGAGGGACTTTGGCCTGAACAATTGCACGGGGTATTTATTTTTTCATTCTCTATTTTATCTGTCATTTTATGGTCGATGGGTTTTAGTTTTCAATATACATCACCCATCATGCATATTAATATAAATATTAATAACTTCATTGAGTGCTACATGTCTTATGGTCATATCACACAACTCCACACTCATCCACCAAGGAAACCTATTTTAAATTGGTATATGGATCTAATGCCATGCTCCCTATAGAAATTGATACGCCCACTTGGTGGAGAGAACATTTCAACAATGAAGAAAATGAGACAAAATTCAAATTCAAGAGGTTAGGGGAAAATAAAAAGGAGTCAAGAAGGTATAACACTCGAGTAATGCAAAGTGAAATGAAAGAGGGTGACTTAGTACTGAAGCAAGTGGTAGCACCTCCAGGATCGACAAGTTATTCCTTAACTTGGAAGGCCCTTACCGAGTATGAAAAAGGTTGTGTCGAGGTGATTACAAGATTGAACGTTTAAATGGTGAGGATGCTCCTAGATCTTGGAACACTGTAAACTTAAGACACTATTACAATTAGTTGAAGAAAATATGATGAGTTTAAAGCACCTTCACAATATGTAACATTAGTAAAATCACCAATAAAATAAAATGGTGAAACTTTTTTCCCCTACAAGGATTTTTAATGAAGCACCCTATTTGATAAAGTAAAATTTTGTATTATGAAGCTCTTGAATTGCATCCTTTAGGGTATCATTGTGTCTTCTCGGATACCAATGCACTGGTATCTTTGTTCCCTCAATGGTATCATTGCACCCTATGAGGCATTATTACGCTTTTTGGATTATCTTTGCATCCTCTGAGGTATCATAGTTCCCTTCGAGATAACATTGCACTCTCCAACGATTACTCATAAGGATCAATTTTTGCCTCATCAGACATATGCATAGATGAAGTTATTACCTTAATAAAATACATACAGAGTTTTCCCACAAGCAATAATTATTCAATAAAGACAAACATGACAAAATGAATAAACAAAAAACTTAATTGAAAAACCCTAAAAAGGGAAAAAGTACATGAAGCATTACAAACATAAAAGTAGAATTGAAACAAAAAATACATAAATTCTGAGCTTTCTTGGGGTAGCGATAGTTGAGCTATCGGGCTATGATCCCACATTATCTCTTGTGGTTGCCAGTAGCTCTTACTTATCAAGGGGCATATTTTACGTTAAAGGATGGATTGTTGTATCCTTTGAAGGAGAATAGCGATCCAAAACGCAATGGAATTTAAAAATTTCTCCTTTAGTGATCCTTATGAATGGGCATGATCAGTGATAGAATCGTTACCTCTTGTGGCGATTGAAACTTTTGATGCATATCTACGGAGTGATCACGAACGTTGAATGGTGACAACGCCTCTATTCAGTCCACACAAACGAATTCCTTCAATCTCAGTGCTAGCTGCTATGAATGAAGGCTTTGAATGAGAGAGAGAGAGAGAGAAACGAAATTACAACTGCACAAATGCTTCTGCGCAAGGGTTATATTTATAAAACTACTTGTGTGGGCTGCAAGCTAAAAAGCCCACTTAAGTGTATGTGACCCATGTCTTATAATATGTCAAAATCACTTAAGCACATGGTACCTAACCATATTTCGTATTCTACTTAAGTACACCGTACCTTATGATGTTCTACAATTCACTTAAGTTCACCGTACCTTACGGTGTTCCTTAGTTACTCTATCTCTCATCAATCCATCCTTTTGTATGTGACCCTGTAGGTTTTCACGACATTGGCAATTATATTAAATCACGTATTTAACATAATAAACAGTGAGCGAGCAACACATCACTGCTACCCAAGACACGAAAATCTCATGTAATCTGACAAATCCTTTTGTGATAATACTTATGTGTACAATTACCTTTTTGCCCTTATGTCTATATTGAACACAAGGCATAGACCGTGTCATCCTTGTCCAGTTCAATATTGGGCCCGTAGACATTTATCCTGTTATGCAGGATGGGCAAATTCCATCTAGGTCACTCATGTCCCTCAGCATGCACCGTGGAGTACCCATCAACTGTCTTTATGGTCATCCAGTTACGGACAATGTTTGATCAACAATAAGGCACTCGATTCTACATCTAGGGTACATAGTGGTTTCAGGTCAAAGGGTGGTATACACCATTATCACCATGAGAATAACTTATGACACTTAGCATAACATTCTATATAGTATTCTCATAGAGGGTCAATCCAGTATAAATATTACTCTCAATATTCATACTTATATTTAAGACTTGATAACTCCTTATCCATGATCCATGAGATGTGATCATCAGTCTATATACATAATAGTCTTAATGTTTTAATGTTATCCTACTTCACAACAAAGCTCGACTACGGATAATTTAAGAATAATGTCCTTATGTTTAATGTGATCTCATGATTAAGTCACACTTGATACATTAAATGGACTAACTATTCTAGGGACTTTATTAAACAAACATAATAAAGAAAAAGCCTTTTATTATTAATAAATAATTCGATACAAGTACCAAAAGTATTGGCCTCTAGGGCTTACACCAACATCCTTCTCATCCTCATAGGTCACTTTGACCACCTCATTGGTATCTTTATAATCAATTTCCTCCACCAATTGAGCATCCATAATGGTTTTGAAATAACCAAGTCCGCCGAAGTTAAGGTTCGGGTATAAGAAATAAAGTTGCTTTTTTGCCTTTTCAAATTCTTCTTCCCCATAGAGGAATGAGTATATACGAGCTTCGTCTATATCTTTATGCAACATCTTATTGTGGAAATATGAGTTTCATATGCTTCTTTAGGACTATCCATTAAGGCCTTAACTTGAACTAGCTTCTCACTCTGGTTTTTGCATGTATGATACTCCAATTTTGCCCGGATATTTACTATTATCTTATTTTGAAGCCATTTCAAATTGAATTAAAAAGTTAGTTTAGTTAGTATTTTAGTAAGGATGTTAAGTGAAATGTCGTGGATTCAAATCCAGTTGTACCCATTTTTTGTCATTTTTTTCTATTTTTTTATTATTTATTATTTCATTGCTCATTTTTAGTTTTTACTTTTATTGTTGTAATTAGTTTCTTATTTTTTTTTTTCTCTCTTTCTTTAAATAATAATAATAATAATAATAATAATAATAATAATAATAATAATAATAATGCAAAATCATGAATTAAAAGTGTACATCTTTCTTTCCAAAACATTACATGACAAAATCCTCAAAGTTTCCCAAACAACTTAAAGACACAATCATCCAAAAATTGAAGGAAATTAAACCATGAATAAAAAATCCTTAAGGCTACTTAATTGGTTTTATTCCTTCAAATTATTCCATGTTTAGCTTGATTCAAATGTCTATAAAAGAAGGAAAAAAGAACGAGAAAGGGGAGAAGAAGAGAACCGTACAAAAATCACACATAAAATTTCAGCAAAAAAACCACTATCCATCCATCCCTCACGTGTGTTTTTTTTCTCCAAGAAAAACACAAATCATGGGTAAACCATCTTACCTCATACATTCTTCAAATTATAAATCTCACATCATTCACTACACCATTAACCACCTCCATTTGCGAACCGTCGTTGCTCCGTGATTTTACCATCCCATCGAAGTTCCGATCTGGTAAACTATTTTTCTTCCATTTGTGTTGATATTTTGAATTTACGTTTTGTTGTGTTTAGATTGTGAAAGATGTAAAATGGAGATTAAAAAAAATTGAATTGGGTTTGATTTCTTACATCTTATTTTGTTACCAAAGAGAAAAAGAAGTGATATTGATACCTCATTTTTTCATGTTTTCTATTTTGCTATTTTTTTTTATTATTAAACTTGTCATGTGTCATCATTTAGGTGGTGTTGTTTTTATTAAAAAAAATGATGGTAATGGCTTTCACGTACAACCTTGTCCTATTTATTGTTTTGTATTCAATTTCTTTATTTATTTATTTTAGTATGAATAGATCAACCTTTGTTTTTCTTTCTTTAAAAAATTTATAAATAAAAAAAACAAATATGTGGAAAAGAGGGGGGCAACCCCATGTGATGTTTTAATTTTTTTAAATTAATATTTTATTTAGAATTTAGAGTTAAATTAGTTTAGGCCTTGGATCATCATTACTACTAGCGCCCTCTTAGATTTTTGGTTTCAATTAATTTTTCATTTAATTATAATGCTGAATATGAGAACAAATGCGATAAATGCTAGAATTTCTCAAACCTACACCACGTCTCTGTTGAGATCCTCCATTAAGTCACCTTATCGTGACCGCTTTACTAGGGAGGAGTAGACATCATAAAGCATTTTTCCTTAGCTCTAAGATAATTGAAGTTTTTTTTACTTGTATGGGTTGATTACTTCACCAAATGGATCGAAGTTGATGAGGTATTTAAGATTATGACTTAGAGGGCAAGGTGTTTCTGTTAGAAACGAATAATTTGTAGGTTAAGCCTTCCAAAATACATATTCTCTGACAATATAACCCAATTTACTAGTTTCAAAATGGTTGAGTTCTGTTATCAGTTGGGGGTACAAGCATAATTCATCTTAGTCGAGCACCCCCAAGCTAACAGACAAACATAGTCAGCCAATAAAGTCATACTCAACGGAATCAAAAAAGAAACTTGACGAATCAGAGGGACTTTGGCCTGAACAATTGCACGGGGTATTTATTTTTTCATTCTCTATTTTATCTGTCATTTTATGGTCGATGGGTTTTTGTTTTCAATATACATCACCCATCACGCATATTAATGTAAATATTAATGACTTCATTGAGTGCTACATGTCTTATGGTCATATCACACAACTCCACACTCATCCACCAAGGAAACCTATTTTAAATTGGTATATGGATCTAATGCCACGCTCCCTATAGAAATTGATACGCCCACTTGGTGGAGAGAACATTTCAACAATGAAGAAAGTGAGACACAATTCAAATTCAAGAGGTTAGGGGAAAATTAAAAGGAGTCAAGAAGGTATAACACTCGAGTAATGCAAAGTGAAATGAAAGAGGGTGACTTAGTACTGAAGCAAGTGGTAGCACCTCCAGGATCGACAAGTTATTCCTTAACTTGGATGGCCCTTACCGAGTATGAAAAAGGTTGTGTCGAGGTGATTACAAGATTGAACGTTTAAATGGTGAGGATGCTCCTAGATCTTGGAACACTGTAAACTTAAGACACTATTACAATTAGTTGAAGAAAATATGATGAGTTTAAAGCACCTTCACAATATGTAACATTAGTAAAACACCAATAAAATAAAATGGTGAAACTTTTTTCCCCTACAAGGATTTTTAATGAAGCACCCTATTTGATAAAGTAAAATTTTGTATTATGAAGCTCTTGAATTGCATCCTTTAGGGTATCATTGTGTCTTCTCGGATACCAATGCACTGGTATCTTTGTTCCCTCAATGGTATCATTGCACCCTATGAGGCATTATTACGCTTTTTGGATTATCTTTGCATCCTCTGAGGTATCATAGTTCCCTTCGAGATACCATTGCACCCTCCAACGATTACTCATAAGGATCAATTTTTGCCTCATCAGACATATGCATAGATGAAGTTATTACCTTAATAAAATACATAGAGAGTTTTCCCACAAGCAATAATTATTCAATAAAGACAAACATGACAAAATGAATAAACAAAAAACTTAATTAAAAAACCCTAAAAAGGGAAAAAGTACATGAAGCATTATAAACATAAAGGTAGAATTGAAACAAAAAATACATAAATTCTGAGCTTTCTTGGGGTAGCGATAGTTGAGCTATCGGGCTATGATCCCACATTATCTCATGTGGTTGCCAGTAGCTCTTACTTATCAAGGGGCATATTTTACGTTAAAGGATGGATTGTTGTATCCTTTGAAGGAGAATAGCGATCCAAAACACAACGGAATTTAAAAATTTCTCCTTTAGTGATCCTTATGAATGGGCATGATCAGTGATAGAATCGTTACCTCTTGTGGCGATTGAAACTTTTGATGCATATCTACGGAGTGATCACGAACGTTGAATGGTGACAACGCCTCTATTCAGTCCACACGAACGAATTCCTTCAATCTCAGTGCTAGCTGATATGAATGAAGGCTTTGAGTGAGAGAGAGAGAAACGAAATTACAACTGCACAAATGCTTCTGCGCAAGGGTTATATTTATAGAACTACTTGTGTGGGCTGCAAGCTAAAAAGTCCACTTAAGTGTATGTGACCCATGTCTTATAATATGTCAAAATCACTTAAGCACGTGGTACCTAACCATATTTCGTATTCTACTTAAGTACAACGTACCTTATGATGTTCTACAATTCACTTAAGTGCACCGTACCTTACGGTGTTCCTTAGTTACTCTATCTCTCATCAATCCGTCCTTTTGTGTGTGACCCTGTAGGTTTTCACGACATTGGCAATTATATTAAATCACGTATTTAACATAATAAATAGTGAGCGGGCAACACATCACTGCTACCCAAGACACGAAAATGTCATGTGATCTGACAAATCCTTTTGTGATAATACTTATGTGTATAATTACCCTTTTGCCCTTATGTCTATATTGAACACAAGGCATAGACCGTGTCATCCTTGTCCAGTTCAATATTGGGCCCGTAGACATTTATCCTGTTATGCAGGATGGGCAAATTCCATCTAGGTCACTCATGTTCCTTAGCATGCTTCGTGGAGTACCCATCAACTGTCTTTATGGTCATCCAGTTACGGACAATGTTTGATCAGCAATAAGGCACTCGACTCTACATCTAGGGTACATAGTGGTTTCAGGTCAAAGGGTGGTATACACCATTATCACCATGAGAATAACTTATGACACTTAGCATAACATTCTATATAGTATTCTCATAGAGGGTCAATCCAGTATAAATATTACTCTCAATATTCATACTTATATTTAAGACTTGATAACTCCTTATCCATGATCCATGAGATGTGATCATCAGTCTATATACATAATAGTCTTAATGTTTTAATATTATCCCACTTCACAACAAAGCTCGACTACGGATAATTTAAGAATAATGTCCTTATGTTTAATGTGATCTCATGATTAAGTCACACTTGATACATTAAATGGACTAACTATTCTAGGTACTTTATTAAACAAACATAATAAAGAAAAAGCCTTTTATTATTAATAAATAATTCGATACAAGTACCAAAAGTATTGGCCTCTAGGGCTTACACCAACATCCTTCTCATCCTCATAGGTCGCTTTGACCACCTCATTGGTATCTTTATAATAAATTTCCTCCACCAATTGAGCATCCATAATGGTTTTGAAATAACCAAGTCCGCCGAAGTTAAGGTTCGGGTATAAGAAATAAAGTTGCTTTTTTGCCTTTTCAAATTCTTCTTCCCCATAGAGGAATGAATACATACGAGCTTCGTCTATATCTTTATGCAACATCTTATTGTGGAAATATGAGTTTCATATGCTTCTTTAGGACTATCCATTAAGGCCTTAACTTGAACTAGCTTCTCACTCTGGTTTTTGCATGTATGATACTCCAATTTTGCCCGGATATTTACTATTATCTTATTTTGAAGCCATTTCAAATTGAATTAAAAAGTTAGTTTAGTTAGTATTTTAGTAAGGATGTTAAGTGAAATGTCGTGGATTCAAATCCAGTTGTACCCATTTTTTGTCATCTTTTTCTATTTTTTTATTATTTATTATTTCATTGCTCATTTTTAGTTTTTACTTTTATTGTTGTAATTAGTTTCTTATTTTTTTTCTCTCTCTTTCTTTAAATAATAATAATAATAATAATAATAATAATGCAAAATCATGAATTAAAAGTGTACATCTTTCTTTCCAAAACATTACATGACAAAATCCTCAAAGTTTCCCAAACAACTTCAAGACACAATCATCCAAAAATTGAAGGAAATTAAACCATGAATAAAAAATCCTTAAGGCTACTTAATTGGTTTTATTCCTTCAAATTATTCCATGTTTAGCTTGATTCAAATGTCTATAAAAGAAAGAAAAAAGAACGAGAAAGGGGAGAAGAAGAGAACCGTACAAAAATCACACATAAAATTTCAGCAAAAAAACCACTATCCATCCATCCCTCACGTGTGTTTTTTTTCTCCAAGAAAAACAGAAATCATGGGTAAACCATCTTACCTCATACATTCTTCAAATTATAAATCTCACATCATTCACTACACCATTAACCACCTCCATTTGCGAACCGTCGTTGCTCCGTGATTTTACCATCCCATCGAAGTTCCGATCTGGTATACTATTTTTCTTCCATTTGTGTTGATATTTTGAATTTACATTTTGTTGTGTTTAGATTGTGAAAGATGTAAAATGGAGATTAAAAAAAATTGAATTGGGTTTGATTTCTTACATCTTATTTTGTTACCAAAGAGAAAAAGAAGTGATTGATACCTCATTTTTTCATGTTTTCTGTTTTGCTATTTTTTTAATTATTAAATTTGTCATGTGTCATCATTTAGGTGGTGCTGTTTTTATTAAAAAAAAATGATGGTAATGGCTTTCACGTACAACCTTGTCCTATTTATTGTTTTGTATTCAATTTCTTTATTTATTTATTTTAGTATGAATAGATCAACCTTTGTTTTTCTTTCTTTTAAAAAATTTATAAATAAAAAAAACAAATATGTGGAAAAGAGGGGGGCAACCCCATGTGATGTTTTAATTTTTTTAAATTAATATTTTATTTAGAATTTAGAGTTAAATTAGTTTAGGCCTTGGATCATCATTACTACTAGCGCCCTCTTAGATTTTTGGTTTCAATTAATTTTTTATTTAATTAGTTTAGTTAACTTTTTTTATTTAATTATTTAATTATTAAGGTTAGTAAATTCTTGTTTTATTAGAAAAAAATAATTAAGATACAAAAATACACAAAATATATATAGTTTAATTAGTTTTTTTTAGGTTAATTAAATTTATAAGCACATTTGATTTTCCGGTTTAATTAGCATGACCACATCCGCTTGTAAATAAAATCATTTAACCCGTCACTTATAAATACTTCACAATACCTGTACATAAATCACTAACAAAAGATCAAAAGCGACAAAAACAATTTTCTTTCACAATAAAATCCACGCCACCTATCAAATCAATTTCTTTTTTGCCCCGTACGACAAATTAAATTTTTTCATCTCAGTGTGTTAAATTTTTTTTTCACAAACTAAAATCAACCAACCAACAAAATGTCGAACTACGTAGACTCTGACTCTTTTACCATTTAGTGAGAATACGTAGGCACAAGGTTGTGAAACCCTGGCGAGTCCCCTAATCTAAAACTAATATTTTCCCTCTTTAAATTATTTTTATAAATATCAAGTAGAAATAATTAACATGCAAACATTCCATTAGACAAACACATTAAACCCTAGGCTAGAGAAGGTCCTCGTTGAGTACAACGGAGGTGAGGGATGTCTAACACCTTCCTCTCACTTAACTGACTCCCGAACCAATATTCGGTTGTGATGACCGTCTTATCCTTTCTTTTAGGGTTTTATCATTATTTTTCCTAATCCTTAGGAATGAATAAAATATGGTGGCGACTATGTAATTTTTCCCGCCACACAACAACATGTCACCTCCAATGTTTTCTTCTCCTCCAGTACCTTCTCTTTTTCCCATCTCTCATTTTCTAGAGTGGATTGAGCATTTTTACCCTATTTTTCCAGAGTAGTTATCCTCTTATTAGCCCGTGCCAAATTATTTTCCTAGATCATAACTCTATTTAATTTTCTAAAACTCGTACTTCATCGTTTCCTTTATATTTTAAAAAATGTAATCTTCAAAAATCACCCTTCCTAACATGACAATACTCATATAATAAGTTTCAAATAGTTGAAGCATTTTTTGTGGACTTATATTCTTTTCCCTTTGAATGTTACCAGACACTTTATTGTAAAACTGCCGTTGCTCTGTGATTCTACCATCCCATCGAAGTTCCGGTCCGGTAAACTCTTTTTCTTTCATTTCTGTTGATATTTTGAATTTATATTTTATTGTGTTTAGATTGTGAAAGATGTAAAATGGAGATTAAAAAAAAGTTGAATCGGGTTTGATTTCTTACGTCTTGTTTTGTTACCAAAGAGAAAAAGAAGTGATATTGATACCTCATTTTTCCATGTTTTGTGTTTGTAACACCTCAAAATTTGCCCTCCTCTCTTGGGGCTAGCTTAACATATTGCATATCATTTTAGGTCATTAGGCATTGCATATTGCATATCATGTGGTTACATTGTGCAAATTATCCTTCTAAGTCTTGGTCAGAAGATAAGAGGTTATGAGGCAAGCCTAGGGTTTTATTGACTGATCATTAGCCATCTGAGGATTGGGCTATAAATTAGGGTTTCATGGTTCTCAAGGAGATTGGTTTTCATCTTGGTTGAAATGATACATCATCATCATCATGGTTTTGATATCATCCAGGAGATTCAAGAAGATTGATCAGATACCTTGAGATTAGGGTTTTGACCACTGGTCAACCCTAATCATCTGCATTGGGCCAATCAGGGCATAGCAAGGAGATGGGGTCTACAATGGATATGGGGATCATAATATGATTGTATTGAGCTTATGAAGGCTAGGGTTTCACCATTGAGCCATTTCATCAGAGGATTGGGGCTCAGCTTGATCAGTGCATTGCCAAATTCATCTATCAGTTGAAAAAGTCAACTGTGGTCAACTGTGCTTGATTATATGGATTTGGAGGTGGGAGAGAGTTGGATACACTTCATTCATGTTGAAACAAGTTTCATTTGACATGTCAAAGCTCAAGAATGAAGAAAATAAAATCAGGAGAAAAGTTTCCAAAAATGGAAAGTGACTTGTAATGGAAGTTTCCAAAAATGGAAAGTTTTTCACCACAAAATTACATGTCCAAACAAGCTTCAAATGAAAATTTGTCCAACATGAAAGTTGTAGATCTTGTTCTCACCTTTCCAAAAAGTCCAAGAACTTGAAATTCCCATGTATGGTTGACAAGTTATGGTCCATTCATTTTCCAAAAATGCCTATAATCAAAGTGGCATAACTTTCACATGGAATGTCCAAATTGAGTGTTCTTTTTATGAGCAAACCCCATTTCACATGTACCTTCATGGTGTATGGTCCAAGTTCATCAAAAATGGTCAATGCAAAAAGTCAAATTTCAAGTGGACTTAAGTGCATTTTTGATGTGAATATGTGATTTTGAGATTTACTTGGATTTTGCACACAAAGCCAATTCCAACACACTCCAAATGCAAAATAGAACTTGTTTGGACTGTCATGTGCTGTCACATTGCATTATTTGGAAAGGACCATTTTGCCCTTGCACTTAAAAGCTCATTTTTCACTAATACACTTGATTTTTGCTAATTGTGATTAGTAAGTGGATTAAGCTTTGGTATATAATGTTAATCATAACAGAATTTGTTAACAACATTTCATTCTCCAAGATTCATAACTGAATTTCCCTCCATTTTCTCTCAAATTTTCTCAAAACTTCATCACTTTTTTTCACATTTCTTCACCAAATCTTCATCAATTTGCTTCGTTCTTGATTGATCCATGCTCTACATGTGGTTGTGGTGAACTGTTTTGCAGAATTCGTGGCCAAATCTTCAAGAATTCCAACTGTCCAAAGCTTGCACAACAATGGCATCTTCATGATTCTTGCACTTGGAGCTGTTTCGAGCTAAGCTAGCTTCTCCATTCACCTTCCTCATCAACAAACTACATCTGTTTTGCATAATTGGAGCCAGAAACATCAAGATCAAGATCTGCAATCTCCACAAGGTGATTTTTCGAATTTCACCATTGCATGAACTATTATATGGCTTTTGTAGATCTTGCAACGTAGAATGCAATGCTGCTTGTGGTTTTGAATTTGGTTGAGTATTGAGAGAGAAATCTTGATTGGAAGTTTGATGTGCAAACCTTAATTCGATCGATCCCGTTGCTATGCTTAGAGTTAGGTTAAATGCTTTCCATATCCATGATCTAGGTTGAAAGACGAATCCAATGATATACGGCATGATGATTTTCGTGCGATTTTGTTTTGATGCTACTGTGCTGTTGCTGTGCGTTGTCGTTTTTTTTTCGGAGAAGACGCTTGCTCGCTTAGCGAAGGTTATACTCGCTTAGCGAAAGACTGGAGAAGAAGATTACTCGCTTAGCTAAGGTTTCTGTTCGCTTAGCGAAGGACTGTGCGCGCGTCACTGTTTGAAATTAGCCTCGCTTCGATTCCTGGCAATGCCGTTCCATCATTATTTCATTTCATTTCATTTTCTTTTTCATGTTTCATTTCATTTTGATGCTTGAACTTAGAAAATTCATAACTAATTCAAAAATAGTCCAAATTTGATGAGGTTTTTTGCACCATTCTCCTTGTAATGTGTAGAATTTTATCATGATTTTTGTGGAATTTTTGCATGTGTAGAAAACTAATTGGCTTAGGGATTGTTGTATGTGTCACATTTGAACATGTCTTACCATATCTTTCATGAAATGATGATGCCTTCAAAGAAATGGATGAAATTTTTTGTGCTTGTTCAGGACATGTTGATGGTGATTTTCATGTAGAGTTTATGATTTTTTGGATACTTGATTGTTGAGATATGAATTTTTGATTAGAGGTGTGACAATTTGTGTCACACCAAGCTAGGTCAACTTCACAATTTTATTTAAAATGCCTAGAGATGTTGATTTGAGCTGAAATTTTGTGTGAATGATCATATGTATGTTGAGATAACATGTGAATTTCTCTGGAATTTTTGATATCATTTCCTAATTGATTGATAATTTTCTTCTCTGTTGGCTCATTTGGTGACATTGTGTGACACATGTTGGCATGTTGCTTGTGAAATTCTCATAGTGTATTGGATGAATGTGAAATTTGACATGAGCATTGTAGACACATTATAGGACATTGTGGTTTTGATCCCATTCATTTCTTAATTGTTGTCACTGTTTTATGATTTTTGGAAGTTGATGATTGTTTGGATGCCTTGTGTTGGCTTGTTTGAAATTGTCTAAACTTCTTGATTTTCATTGACCTACTTCCTTTTGTCCAATTGAGCTGAAAATTGACATGCTATCCATTGAATGTGTCCTGTTTAGGTGTGAATTTTTGTGGAATTAATTGAATTGTTTTGGTATGTTTTTGATTGAGATCTTTCTGTTTGGTCATTTGGGGTTGCACATTGCCTAGTTTGTACCTTTTAGGTCATGAAATGATAATGGTGATTGATATGAGCATGGGAACAATTGCATTTGCTTTTAATTTGGTTGATTGTGATTATGGATAATTTTGACTTGCTGTTTAGAATTTTTTATCTCCTTTGGACCCTAGGCTTGGCCTAGTGGTCTAGTTTCTCATGTTTGGTGTGGATTTTCAGGATGAAATGCACAATGCTTAAGGAGATTGCTTCAAGTCAATTTGAGTTGACTTATGAATTATTTTTGACTAACATTGACTTTGTGTTGTAGGGTTTGATGCTTGAGTTTGAGCTCATGGCTTGCACTTGTGTGCATTAACTTGTGTTTGATTGTACAGATTAACTGATTAACATTTGCTGTTTACTGTTGGTTTGTCTGAGTACTGATGATACTTGATTGATTTCAGGTACATTTAGTTGCTTACAGTTCCTTGAGAACTTGCTTGCTGTTGCTTGGTTTTTAAACCAATTGAGGTAGAATTTCTATTCTCCATGTAGTCTGGAAGACCTGGCCTGTTACTTGGCCAGGCAACTGTCTGAAGTCCTCCTTAAGAGGCGATGTTTGTGATTGTTTAACTTTGTCCCCAAGCAGGTAAAGACCTTGATTAAGGCAATTGGTGGATCATAGAGATATGCAGTCTATCTCCCACTATTCTGTTGAGTCGTCCCTCTGCTCACACCACTGTGTTGATGCATTGGGACACAAACCCAAGATCTTGTACTTTGTACAGTTGTGTTAGAGTCTTGAGTGTAGAAGGGTTCCATCTTTCTGAACCCACACTCCTTTGTATGAAGCTCTCCCTGGACAGGGATAAGAGCTGTGAAGTCTAATCTTCACTCACCTTTCATCTGGCTTCACCTTAGCCCCTCAATGGCAAGGTTAAGAGCCAACTCTACCCTTGTACAGATGACTTGCCTCGGCAGTCGAACCCTTTGTTTGATCCCCACTTGACTGGATATAGTGTGTGCTTTGTGAATATTTGTTTGAAATGTTTGTTTTGATTTGTGGATGCTTGCATGCTTGCTTTCTTCCTGGATAGGATTAGCTTGCTGTGGTGCAAGTAGGTAGAAACCATAACATAGGGCAATGATGCATGATAACACTAGGCTCGAGTACAGCTCCCTGGTAGTGTGTCTTCCCTTTGTGTATGGCTAGTCTTTCTCCCCCGTTGGGGGGAACTACATCGCCCTGATCCTCGTTCCAGACGAGGTATGTAGGCAGGAGACCGTGCGAGGTCTCTCCGGGCACTTTTTTTCCTTTTTGTGTGTGTTTGTCTGACAATTGCTAGGCTCGAGTTCCAGACTCCTTAGCAACTTGTTGTTTGTTTGTTCTTGTTGTGTGCTTGGAAGCCGATGTAAGTCCATCAAGTGGCATCTGGGTTCCAGTGTGTGTCTGTTTTGGTTCGGATGCTGATGTAAGCCCAGTGATTGGCATTCAGGCTCCGTGTTTGCCTGTTTGTGTGCGTGTGTTGTTTGGCGTGTGTGAGCCGAACTACAGTAGCTCTGATTCTCGTTCCAGACGAGATATGTAGGCATAGGATGCGATGTCCTAGCGAGCTCTCTTCCTCTTAACCCCACCTGCGTTCCTTGTGTGTGTGTGTGATGTTTTGGCAACCTTTTCTTTCTTTTAGAACGTGGATCCCGTCGAGTACGACGGACGTGAGGGGTGCTAATACCTTCCCCTTGCGTAACCGACTCCCTTACCCTTTCTCTTTGGTCACGAGACCATGCTTTTTCCAGGTTTCTCTGAGCGTTTCCTTTCCCTATTTTGGGATAAATAACGCGCAGTGGCGGCTCTGTTTGTTTTTTTGTTTTAGCCCGCCGGTTGTTTTTCGCGGATGCGACAGCTGGCGACTCTGCTGGGGAAACCCAAAGGTGTTGACCTATGCTGGTCCATCTTCCCTAAGCGAGTCTCTCCTAGCGTTCTAGGATAGTTTAGTTTGCTTGTGTTGTTATTTATTGCATTTATTATTCTAACCAGTGTATACATTTGCATAAATATTTGCATGCATCATACTATCATGTTGCCGTCCTCTGTGCAGGTGGTTCCTCTGTTTGGGGTGGGTGTTCCGAGTGGGGCTAAAACCCAGGCCCGAGTATACACCTAGGATTAGCGTGGTCTCACGTTCCTCACATGCCGGTTGGGCATGTTGTTGCGACGTGACATACCACAAGTCGGACGAGGTTCATCTGAGAGTGCTCTTCCTCAGTGGGGTTTTCCACTTTGGTTGGGTTGCCTCTTTTGGATTATTGACTCTGGTGACCGATCATTTCCCGGATCTTTGGTTTAGACAATCTTAAGAGAGCTACAATGGCACACCCGAAAGGGCAAACCCATTGAGTATCTCCGCCCGATTGTCGAGACTATTATCCGCCTTAGGGTGACCTGCTTAGAATTTACCTGTGAGGGGAGGGTGATTCTTTCAGATGTTCAGATGGTGACTCAGATGGTGACTTTTGGTTCCGTTGATCAGAGTCGTATTTATAAGTCGGATTTATGGCCGTTTACTTCCGAGACGCCGGAGTGCTGTCCGAGTTATTTATCAGTGGGGATCCGTTTATTTCAGGATTCCCCGGGCCGATTCAGAGATTCAGTGGTGATCTGTTCAGAGATTGTTTGTTGATGATGATGATGTATCTGTCTTCCGTTTATTTCGGAACCCTTGAGTCGGATTTGTGGTTACATATTCCCTCAGATGGTTATGATCGGTTCAGAGACCCTTTGTGATCGAGATCCTGGTTGAGAGACTTTCTGCATCTAACACATGTTTATCCATATGCAGGGACCCTTTGTGATCGAGATCCTGGTTGAGAGACTTTCTGCTCAGACATGAGGAGACCCGGCTTGAAGGATGATGTGGTTTACAGCTTCTTTGACCCAGAGATCAGTATGCTGAAGGATATGATAGCATTGATTGCACCCGACCATGTGGGGTTGTTTCGTGAGATGTATGGGGGTATTCTGAAGATGGTTTTCAGACTCACTGACAGAGACAGGAGCGCCATTCATACTCTTCTCCAGTTCTATGATCCTGGTTTGAGGTGTTTTGTCTTCCCAGATTACTTACTCGGGCCTTTGATGGAGGATTATGCTGACATGTTGGGCATTCAGATCAGAAATCAGGTTCCTTTCTATGTTACTAAGGAAGAACCCGACATTGGAGGAATTTCCCGTGCTCTTTATTTGAGTCCGGAGGTGGTGAAGGGGAGTCTGAAAGAAAAGGGTAAGTTGCCTGGTTTTCATCTGAGTTTCCTAGAAGCTAAGGCCAAGGAGAATGCTGAGTTGGGTAACTGGAACACAGTCTGTGCTTTGATTGCTGCGGGCATTTATGGAATTATTCTGTTTCCTAACCAGAAGAACTTCGTGGATATTAATGCCATTCGCTTGTTTGTTCGGGGAAATCCTATTCCTACTCTTATCGGAGATGTTTACTACTCGGTTCATAACAGGAACGAGAAGCGGCGTGGTGGTCTGATCCGATGTTGTGCTCAGTTGCTCTTCAGGTGGTTTATGGGGTATTTGCCTTCCCGAGGTGCTTTTGCCCATCTTGATCCTACTGTTAAGTGGTCCTTCAGGTTGATGGGTTTGCGGGCTGATGATATAGCATGGACTCATAATGGTCTGGCTGGACGGGATTTCATATACAGTTGCGGGAGTTTACCCAATGTGCCTCTTGTGGGAGTTCAGGGTTGCATCAATTACAACCCGGTGCTTCTCAGGAGACAGATGGGGTTTGCTGTAGAGGGTCCTCCTCTCGGGCGAGAAATCCAAGAGTCTTTTCACTTCCCGATTGATGGCAATCAGGCCGAGCTGAGGCAAGTATTGGATGAGTGGCGTGATATCCAGAGGAAGGGTAAAGTTCCTTATGGGAAGGTCAACAGTCGGTATTTTCCTCTATTTGATGATTGGTTGCGGAAGAGAATTGAGATTACACATCTACCATTTCCGGGAGGTGATCTTGGGTGTCCTATGATTGAGGGTCCGACTTCCACTGTTAGGATGGAAGAGTTCCTTGAGATGAAGAGAGCCAGAGATCAGTTGCTTGCAGAGAAAGCGGAATTGGAGATGGTTGTTGCTCGGGTTCAGATAGTCAACCAGGAGATCAAAGTGAAGATGGAAGATCAAGACAAGCGACATGCCCTGGAAGCAAAGCGCTTTGAGATGGATACTGCCTATTATGGGAAGGTCAGTCAAGCTTTGGCATCTTCAACAAAGGAGCACGACATTACCAAAGAGAGATTGGCTAGAGCTTCAAAAGTCATCGAAGATCAGAAGAGGAGGCAGATTCTCGTGAAGGATCAGAGGGACGACAAAGTCAGAGTCCTCATTGCTGAGTGGGAGGCAAAGCTGAAGGTTAAGGAAACAGAGAATGTGAAGATCATCGCCGAGAGAGATCATTTCATCGTCGAGAGGGATCACTACATGGCTGAGAGAGATCATTACTTCAGGCAGATGAAGATTCACCAGAAAGAGGTGGGGAGATTACAGCAAGAGAATACCGAGCTCAGGTTCGCCGCAGAGTTCGCGAAGATGGAAGCTGAGATAGGGCCTTCTGTGGGACCTTCATCAGGCTAGCTTTATCATTTGTGTGGATTACCGTCAGGCTTGTTGACGGAATTCATTTTGCTTGTATTTCTTTCCCGATTCTGGAGATTTGTATCTGATTTGATGTATGACTGTGGCACTTATTGTTCACTTTGCTATGTGATGGTTATTTTTCATTCAGTGATCGATCTTTAAGCTTTATTTGCTTTACCGTATGCACTCACACAAGCACACACATGGTTGGGGGTATTTTGCTGAATCATATATCTCTGATCTGTATGATGAAATCAAATGCTGGATGACAGAATATTGCTGTCAGATTATTATCTGTCTCAATGAAACCAGGATCAAGAGACGAAGTGTTCCTCTTGTGGATAAACACTGCATTCATGCATAATCATAATAACTTGTGTTTTATTTTGCAGGTATCTGTTGCTAACGTGCGTGATTGATTGAGGAATCATTGCTCGTGCTCGCAGAACTGTACCTTTGCACTCAACCCGACCTCACAGATACTTCACAAGGCGCAATACTCCCAGACTGATGGATCTTCCGAATACAGACATCCTCGAGCTGAAGGACAAGATGAACGAGCTGATCAACATCATGCAAGGTTTTGCAGTTGGTCAGAAGGCTCTAGCTGATAAAGTTGAGAAGCTCGAGCGGGCTTCAGCGGCAAACAGTGGTGTGAACTTGGATGGTGTCTCCAACCAGGGGCTGGGTGGTTCCAGAGATGGTGGAAAGAGAGCAACGGTGGGTATGGTGAATAATGCTGCCGGTTTTGGTGCTGCTGGTGGTCAACCTGGGCAGAACATGAAAGACAGTCTGTTCCCGCCTTTCTTCGGTGTTGACGACGACAGAGAAGAAGATAGAGAGGCTGATCAGTTTTCAATGCACAATGAGCCATTTGGTCAGTACAGTGCTCCGCCACAGAATAAAGAGATTCAGCTGTTGGCTGAGAAAATTAGGGCCTTGGAGAGTTATGCCACTCCTGGGGTGGTTAACATGTCGAACATGGGGTTGGTAGAAGGGATTGTGATCCCACAGAAGTTTAAGGCGCCCGCATTTGACAGATACAATGGAAGTTCCTGCCCCGAGACTCACTTGCAAGCCTTTGTCCGCAAGATCTCAGCATACACCATGGACCAAAAGCTGTGGATGTATTTCTTCCAGGACAGCCTGTCTGGAGGCTCACTGGAGTGGTACACCAAGCTCAAGTCCTCAGATATCAAGAATTGGCAAGATCTTGGGGACGCATTCTTTAAGCAGTATCAGTTCAACGCTGATATGGCTCCGAGTCGTACCCAGCTGCAGGGTATGTCTCAGAAAAATAATGAGGGGTTTAAGGAATATGCCCAAAGATGGAGGGAGTTGGCTGCCAGAGTGCAACCTCCACTTGTTGACAGAGAGATGTCTGATCTCTTCATGGGGACCCTGCAGGGGGCATATGCTGAGAGGATGGTTGGTTGTCCGGTGACCAACTTTTCAGATATTGTGGTGGCTGGAGAAAGGATTGAGAGTTGGCTGAAGCTCGGGAAGATTCAGGGTGCAGCTTCTTCTTCAGGGTCGAAGAAGCCCTTCAGTAATGGTCAGAGGAAGAAGGAGGGAGATACTAGTGCTGTTTACGCACAGAGAGGACCCAGTAGGGACCGTTACTTCCAGCACACTACTGCAGTAACTATTCCTGCTGAGCATCAGCCTGCACAGCAACAGCAGCAACCTCAACAACAAAGGCAACCGTTTCAACAGAGGCCACCGAGGGCTGGTTATCAAGTCAAGGGGAGAATGAATGATAGGCAGTTCGACAGGCCGCCTGTGACTTATTCTTTTCTATTTAAAAAGTTGATGGATCTGGGGTTAGTGCAGACCAGGACTCTGGCACCTTTGAGACCTGATCAGAGGCCGGCCAATTATGATGAGAATGCGAAATGTGAATTCCATTCAGGTGCTCCCGGACACAACATAGAGAACTGTAAAGCTTTTAAGCATACAGTTCAAGACCTGGTGGATTCGAAAGCAATCAACTTCGCGCCACCTCCCAACGTTAATGCTAATCCCATGCCCGCACATGGTCAAAGGGGGGTGAATGCTATCTCTGAGGAGGGCCGAATCGGGTTGTTGAGGGTTGATCAGCTGAAGACTCCTCTGGCTGAGGTTAAGAGGCAACTGTTGTTGAATGGGGTCAACCCGGGTTGTGGTTGTGAGTGTGCTGAGTGCATTCTTTCTGTCAATGGGTGTGAATGGTTGAGGAAGACTGTCCAGGGTCTGATGGACGATGGAAGTATTCTGGTTGAGAAAGCCGATAAGGGGAAAGATGAGGTCTCCACCATAACCATATATTTTGATCCGGTGGATTTGTCTACTCTTGCTGAGGCGGCTCCAGTTACCATTACGGTACCTGGACCAATTCCATATGACAAAGATGATGTCGTGCCATGGCATTATGGTGGAGAGGTGTACTGTAATGGTGAGAGGGTAGAAGACCAGACTGCTAGTGAAACCACCGTGTCAAAGGTGGGTAATGCCGGTACCAGCGGTTTCACTCGCAGTGGCAGATTATTTGCACCAGATGCCCTGAGGGGAGGAGAAAGAGAGAAAGAGAAAAAAGAAAAGGCCGAGGCTTTAGCCAGGGCGAAAGGAAAAGCTGTGGTGAATGAGGGTACTCCAGTGGTGACACCGGCGCCTGCGGGGTCGGATGAAAAACTTGATGATGATGCAGAGGAATTCTTGAGGATCATCAAGAAGTCTGAGTACAAATTGGTTGACCATCTGCAGCAGACTCCTTCCAAAATATCGATTCTATCGTTGCTGTTGAGCTCTGAGGGGCATAGAGAGGCTCTGTTGAAAATCTTGAAGAAAGCCTATGTTCCTCAAGAGATAACCATTAACCAGCTGGAGACGGTCGTGTCTAATGTGCATGCCAGCCATGGGTTGGGTTTTACAGACATGGACCTGACGGTGGATGGGAGGAATCACAACCGGGCTCTACACATCGCAATGGAGTGTAAAGGAGCTGTGCTTTCACATGTGCTGGTTGATACCGGCTCCTCATTGAATGTGTTGCCAAAGAAGGCTCTGGCTAAGCTGAACTGTGATGGGCTGATTCTGACTCCGACAGATTTGATAGTGCGGGCATTCGACGGGTCGAAGCGGGCCGTGTTTGGAGAGGTTGAGCTGCCAGTGAAAATAGGCCCAGAGGTGTTCAAGTCGACTTTTTATGTCATGGATATTCAGCCGGCATACAGTTGCTTGTTGGGTAGGCCGTGGATCCATGCTGCTGGGGCAGTGACTTCGACTTTGCACCAAAAGCTGAAGTATATCTGGGAGGGCCAAGTCGTCACTGTGTGCGGGGAAGAGGACATCTTTGTCAGCCACCTGTCCTCATTCAAGTATGTGGAGATGGACGGCGAAATCTGGGAAACGCCTAGCCAGGCATTTGAAACTGTTAAGGTGGAGAATGCTCTTTTTGCTAAGGAGGAAGAGAAACCGTCCATATCTTCGTACAAGCAGTCCGCTGAGGTGGTGAAGAGTGGAGAGGCTCCTGGTTGGGGCAGAATGATGGATGTCCCCGCGAAGAAAGACCGATTTGGAGTGGGATATCAGCCGGGTCGAGGCTCAGGGCAAGGCAGAGGACGCCGTACGTCAGTCACGTTCACTAGTGCCAGAATGCTGGATCCGGATCACATCTGCATGATGGGTGATGACGTTGATAGCGACTGTGACATGGACCGGTGGATAAAGTCGTGCGCACCAGGGATGGGAATCCAGAACTGGAAGGTTGAAAAGATCATCCGGGTCACTCTGCTGGAAGAGTAATATTTTTCTTGTTTTCAGTTTATATGCATGAAAGCCATACGTGTTGCCCGACACGTAATGGTTCATTGTAAGGGCCACCTCATGTCTAAATTTGCAGATTTGCATCATTAATAAAAGGATGTTTTTCAGTTAAAAGCGGTGTTCCCTGTTTTTCATTTATTGTTGCAGTTTAAAAATAAAAACAAATAAAAATGGCAATGTTTTCATTCTTTTTTTCAATTTGTCTCACACCGGTTCTAAAGCAATGCATGAATCAACATTCATGCAGATGCGATTCTTCTCCGGATCTCTTTGATAACAATCCTGTTACACCCTCATATGACTTCGATAATCCAATCTATCTTGCTGAAGAAGAAGACGAAGAAGATTGTGAACTGCCAGGGGAATTAGCCAGGTTGTTGAAACAAGAGGAGAAGGTGATTCGGCCGCATGAAGAGCAGATTGAGGTTGTAAATCTGGGTACTGACGAGGTCAAGAAAGAGGTGAAAATCGGGGCTGCTTTGGAGGAAAGTGTCAAGAGCAGACTGGTAGTATTGTTGAAAGAGTATGTCGACATCTTTGCCTGGTCTTATCAAGATATGCCAGGGTTGGATACCGACATCGTTGTGCATAAGCTACCGTTGAGATCAGATTGTCCTCCAGTGAAGCAGAAGTTGCGCAGGACTCGACCTGACATGGCGATGAAAATTAAAGAGGAAGTGCAGAAGTAGTGGGATGCTGGTTTCCTTGCTGTCACTAATTATCCGCCATGGGTTGCGAATATCGTGCCAGTCCCGAAAAAGGATGGGAAAGTGAGAATGTGTGTGGACTACCGAGATCTGAACTGAGCTAGTCCGAAGGATGATTTTCCATTACCTCACATTGACGTGTTGGTAGATAATACAGCTCAATTCTCGGTGTTTTCCTTCATGGATGGCTTTTCTGGCTATAATCAAATCAAAATGTCGCCAGATGATATGGAGAAAACAACGTTCATCACACCATGGGGCACTTTTTGTTACAAGGTGATGCCATTTGGTCTCAAGAACGCCGGTGCTACTTATCAGAGAGCCATGGTGACTTTGTTTCTTGATATGATTCATCATGAAATTGAATGCTATGTTGATGACATGATAGCAAAGTCCCAAATAGAAGAGGGGCATTTGGTAGATCTGGCCAAGTTGTTCGACCGGCTGAGACAGTTCAGACTGAGGTTGAATCCGAACAAGTGCACGTTCGGAGTGCGGTCCGGTAAATTGCTGGGGTTCATTGTGAGTGAAAAAGGAATCGAGGTTGATCCTGCAAAAGTAAAAGCAATAAGAGAAATGCCTGAACCGAGAACATAGAAAGAGGTTCGTGGTTTCTTAGGTAGATTGAACTACATTTCACGGTTCATATCTCATCTAACAGCCACGTGTGAACCAATTTTCAAATTGTTGAGAAAAGATCAAACGGTCAGGTGGAATAATGATTGCCAAGCGGCATTTGAAAAAATAAAAGAGTATTTGCAGGAGCCTCCGATTCTGATGCCTCCTGTGGAGGGACGACCGTTAATTCTGTACCTGACAGTCCTCGAGGGGTCTATGGGGTGTGTATTGGGGCAGCATGACGAGTCTGGTCGAAAAGAGCATGCCATATACTACCTTAGCAAAAAGTTTACCGACTGTGAAACAAGATATTCACTGCTCGAGAAAACTTGATGTGCTTTGGTCTGGGCTGCTCGCCGACTAAGGCAGTACATGCTGGTTCATACCACTTTGTTGATTTCCAAGATGGATCCAATCAAGTACATTTTCGAGAAGCCAGCATTGACCGGACGGGTTGCGAGATGGCAAATGATTTTGACAGAATATGATATACAGTATACCTCTCAGAAGGCGATCAAAGGGAGTGTATTGTCTGATTACCTCGCCCAGCAACCCATTGATGATTATCAACCGATGAAGTTTGAATTCCCTGATGAGGACATCATGTTTCTCAAATCGAAAGATTGCGAGGAACCAATCCCGGAGGAGGGGCCTGACCCTGAATCCGAATGGATTCTGATGTTCGATGGGGCCGTTAACGTGAATGGAAGCGGTGTTGGTGCTGTTTTGGTTACGCCGAAAGGATCCCACATTCCTTTTGCTGCCCGGCTAACATTTGAGTGCACCAACAACGTAGCTGAATACGAAGCTTGCATATTGGGGATTGAAGAGGCGATTGATTTGAGGATCAAGAACCTTGTCATATATGGAGATTCAGCTCTGGTGATAAATCAGGTTAACGGGAAATGGTATACGCATCAGTCTCATTTAGTTCCATATCGGGATTATACGAGGAGATTGTTGACGTTTTTCACCAAGGTGAAGTTGCATCATGTGCCCAGAGAGGAGAATCCTTTGGCAGATGCTTTGGCTACTTTGGCCGCCTTGATTAAGGTGCAGTGGTGGAATCAGTTCCCCAGTGTTGAAGTAGGTCGTCTGGATAGACCGACTTATGTGTTTGCTGTTGATACAGCGTCTGATGGTGAGAAGCCGTGGTATTACGATATCAAGCGCTATCTAGAGACTCAAGAGTATCCTGAGGGAGCATCTAAGAAGGATCGGAAGACTCTGCGGAGGTTGGCCATGGTGTTTTACCTGAATAAGGATGGAGTTTTGTACAAGAGGAATTTTGATTGGGTCTTGCTCAGATGTGTTGATGATAGAGAAGCAAGCCAATTGATGAAAGAGGTTCACGAGGGCTCGTTCGGTACCCATGCCAGTGGGAATGCGATGGTGAAGAAGCTGCTGAGAGCAGGTTATTATTGGATGACAATGGAGGCCCAATGTTTCAACTTCGTGCGGAAGTGTCATAAATGCCAGATTTATGCTGACAAGGTGCACGTGCCTCCAAACCCGTTGAGCTTAATGTCGTCTCCATGACCGTTTGCTATGTGGGGCATTGATATGATCGGGAAGATTGAGCCTATAGCTTCGAATGGGCACAGATTCATATTGGTGGCTATTGATTACTTCACCAAGTGGGTTGAAGCAGCCTCTTATACGAATGTGACGAAGCAGGTCGTTGCCAGGTTTCTCAAGAGAGACATCATTTGCAGATATGGGGTTCCCGAGAGAATCATTACTGATAATGGTTCTAATTTGAACAATAAGATGATGGCAGAGCTGTGCCAGGAATTCAAGATTGAGCATCACAATTCTTCTCCCTATCGTCCGAAGATGAATGGGGCGGTTGAGGCAGCCAACAAAAACATAAAGAAGATTGTGCAGAAGATGGTGGTAACCTATAAAGACTGGCATGAGATGTTGCCGTTTGCATTGCATGGGTATCGAACGACGGTGCGCACATCTACTGGGGCAACTCCTTTCTCATTGGTATATGGAATGGAAGCGGTGCTACCAGTTGAGGTCCAGATTCCCTCTTTGAGAGTCCTGATGGACGTGAAATTGCAAGAGGCTGAATGGGTGAGGACCCGGTACGAAGAGTTGAGCCTGATAGAGGAAAAGAGGCTGGCACCCATCTGTCATGGGCAGTTGTACCAGCAGAGAATGAAGCGTGCTTTTGACAGAAAGGTACGACCTCGGGTATATCACGTAGGTGATATGGTGCTGAAAAGGATCCTTCCTCCTCAAAACGATCGTAGGGGCAAATGGACACCCAATTATGAAGGTCCATTCGTGGTCAAGAAGGTTTTCTCTGGTGGAGCCTTGTTGTTAACGACCATGGATGGCGAGGATTTTCCATCCCCTGTGAATGCGGACGCAGTTAAAAAATACTTCGTATAAAGAGACCCGCTGGACGAAAAGAATAAAATAGTCCAGGCAAAAATGGGCATCCCGGCGAACCAAAAAACAGAAAGAAAGGTTCGGGCAAAAATTAGGGATAAAATGAAAACTGTAAACCCGACAAGTCGAAGACCTGAAAAGGCGACTTGGGCAAAAAAGGGTATCCCGGTGGACTGAAAACCCGAAAGGGCGGTCCAGGCAAAAGAGGGATTGAAACGAACAACTGCGTCTGGCATGATCGTTTGCGCTTTGGTTAAAGCATCATGGATAAATACCCGGTAGGGATCAATCAGAAATGTATTGTTCAGAAGGCAGGAAGAACGGAGAGTCTGAGGACATATGGGGTGTAACCGAGTTGGAACTTGATGAGATCACGGGTTTCACATTGCCATTAGGATAGATTTTTCCTTTTGTGCGCAATTACCTCTTTTCAGGAATTGCTTCCTTTGTATTGCTCAATTTGAGCCACACACTTTTCCAATCAATAAAATGCATATTCAGTCAAATAATTTTGTTTTTGTTTTTCATTACCGCTTTGATTGCAAAAACATCCGATTGTTTTGATAAAGAATCTTGCATTTTAAGACATACAGGTCCCTTCTGATGCATGCTTATAAGATTGAAACTTGAAACGTTATTCGGAAGGATGAGTGACCCAAGTGTTGAAATCTTGACACGCCTGGGGCACGGTTTTATCTAACGATCTGTTTTGCAGGAACTGTTAGATATTTTTCACTCACTTGCAGGTGGTGATGTGGAAGCTGTTGACAAAAACAAATCCCCGTGGAGTCCAATCAGGGACGAATGACTAGAGGAGTGACGAAGAGACGTTGAGACGTACGACGATCCTTGAATGATAATCAAGAAGACTCTTCAAAATCGGAAGATTGGAAAGTCTGTAGAAATTCCCCGCAGGGTCCAATCAGGGACGGATGAATGGGTAGAGAGGCGACGAGAGACGTCCGACGACCTTTGGAATTAATCAAGAAGACTCTTCAAAGTCGGAAGATTGAAAAGTCTGCATAGTCCCCAGGAGTTCGCCCTTCGTCGAGCGCGGCGCGACTTGGAATACAAGATGATGGAGCAGAAAAGGTCCAGACGAGTCTGGGAATTCTCTAAAGTGGAAAATTGATACGAGATTGGGAGGCGGATACCGTGGTTCGACGAGTCGATGGGTGTTCTGTACCAACTTTTCTCATTTCCCCAGCTAAGTCCCAAAGCAGAGTTGTGAGGACTAAATCCCCAGCAGATCCAAGGTCTGTGGATCCCTTAGCTGAGTCAGGATCGTTATCCTCGGCATGTTTAAAACGGTGTTTCCTCAGCAGCCAGGCCTGGAGGTTGCTATTCCCCGAGTGGAGCGGGTTTCAATAAAATATATCTCCAGCAGTGTATCCTATGAATGGATTGGATGGGTCGTCCCCAGCGGAGTAGCATTCGTTTCCCCTAGCAGGGTCAGGATGGTTATCCCCAGCAGGTTTTAGATCGATGCTTCCCCAGTCGCCAGGCCTGGAGGTTGCTGTTTCCCCAGCAGAGTTATCTGTGGGTGTTTCCCCAGTGAAGTCGACAGGTATCTGTGAGGGTTCTCCAAGCAGAGGTGGATGTACATCCCCAGCAAGTCAGAGAACTATTGTATCCCCACAGAATGTTGATGGTTCTTATCCTCAGCAGTTTCCCGAGCGGATTGGGTGCAAAGGAGTTTCTTCCCCAGCAAGGGATGCTTATCCCCAGCAGCAGCAGTGTTATTCCCCATCATGGTGGAATTGGAGTATTGACGAGTTCCTCAGCAGAATGTCTCGAGCTCCCCAGCAGAATCCCTTGAGGGGGATACTTTTTATGCATTCATCATGTAGAGTAAGCATAGCATGTTGCATAGAAAAATAATAAATCGCGTAGCATTTCCATGATTGTGGAGCATTACGCAGAAAATCAATCATGCATCATATTGCAAGCATAAGCTAGTCTCAAACCGTGGTTACTGTTTGAGAGGTGATTTTATCCGAAGGTGAAGGTGTTGCTCCGAGGAGTCTAGCATCATGATTTAATCAAAAGTATTCCCCAGTAGTGCGATATTGGAGGAGAAATTTTTTCTGTCGAGTGGAGATGGGAAATGTTACGCGATCAGCGCGATTTTCTGGGGTTCAAATGGAGAGAAGGGAATGTTGAGGCATTTTCTGGGGTTCATATGGAGATTGGAGATTGGAGATGAAGGTTTTATCCGGGATGAGGTCCTTAGGATTATCTTCTGTTCATGTGTCACCTAAGACTTTGGCGGATGCCAACAGAAGTCGTTAGGGGTGTCTTCGGATGAAGAGATGCAAATGTTACCTTCCTTTTGTGAAGGTGTACCCTCTGATATGTCGCCCTCAGAGTGGTTTGGTGTTATTTCCGAGTTGCCAGCGGAATTATCACGAGAAGTGGGGAGATCGGGGTTCAAATGTAGAAAGGGAAATGTTGCGATATTTTCTGGAGAACGGGGTTCAAACGGAGAAAGGGAGGTGTTGAGGCATTTTCTGGAGAGCGGGGTTCAAATGGAGAAAAGGGGACACGAGGTGTTTTCTGGAGATGGGGTTCACATTGGCGATCGCGAGTTATTGTCAGGCGACTGGGGTTCAAACTGGAGAAGGGGGTTCATTATTTTGGCAAACAGGAGAGCGGGGTTCAAATGCAGTGATCAGAGATCATTTGTGAAAAAGAAAATTTTGGGGTTCAAGAAAATAAATAAAAAAAAAGAGAGCAAAAAGAAAATTTTGGGGTTCAAGAAAATAAATAAAAAAAAAGAGAGCAAAAAGAAAATTTTGGGGTTCAAGAAAAGCATAAAGAAGAAAGAAATAATAATCCCCAGCGGATGTGTGGTGTTCAGGCCATGGTTATCCCTGTGTTACCATTTATTTTGGTATCCAGGTTGATGTCGTTGTTTCGGTGATCAGGCCGACTTTCTCCGTTCCAGACGGATTTTTCTTCAAGATTGTTTCTTTGCCGATTCTGACAGGCATTGTTAATTATTTCCCATCAGAGTGCAAATTGTTCGTCTGTTCTTGGTATTCAATCACTATTCATCCTGATCATCTGAAAGCCGAGGCTGTTCATATCGACAGGTTCACAGTGGATTGAATAGGGGCAGTTGTAACACCTCAAAATTTGCCCTCCTCTCTTGGGGCTAGCTTAACATATTGCATATCATTTTAGGTCATTAGGCATTGCATATTGCATATCATGTGGTTACATTGTGCAAATTATCCTTCTAAGTCTTGGTCAGAAGATAAGAGGTTATGAGGCAAGCCTAGGGTTTTATTGACTGATCATTAGCCATCTGAGGATTGGGCTATAAATTAGGGTTTCATGGTTCTCAAGGAGATTGGTTTTCATCTTGGTTGAAATGATACATCATCATCATCATGGTTTTGATATCATCCAGGAGATTCAAGAAGATTGATCAGATACCTTGAGATTAGGGTTTTGACCACTGGTCAACCCTAATCATCTGCATTGGGCCAATCAGGGCATAGCAAGGAGATGGGGTCTACAATGGATATGGGGATCATAATATAATTGTATTGAGCTTATGGAGGCTAGGGTTTCACCATTGAGCCATTTCATCAGAGGATTGGGGCTCAGCTTGATCAGTGCATTGCCAAATTCATCTATCAGTTGAAAAAGTCAACTATGGTCAACTGTGCTTGATTTTATGGATTTGGAGGTGGGAGAGAGTTGGATACACTTCATTCATGTTGAAACAAGTTTCATTTGACATGTCAAAGCTCAAGAATGAAGAAAATAAAATCAGGAGAAAAGTTTCCAAAAATGGAAAGTGACTTGTAATGGAAGTTTCCAAAAATGGGAAGTTTTTCACCATAAAATTACATGTCTAAAAAAGCTTCAAATGAAAATGTTTCCAACATGAAAGTTGTATATCTTGTTCTCACCTTTCCAAAAAGTCCAAGAACTTGAAATTCCCATGTATGGTTGACAAGTTATGGTCCATTCATTTTCCAAAAATGCCTATAATCAAAGTGGCATAACTTTCACATGGAATGTCCAAATTGAGTGTTCTTTTTATGAGCAAACCCCATTTCACA
Source organism: Lathyrus oleraceus (assembly GCF_024323335.1). NCBI lineage: Eukaryota > Viridiplantae > Streptophyta > Magnoliopsida > Fabales > Fabaceae > Lathyrus > Lathyrus oleraceus. Next base: position 444,966,562 of record NC_066582.1, on the reverse strand, counting down.
TGTACCTTCATGGTGTATGGTCCAAATTCATCAAAAATGGTCAATGCAAAAAGTCAAATTTCAAGTGGACTTAAGTGCATTTTTGGTGTGAATATGTGATTTTGAGATTTACTTGGATTTTGCATACAAAGCCAATTCCAACACACTCCAAATGCAAAATAGAACTTGTTTGGACTGTCATGTGCTGTCACATTGCATTATTTGGAAAGGACCATTTTGCCCTTGCACTTAAAAGCTCATTTTTCACTAATACACTTGATTTTTGCTAATTGTGATTAGTAAGTGGATTAAGCTTTGGTATATAATGTTAATCATAACAGAATTTGTTAACAACATTTCATTCTCCAAGATTCATAACTGAATTTCCCTCCATTTTCTCTCAAATTTTCTCAAAACTTCATCACTTTTTTTCACATTTCTTCACCAAATCTTCATCAATTTGCTTCGTTCTTGATTGATCCATGCTCTACATGTGGTTATGGTGAACTGTTTTGCAGAATTCGTGGCCAAATCTTCAAGAATTCCAACTGTCCAAAGCTTGCACAACAATGGCATCTTCATGATTCTTGCACTTGGAGCTGTTTTGAGCTAAGCTAGCTTCTCCATTCACCTTCCTCATCAACAAACTACATCTGTTTTGCATAATTGGAGCCAGAAACATCAAGATCAAGATCTGCAATCTCCACAAGGTGATTTTCGAATTTCACCATTGCATGAACTATTATATGGCTTTTGTAGATCTTGCAACGTAGAATGCAATGCTGCTTGTGGTTTTGAATTTGGTTGAGTATTGAGAGATAAATCTTGATTGGAAGTTTGATGTGCAAACCTTAATTCGATCGATCCTGTTGATATGCTTAGAGTTAGGTTAAATGCTTTCCATATCCATGATCTAGGTTGAAAGACGAATCCAATGATATACGGCATGATGATTTTCGTGCGATTTTGTTTTGATGCTACTGTGCTGTTGCTGTGCGTTGTCGTTTTTTTTTTCGGAGAAGACGCTTGCTCGCTTAGCGAAGGTTATACTCGCTTAGCGAAAGACTGGAGAAGAAGATTACTCGCTTAGCGAAGGTTTCTGTTCGCTTAGCGAAGGACTGTGCGCGCGTCACTGTTTGAAATTAGCCTCGCTTCGATTCCTGGCTATGCCGTTCCATCATTATTTCATTTCATTTCATTTTCTTTTTCATGTTTCATTTCATTTTGATGCTTGAACTTAGAAAATTCATAACTAATTCAAAAATAGTCCAAATTTGATGAGGTTTTTTGCACCATTCTCCTTGTAATGTGTAGAATTTTATCATGATTTTTGTAGAATTTTTGCATGTGTAGAAAACTAATTGGCTTAGGGATTGTTGTATGTGTCACATTTGAACATGTCTTACCATATCTTTCATGAAATGATGATGCCTTCAAAGAAATGGATGAAATTTTTTGTGCTTCTTCTGGACATGTTGATGGTGATTTTCATGTAGAGTTTATGATTTTTGGATACTTGATTGTTGAGATATGAATTTTTGATTAGAGGTGTGACAATTTGTGTGACACCAAGCTAGGTCAACTTCATAGTTTTATTTAAAATGCCTAGAGATGTTGATTTGAGCTGAAATTTTGTGTGAATGATCATATGTATGTTGAGATAACATGTGAATTTCTCTGGAATTTTTGATATCATTTCCTAATTGATTGATAATTTTCTTCTCTGTTGGCTCATTTGGTGACATTGTGTGACACATGTTGGCATGTTGCTTGTGAAATTCTCATAGTGTATTGGATGAATGTGAAATTTGACATGAGCATTGTAGACACATTATAGGACATTATGGTTTTGATCCCATTCATTTCTTAATTGTTGTCACTGTTTTATGAGTTTTGGAAGTTGATGATTGTTTGGATGCCTTGTGTTGGCTTGTTTGAAATTGTCTAAACTTCTTGATTTTCATTGACCTACTTCCTTTTGTCCAATTGAGCTGAAAATTGACATGCTATCCATTGAATGTGTCCTGTTTAGGTGTAAATTTTTGTGGAATTAATTGAATTGTTTTGGTATGTTTTTGATTGAGATCTTTCTGTTTGGTCATTTGGGGTTGCACATTGCCTAGTTTGTACCTTTTAGGTCATGAAATGATAATGGTGATTGATATGAGCATGGGACCAATTGCATTTGCTTTTAATTTGGTTGATTGTGATTGTGGATAATTTTCACTTGCTGTTTAGAATTTTTTATCTCCTTTGGACCCTAGGCTTGGCCTAGTGGTCTAGTTTCTCATGTTTGGTGTGGATTTTCAGGATGAAATGCACAATGCTTAAGGAGATTGCTTCAAGTCAATTTGAGTTGACTTATGAATTGTTTTTGACTAAAATTGACTTTGTGTTGTAGGGTTTGATGCTTGAGTTTGAGCTCATGGCTTGCACTTGTGTGCATTAACTTGTGTTTGATTGTACAGATTAACTGATTAACATTTGTTGTTTACTGTTGGTTTGTCTGAGTACTGATGATACTTGATTGATTTCAGGTACATTTAGTTGCTTACAGTTCCTTGAGAACTTGCTTGCTGTTGCTTGGTTTTTAAACCAATTGAGGTAGAATTTCTATTCTCCATGTAGTCTGGAAGACCTGGCCTGTTACTTGGCCAGGCAACTGTCTGAAGTCCTCCTTAAGAGGCGATGTTTGTGATTGTTTAACTTTGTCCCCAAGCAGGTAAAGACCTTGATTAAGGCAATTGGTGGATCATAGAGATATGCAGTCTATCTCCCACTATTCTGTTGAGTCGTCCCTCTGCTCACACCACTGTGTTGATGCATTGGGACACAAACCCAAGATCTTGTACTTTGTACAGTTGTGTCAGAGTCTTGAGTGTAGAAGGGTTCCATCTTTCTGAACCCACACTCCTTTGTCTGAAGCTCTCCCTGGACAGGGATAAGAGCTGTGAAGTCTAATCTTCACTCACCTTTCATCTGGCTTCACCTTAGCCCCTCAATGGCAAGGTTAAGAGCCAACTCTACCCTTGTACAGATGACTTGCCTCGGCAGTCGAACCCTTTGTTTGAGCCCCACTTGACTGGATATAGTGTGTGCTTTGTGAATATTTGTTTGAAATGTTTGTTTTGATTTGTGGATGCTTGCATGCTTGCTTTCTTCCTGGATAGGATTAGCTTGCTGTGGTGCAAGTAGGTAGAAACCATAACATAGGGCAATGATGCATGATAACACTAGGCTCGAGTACAGCTCCCTGGTAGTGTGTCTTCCCTTTGTGTATGGCTAGTCTTTCTCCCCCGTTGGGGGGAACTACATCGCCCTGATCCTCGTTCCAGACGAGGTATGTAGGCAGGAGACCGTGCGAGGTCTCTCCGGGCACTTTTTTTCCTTTTTGTGTGTGTTTGTCTGACAATTGCTAGGCTCGAGTTCCAGACTCCTTAGCAACTTGTTGTTTGTTTGTTCTTGTTGTGTGCTTGGAAGCCGGTGTAAGTCCATCAAGTGGCATCTGGGTTCCAGTGTGTGTCTGTTTTGGTTCGGATGCTGATGTAAGCCCAGTGATTGGCATTCAGGCTCCGTGTTTGCCTGTTTGTGTGCGTGTGTTGTTTGGCGTGCGTGAGCCGAACTACAGTAGCTCTGATTCTCGTTCCAGACGAGATATGTAGGCATAGGATGCGATGTCCTAGAGAGTTCTCTTCCTCTTAACCCCACCTGCGTTCCTTGTGTGTGTGTGTGATGTTTTGGCAACCTTTTCTTTCTTTTAGAATGTGGATCCCGTCGAGTACGACGGACGTGAGGGGTGCTAATACCTTCCCCTTGCGTAACCGACTCCCTTACCCTTTCTCTTTGGTCGCGAGACCATGCTTTTTCCAGGTTTCTCTGAGCGTTTCCTTTCCCTATTTTGGGATAAATAACGCGCAGTGGCGGCTCTGTTTGTTTTTTTGTTTTAGCCCGCCGGTTGTTTTTCGCGGATGCGATAGTGTTTTGCTATTTTTTTATTTTTTTATTAAACTTATCATGTGTCGTCATTTAGGTGGTGTTGTTTTATTTTAAAAAAATGGTGGTAATGGTTGTCACGTACAACCTTGTCCTTGTTTTGTATTCAACTTCTTCAAGATAATTTATGGAAATTCTCACCATCTCATATTTAGACAAATGTGTCTTTCCAGTTATTATAGTTTGAGGAATAAGAGGAAAATAACCCCTTCTAGAAATTGCACTCAAAGAGACCCATCCTCCTTTATTAACCCCTTTATGTCTTGTAGAACAAAAAGAAGATGCCATAATGGGTATGCTGCCAAGTCCCTGGATGAGGATTTTAAATCCTTAGACAAAGGCCTAACTATTTGGATGAAGATGAGAGGGGGAAAATTAATAGCCTTTAAGACCTCAGATTGAAATATGAAAAAACGGACGTCAGATACAAAGTCAAACATCATGCTCGTGTAAAAGTAGAATTATTACCATATACTTCTTGAGGTCGTTGCATGTAAGCCTCTTTGTATTTTGCACAAGGCTCTAACAGTACAACGACTTCGTTTATGGTATTTGATACGTATTAACCTTTTTGAAAAGCCTGAACCCAAGAATCATCATTTTATAATGAACAAACGCTAACCACCTTGCCACAGAAGTTAACACTTCCGGAAGTTGTGGCCGCTATAAGTGACATTTATGATCTAGGGGAAGAAGACACCAAGTCAGCATAATTAGTAGAATGGTTGCTAGATAAACTCTCATAAATCCCAAACATTTCCATCTCAATAAATCTACAATTTACTTAATCACCATTTCTTTTTGAACTCATCAAACATCGAGTCCGCAACTCATATTTCTCAAAATTCCAGTTTTCGTTCAATCACCTTCCCAGACGCTCATAATCCCTAATGAAAACCATGACTAGATACCCAGAAATGAAAATACACCAAAGATTAAGAGAAAAATATGTAAGGGCAAAGTGTCAGACAACATACAATCACACGTTTCGATGATGACAAATGACCATCATGGATGAATCGACATTGTCGATTCCACGTCTACAAACAAATGCAACACATCACTTATCATATCTTTTCCTATGCTTATCTAAATCTGTTATAATTCATAAAACATATGTGGACAAAGTGTGATCATGACGAAATGCATGAAAATCACAAAATATGAATTTTTGCAGATTTGAAGGCCTTGAGTCGACCATAGGGGTCGGCGCATCACCCACGGGTCAGCGCATAAATCAGACCAGTTGGTGACTAGTCAGCGCATGCTTGCTTGAGTCGACCACAGGTCGGCGCATGGCATAGTGCTGTTGGCCACGGGTCAGCGCATGGAACACTTGAGTCGACCATAGGGGTCGGCGCATTTCCCACGGGTCAGCGCACGGCGACCTATGGTCGACCGCTCGTGCGTAAACTCAGTTTTCTGAGTGTTTTCCACTATTTGAAAAGCTGTTATTTTTGGTTAGTTAGCTAGTTACTATAAATAGAAGTCAAATTACTTTTATCAACTAACATTTATCAAATTGATTTCAAGTGTTCAAGGAAACAAGAAAGAGTGAAATAGGTGTCCAAGATTCATCATCTTCATCTTCAACATCTCACAACACATCAACTACACACAACCATTTTTGATGTGCTTCGTGATCGGTTAAAGGCGATAAGGTTCGAAGCTGAGATTGGAGAATCCGGTTCGGGTTGAAGCTTGTGGCAGGTTCTTTCTTGAATAAAACCGTTAGGGTTTTGCCCTCCAAGACCGGTTTGTGTTTGGGGGTTTTTGGACGAATTGCTTCATCAATATTCAGCTGAGCGAAGGTGATTGAGAAGAGGAAGTCTTCATCAGTCTAGTAGCGGATTCGGTGATATTGAAGGGAAGAATTCGGGTTCGATTTGTTGTGGTTGAGATCAGCCGGGCTGAGGGTTTGAAGAACGGAAGGTTTTTCAACAAAGGGGCTGGAATCAGAGGTCTATCAATAACAATCGAAGGTCTTGATTCATCTTGAATCAAGGAACAAGGAGAGGAAGCAATATTCAACATCTTGAGAGTTCAGTTGTTTACTTGCTTTACAATCCTTGTATAACCGGTTAAATTCTACAGGTGATATCTAATTAAATCATCTCAATTCTAATTTTAGAATTGAGGGCAGACGTACCCCGAAGCGAGGACGGCGGGGGAACTGCCTCATCAAATCTCTGTCTTCTTTAATTTTCTGCATAATTGTTTTTCAGCTTAAAAATTAAGTGATTTTAGTTTAAGCACTTTTACCAAACATTGATATTAATTGAGTAAGAGATTAAAACTCTGTTTTTGAATCCAAAGTACAATAGTATATTGTACTAGATCAATTTGAATTACTTACTCAACACAAATATCACTTGGAGTGTTTATGCACACCAAGTGTTTGATAATTTGCCTAAACCAAAGTTGTCTTAAGTTTGTATCTAGTTTGATTTGGTATTTGGATCATTGGAACTAGGAATCCTAGTAAGTGAAACAAATCATTGATTGTGCAAATAATTATAGTGATTCGTATTTCACTTTATCTCTAATTCATTGGCTTGACGCATATCCAATTTTCCAATAACGGTTCGTTTTAGACTATATTTTTCCTCGGACGCTTCCGCACTTAAAACAAATTTTCAAAACCAATTTTAAATTGGTAGCGCCGACTTATTTTAATTGGGATCTATTCAACCCCCCCTTCTAGATCCGTGCCATAGTCTAACAAGTGGTATCAGGAGCTCCGGTTCACTCCGTGCTTCAAAATATAACTTTGATAGAAAATGGCTAACGAACCTAAAGGGGCTTATAATAGAGCTCCCGTTTTCAATGGTGAAAATTATAGTTATTGGAAAGACTGTATACGGGTGCACATAAATTCCATAGATAGAAAAATATGGAACGTTATTCTCAATGGTCCAATTGAAATAACCATGACCAATGAGAACAATGAATTGGTGCCTAAGCCCGAAGTACAATGGACCGATGATGATGAAAAGAAATACAACTATAATTGGAAAGCCAAAAATATCCTAATCTCCTCATTAGGTGTAGATGAATACTATCGTGTATCCCATTGTCCTACTGCTAAGGCCATGTGGGATTCACTACAAGTTGCCCATGAGGGGACGAACGATGTTAAGTTGGCAAGAATCAACACACTAACACAAGAGTTTGATCTCTTTTTCATGGAGCAAGGGGAAACCATTGCTGACATGCAAAAGAGATTTACTCATCTTATCAATCGATTACATTCACTTGGTAGGCCGGTTTCCAATGATGTTGCTACTAATAAGATCTTGAGATGTCTTAACAGGGAATGGCAGCCGAAAGTGACCGCCATCAAAGAAGCAAATGATCTTACCACATTAGACTTGACAACATTATTTGGCAAACTACAAGAGCACGAACAAGTACTCTTGAGCCTAGAACAACACGAAAAGAAAGATAAGAAGGACAAACCAAAGGTGAGTGAAAAGAAATCTATAGCTCTAAAGACTTCCTCCTCGAAGTCTCAAGCAAAAGAGCAAAGTGATTATTCATCGAGCGACGAAGAAGAAGAGGACAAGAGCGAAGATATGGGGTTGTTCGTTAAACGCTACAATCGTTACGTGAGAAAGAACGGCATCCAACATTCCGAGAAGAACTTGGTAAACTTCCGGAAACAATCAAGGTACTCTAAAAATGATGACTCAAAAGGTAAAATGACTAGAGGGTCGTGCTATACGTGTGGAAAGCCGGGTCATTACAAACCGGACTGTCCGATGAACAAGAAGACAAAGGAAAAGGAATCATACAAATCACACAAGAAATCATCAAATCCAAGGAGAGCATACATAGCTTGGGAAAGCGATAGCGACTCCTCCGATGATGAAAGTTCTAGTGATGAAGATGAAAATGCAAACTTATGTCTCTCTGCTCATCAAAAGAACAAAAAGAAACAGGTACGACATGCTAAATATGAAAAATCCTCTAGTATGTCTCATCATGAATTGCAAACTGCTTTTGATACTTTACACTGTGAAGCGAAAGAGGCCTTTAAAAGGCTTGCCTCAAATAAGAATTTTTTTTCTCATTTGGAACATAAAATTCAAGAATCCGAAAGGAAACTTGAGGCACTTAAAGCTTCTATAGTGGAAAGCACAAAAACTAGTTGTGAGGACCTTAGAAGTAGGATGATCAACTTTGGGTGTGATACTTGTTATATTTGGCAAGGTGAGGTAAGAAACCTAAAGGCCAAACTTGACAAGGCTCTTGAGCCCAAGATTACCTTTGCTATCGACAAATCAAACTTTCGAAAAAGTATGGTTAATCCATATCAAAAATATAAATATGTTATAAAGGATGAAGATAGCAAAAGCAATCAAAATGTAAATTTCTCTTGTCTTTATTGTTGCAAGAAAGGCCACTCCATTGCTAAATGTAGGTTTAAGAGATTTTTAGTTCCTAACGGCATTTATCAATGGCTGCCCAAATGCAACCATTTCGTTCCTCACCATTCAGGACCCAATAAGCCATTGGGTACCTTCTCTTGTTAATTACATTTCCACAGGTATAATGCCTCGAGACTACCGAGAGAAGATGGGTTCTCGACAGTGGATGCTCAAGGCATATGTCAGGAGACATATCACTCTTCATTGACTTCGTGGCTAAGAAGAAGGGATATGTAACTTATGGTGACAACAACCGTGGAGTAATACTTGGTAAAGGTAGTGTAGGTAATCCATCTTCCACTACTATTTCTGATGTATTGCTTGTCGAAGGTCTTAAACACAATCTACTTAGCATCAGTCAATTATGTGACAAAGGATACAATGTATCATTTTCAAAAGATTGTTGCAAAATTGTACATAATGATGATAAGAAGAGTATGTTTAATGGCCTACGTGTGAATAATGTCTATATGCTTGACTTAAATGAAGTATCGTTAACAAGTGACAAATGCCTTGTAACAATGAGTGAAGATTCATGGTTATGGCATAGGCGTTTAGCACATGTTAATTTTGATTTACTAAATAAAGTAGTCTCAAAAGATCTAGTCTCAGGTCTCCCCAAAATAAAATTCACCAAGGATCACCTTTGTGATGCTTGTCAAAAAGGGAAGCAAACGAGGATCTCATTTAAATCCAAAAATATCGTTTCAACAACGAGACCTCTCGAGCTTCTTCATATGGATTTATTTGGGCCATCTAGGATTAAAAGTCTAGGAGGAAACTATTACGGTTTCGTAATAGTGGACGACTTTTCTAGATTTTGTTGGACTATCTTTTTAGCAAGCAAGAGCGATACGTTCGCCGCCTTTGAAAGATTTGCTAAGTTTTCCCAAAATAAATTAAATACAAACATTGTTGCAATTAGAAGCGACCATGGGGGTGAGTTCGAAAATCACTTATTTGAAGAATATTACCGTAACCATGGTATTGATCATAACTTCTCCGCTCCACGTACTCCTCAACAAAATGGGGTTATGGAGCGTAAAAATCGAATTTTGGAAGAATTGGGAAGAACAATGATCAACGAAAGTGGCTTACCGAAATATTTTTGGGCCGACACCATTAGTACGGCTTGTTATGTTCTGAATAGGGTGCTCATTCGCCCCATTCTAAATAAAACACCGTATGAGCTTTTAAAAGGGCGATAGCCAAATGTTTCTCACCTACATGTTTTTGGTTGCAAATGTTTTGTATTGAATAATGGAAAGGAAAACTTGGGCAAATTTGATTCCAAGGCCGACAAAGGTATTTTCCTCGAATACTCTCAATCGAGCAAAGCATATAGAATTTACAACAAACGATTACTTGCTGTAGAAGAGTCTGTACATGTCACTTTTGATGAATCCAATCCGAGAAACGTCAGAAAGGGTAGTGTTTTTCATGGTGCAGGTACATCTACCGAAGACATACTCAAAGGTGGCGAGCCGGGAATTGATCAACCCGACAAAGTCAAAATTGAGGAGGATAAAGATGTACACCATGATGAAACCGAGGTAGCTCATCCGCCTTCAAACGATGATCTCCCTCAAGCTTGGAAGTCTTCCAAAGACCATCCAATTGACAACATTCTCGGAGATATCTCAAAGGGTGTTACAACTCGATCTAAGCTAAGTAATTTCTGTTATCACTTCGCTTTCGTTTCACAAATGGAACCTAAAAACCCTAAAGAAGCCCTACTCGATGAACACTGGTTTTTGTCTATGCAGGAGGAACTTAATCAGTTCACTAGAAATGAGGTTTGGGACCTTGTCCCTCCTCCGCGAGATCATCGAGTAATTGGCACCCGATGGGTGTTTAGGAACAAGCTGGACGAAAACGGGGTAATAACCCGTAATAAGGCACGTTTAGTCGCGCAAGGGTATAACCAAGAGGAAGGCATCGACTATGAGGAAACTTATGCGCCGGTTGCCCGACTCGAGGCTATACGCCTTCTCCTTGCCTTCGCTTGTGCAAAAGACTTTAAACTATTCCAAATGGATGTCAAGAGTGCGTGCCTTAACGGTCACATAAATGAAGAGGTTTACGTCGCACAACCTCCGGGTTTCGAATCTCATGAGTATCCTAATCATGTTTATAAACTAAAAAGGGCTTTGTATGGCCTCAAACAAGCTCCTAGAGCTTGGTATGAGCGACTAAGCAAATTCTTACTCGATCAAGGTTACTCAAGAGGAAAGGTTGACACAACCCTCTTCATTAAACGTCAAGGAAAGCACTTGATATTAGTGCAAATTTATGTAGATGATATCATATTTGGGTCTACTAACATGAATCTTGTGAGAGAGTTTTCAGACCTTATGCAGGGCGAATTCGAGATGAGTATGATGGGGGAGCTCACATACTTTCTCGGTTTGCAAATTAAATAGCTCAAAGAAGGAACTTTCGTGAGCCAGACAAAGTACTGTTTGGACCTTATCAAGAGATTTGACATGGCAAAAGCTAAGGCCATAGACAACCCCATGCTAACTTGTACAAACTTGAACAAAGATGAAGACGGTAAGGAAGTAGATGTAAAACAGTATAGAGGTATGATTGGATCACTTCTCTATCTTACTGCCTCTCGTCCCGATATTATGTTTAGCGTATGCATGTGCGCAAGATATCAATCATGTCCCAAGGAATCCCATCTAAAAGCTGTTAAACGAATACTTCGATACCTATCCGGTACTCCGAAGTATGGACTATGGTATTCCAAAGGTAATGATTGTTCATTGGTAGGTTTCTCCGATTCCGATTTTGCCGGTTGCAAATCGGATAGGAAAAGCACCAGTGGCACTTGTCACTTATTTTCAAATTCTTTGGTCAGTTGGCATAGCAAGAAACAGGTTTCAGTTGCCTTGTCAACCGCCGAAGCGGAATACGTTGCCGCTGGTAGTTGTTGTGCTCAAATCCTATGGATTAAGCAACAACTATTGGATTTTAACCTCAAACTTGAACGTATTCCCATTTTTTGTGACAATACAAGTGCCATTAATCTTACCAAGAATCCTGTGCTGCATTCTCGCACCAAACATATCGAAATTCGACACCACTTTCTTCGGGATCATGTAGAGAAAGGTGACATTGTATTTGAACATGTTAATACTGAAAATCAACTAGCGGACATCTTCACAAAGCCGTTAGCCACTGAACCTTTCTTTCATATCCGCCGAGAACTTGGTATTCTAGATATTTCGGAACGGGCATTATAATCTGCTGTTTTACCTTATTCCATTTAAGACTATGATCTTGTACTTCTAACAAGTTGGTGTTGTTGCAAGCACAAGTTTATTGTTCACCGAGTTACTCCAGCATCGAGGTGATACTACATAATGATATTGTATATATATGCATGATGTATCTCTTTGGATGTTTATTGTTGTATGGCATTTTAATTATGCATCAAACTTGTCAACGTATGTGCAGAATAGTGAAAAACTGAAATTTTGTCTGTATGAGTCGACCGTAACAGGGTTATGGTCGACGCACACTTAACATTTTTTGTGATTTTTCAAAAATCAAACAGTATGCATCGACGCATACAGAGGTATGGTCGACGCATCGCTCAAAAATTTTGTTTTTCTATAGAAAAATTTAAACCCTCTCATGCATCTACATTCAAAAATCATCATTAAGTGTGCATTTACATTCCATTACATTTCAAACTTCCCACTACCTTGTAACTTGCATCTACCTAGATCCTTTTGTCCCTTGATCTTTCCTCTTCCCAAAACCCCAACTTCTCATCTACAAAAAGGGAAAAACCACTCTCTAGCAAAATCATTCTCAAAAACCCTCACCAAGCTTCTCTCTACTCCCACACACACTAAGCTTCAAATCTGTTCAAATGGCTTCCACATCTCGCAGACCCACCGGCAAGAGATCCCGGGAATCATCCGCCGCATCTCTACCCATCTCCGCTGTGTCGCTAGTTCCACCGGCTCGCGTCGAATCCTTCAACAAAGATATCGGCAAAAGAGGAGTTGTACGACAACATACTTTCTACAAGCTTACCACCGAACGCATGCACCTCATAGAAATCATGGCTCTGCTACAGCATTAAGGCATTGTCAAATTCTTGGAATGCAACGCTAAATACAGCGAAGACTTAGTCCGAGTGTTCGACGCCGGCATTCATGATAAGTTTCGCGGGCACAAGTTTCACTCCAGGATCGGCACGACAAAGGTATCGTTTAAGTCAAACGTTTGGAATAAATATTTTGATATGTCATTGGATGATGCTGAAAATCCTCTAGCTGAGGTAACCGACTCTCACCAAATAGAAGGTTACGAGTTTAGGAGTGCGTTGAACGATATGCTGAAACGACCATATCCTAATCATATTGTTAACAGTGACTCGTTCCCACGAACTCTCACTGCCGGCAAGCTGAAAACAGGAGAACGGATTCTTCAGTGGATTGTCTCACGCATCCTGCGACCAAAGAAGGGTGGTCTCTCCAGAGTTGAACAGACTGAGGTTCATCTCATGTACATTTTGAAGAATAAGCAGAAAATCAACTGGCCCTACTACGTTGCCAGTAGGATGTTCAGCCTACGTGTTTCCGGACGAGGAACGGCTCTTGCCTACGGATCTTTCATTCAAGAGGTCCTTACTGCAACCGATGTCAATCATCCGTCCTTTCCGTATACCTCCATCTCATCAGACAAAGAGTTCAGCCCAAAAACTCTGTCTATGATGGGATATTTTTGGTGTGATGAGCGAAGGATGTACAAGTTTGTTCGAAGAGGAAATGTTCCTCCGCCTGTTGCAGCAGATGATGATAGTGATGAAAGTGAAGAAGAAGAAGATGAAGAGGAAAATTAAGAAGAAGAAGAAGCAGGACAAGCCTTTGATCACCATGGTGGAGATAATAGTCCTCCACAAGTTGACACTCACGACTACTCCGACTCCGCTTGGGTTCAGCATTCACATTCAACAGAAGAAGATGCCTCCAACCAGGGTGGCTGGGGTGAATGGCAACATAATGGCTGGTCAACACAACGTCAATTCTACCAGCCGTATCACCATGATCATGAAGAATCTCCTCCGTCCCCTCCTCAGCACTCAAACTCTTCCGAACTGTTGGATATGATGCGAAATATGCAGCTCGCTCAACAATCCTTCATGCAAACTCAGGATGAGCGCTATGCTCATATTAGCAGCCAAATTCAAGCTCAAAATGAGAGGCTTGATAACCTATCTACAAGCATGAATGAACGGTATGCTGCATTTACCGAAACGTTTGAGCGCCAGGAACGGTCGGTCAACGTAGGTATCAAGTATCTAGGAGGGATTGCTGACCAAATATCGTCGCTAGCTGACCCCTACAGAAACCCGGATATCTGCTACCCTCGAGGACGACACCATTAGGACATAGGACTGCATATGCATCTAAATTTGCTTGTTGTTTGAATGTATTCATTTCTCTGTCATGCTTGTTTGTGCAACATTAATTTTAATGTGTATCTTCCTTTAATTAATGACTATCGTTCAGTAATGATATTTGGTGTGATATTATTATCTGATTGTGTTATTTCCTGTTGAATTTTATGTTAAGTTGAATAATCATTCCTTGTCTCTTTTTGATGTTGTCAAAGGGGGAAAAAGTGTACAAAGTGTACAAAGCAGCCAAAAATGTTTACCACAATTAACAGTCGTTTTTGCAGATAGCCTTAGGTTACAAAAGAAAGGGGGAGTGTGCATAATGTGTCAATACTGCATGTTGTTTGCCTCTTTGGTTTTGCACAGGTTGTCATCATCAAAAAGGGGGAGTATGTAAGGGCAAAGTGTCAGACAACATACAATCACAAGTTTCGATGATGACAAATGACCATCATGGACGAATCGGCATTGTCGATTCCACGTCTACAAACAAATGCAACACATCACTTATCATATCCTTTCCTATGCTTATCTAAATCTGTTATAATTCATAAAACATATGTGAACAAAGTGTGATCATGACGAAATGCATGAAAATCACAAAATATGAATTTTTGCAGATTTGAAGGCCTTGAGTCGACCATAGGGGTCGGCGCATCGCCCACGGGTCAGCGCATAAATCAGACCAGTTGGTGACTAGTCAGCGCATGCTTGCTTGAGTCGACCACAGGTCGGCGCATGGCATAGTGCTGTTGGCCACGGGTCAGCGCATGGAACACTTGAGTCGACCATAGGGGTCGGCGCATTTCCCACGGGTCGGCGCACGCCGACCTATGGTCGACCGCTCGTGCGTAAACTCAGTTTTCTGAGTGTTTTCCACTATTTGAAAAGCTATTATTTTTGGTTGGTTAGCTAGTTACTATAAATAGAAGTCAAATTACTTTTATCAACTAACATTTGTCAAATTAATTTCAAGTGTTCAAGGAAACAAGAAAGAGTGAAATAGGTGTCCAAGATTCATCATCTTCATCTTCAACATCTCACAACACATCAACTACACACAACCATTTTTGATGTGCTTCGTGATCGGTTAAAGGCGATAAGGTTCGAAGCTGAGATTGGAGAATCCGGTTCGGGTTGAAGCTTGTGGTAGGTTCTTTCTTGAATAAAACCGTTAGGGTTTTGCCCTCCAAGACCGGTTTGTGTTTGGGGGTTTTTGGACGAATTGCTTCATCAATATTCAGTTGAGTGAAGGTGATTGAGAAGAGGAAGTCTTCATCAGTCTAGTAGCGGATTCGGTGATATTGAAGGGAAGAATTCAGGTTCGATTTGTTGTGGTTGAGATCATCCGGGCTGAGGGTTTGAAGAACGGAAGGTTTTTCAACAAAGGGGCTGGAATCAGAGGTCTATCAATAACAATCGAAGGTCTTGATTCATCTTGAATCAAGGAATAAGGAGAGGAAGCAACATTCAACATCTTGAGAGTTCAGTTGTTTACTTGCTTTGCAATCCTTGTATAAACGGTTAAATTCTACAGGTGATATCTAATTAAATCATCTCAATTCTAATTTTAGAATTGAGGGCAGACGTACCCCGAAGCGAGGACGGCGGGGGAACTGCCTCATCAAATATCTGTCTTCTTTAATTTTCTGCATAATTGTTTTTCAGCGTAAAAATTAAGTGATTTTAGTTTAAGCACTTTTACCAAACATTGATATTAATTGAGTAAGAGATTAAAACTCTGTTTTTGAATCCAAAGTACAATAGTATATTGTACTAGATCAATTTGAATTACTTACTCAACACAAATATCACTTGGAGTGTTTATGCACACCAAGTGTTTGATAATTTGCCTAAACCAAAGTTGTCTTAAGTTTGTATCTAGTTTGATTTGGTATTTGGATCATTGGAACTAGGAATCCTAGTAAGTGAAACAAATCATTGATTGTGCAAATAAGTGTAGTGATTCGTATTTCACTTTATCTCTAATCCATTGGCTTGACGCATATCCGGTTTTCCAATAACGGTTCGTTTTAGACTATATTTTTCCTCGGACGCTTCCGCACTTAAAACAAATTTTCAAAACCAATTTTAAATTGGTAGCGCCGACTTATTTTAATTGGGATCTATTCAACCCCCCCTTCTAGATCCGTGCCATAGTCTAACAAAATACACGAGTTCAAACTTCTGGGTGGATTGATATTAGAGTAAGTGAAATGACTGTCGAAGCAGAGAAACACATTTTTCGCAAAGAGAGATGTATAAAATAAAACAATGAAAGGAAAAAAGGGATATCCAAACCTATATAATGAAAAAAAAACTTATATTATGAAGTGGTTGACATGATTAGATATATCTTTGAGGGCTATATTTCTAGGAAGGCATAGTAATGTGTATGTTCCCAAGGAATTGCAATCATTACACTAATTAATGTGTAATATGTAATAAATACTTATGACTGTTAAAAGGGGGCGCACGATGAAGCGTAAGCTTGGCCAATGAAACAAACATATCCTATTAAACACTTCGCCCTTGCATATCTCGTGCTTGGGGGATTGTATACTTTTAGTAATTCTTACTTAAACACTTTGCACTTACAGACCATGTACTTGGGGGACTGTGTACTATTAAGATTTCTTACTAAAACTCTTCTCCCTTACAAACCACATGTTTGAGGGACTGTGTATCAATATATTCATAATAGATAGGTCCACTTAGCATCAATCTGTTGGATATACGACTCCATACACAAGAGGGTGGGGGTGAATTATGGGGGGTTTGAAAAGCCATGGTTTAAAACATTATTGTTTTCATTTCAGAGTTTTAAATCATTTTGAATAAAAACGCTTGATAGATAGCAGCGGAAAAATAAATATGTAGAAAATAAAGAGATAAGGGTAAAAATACTACAACAAAAAATGCATTTAACCTCAGACGCGAAAGGGATTTAACATTGGTTACACAAGCGAGATAATAAAGGGCGTCATGAAAACCTGTCACTTTACTCCTAGGTTTTTGAATAACCAATGGGTAAAGTTATCTTCACATGGGTTTGATCCCCAAAAATTACATTTTTTGGATTTTCAATACTGAAAAAAGCGCGCCACTTTTAACCTCAGTTTTTAATAATACCCTAGGGGAAATGTACTATTTTTTTATTTTTTATATTAACCTTTTTTTTCTTTTCAATATGCAAAACATCAAATTTGTTGACAAATTTTGAAGCTTCCTCCTTATCATCAACAACAATAACAAAATCAATAGAATATTTAAACATTACATTTCAACAACAACAAAAAAAAGAAATCAATAGAATCGTTTAACAATAAATTTCAACAACAACAACAACAAAATCAATAGAAACTTTAAATATTAAATCTCAACAACAACAACAACAAAATCAATAGAATCTTTAAACATTAAATCTCAACAAAAACAACAACAACAACAACATTAAAACATTTTACTTGAAATAACAACAACAACAACAACAACAACAACTAACATTACTAAGTTACATACATGCTTTCTTAACTAACATTAAACATTTTTAAAAACAATTACAAAAGAAGAGATTACATTAAAGAACCAACCTTGAAATATTTTCCTTCTCTTGAAGTTCATCCTATAAAATGGTGTTGCACTTCATACAACTACTTTCATTATCATTGTTTTCATTATATTAAGTTTACATATCACGACTTCGCATCCAAGTTGGATCGTTGTGGCATTCACGTTCTGATTGACTGTCGAGGGTTTCACGTAGATCACTGGTTTTCATGTGGATTGATGGGTTGACAATATCTTAATCATTGTTACTTTATAAATGGACGACAACGATTCATTACTTAATTAAAAGGCATTAAAAATTAAAAGACGTTATTTTTCCCTTTGATTGCAAAAATAATCGAGGTAATAGGTCATAAAAATATAAAATAAAATAAAATTTCCAAAATGCAATTGTTGGGATTCTAAGAGGGAGTTTATTAAAACTTACTTTTCCTCTCGGTTGCTAAAATAACCTAGGTAATATGTCATAAAAAAATTATTAAAAAAATGCTAAAATGCAGTTGTTAGGAATCAAATAGGGGGTTGATTAAAACTTTTTACCTTGGTTTTTAGCTCAACCGAGTGAATATGTAGTATTTAAAAATCATTAAAATGTGGCGCGCCTATGGTTTACACCTTGGTTTTTTGCTGGATGAAGTGAAAACTTTGTCATAAAATGTATTATTTGTAATAGTGAGAGATGACACCATAAATTATAGAGGTTCAGTCTAAATGAAGTGATATAATCATCTCCCCAAGACTTGATCTTGAGAGTATTCAGTAATGCTTATAAGTTTTTAGTAAGTTGAGCTTACGATTCCCCTTATACAATGAAATTGAAGTTTTAGGTTAACTTCCTTCCAAACACAAACTTGAAGTGGTTAGTTCCCAAGCTAAACTGAGATTTTATACAAACTTATCTCGAATAAATGCGGAGTTTTGAACGGCCTATCCTCCAATCTGAACCAGGGTTTTACACGGGCTGACCATAAACCGAATTGAAATTTTACACCAGGATAATCTCAAACCAAACCAGGGTTTTACACAGGTTGACGACGAACCAAATTGAGATTTTACACTAGGATTATCTCGAACCAAATTAAGCTTTTACAAGGGCTGAACTCATGAACCGAACCAAAGACTTAATACTAAATCTCAAGATTTTAACGGGTTTATCTTTGAAACCAAACAAAAAATTCCTTAAGATAAATTATTTAACCAAGAAAAAATACCT
This sequence comes from Lathyrus oleraceus, assembly GCF_024323335.1. Taxonomy (NCBI): domain Eukaryota; kingdom Viridiplantae; phylum Streptophyta; class Magnoliopsida; order Fabales; family Fabaceae; genus Lathyrus; species Lathyrus oleraceus. The sequence continues at coordinate 444,947,958 of NC_066582.1, read as the reverse complement.
CTTGGTGAATTTTACACTATTACCCCTTTTCCAGAACAAAAGCCTCACTTAAACATAATGACTTCCTCAAAATGTTATGGCTAAATTAAAGGGAGAGAAAGTAGAAAAATATTTTTAGCGAGAGAGACTGAGGAGTGAGATAGAGAGTCCATATTTCTAGATCTGAAAATGTGAAGGAATATGCCTCTATTTATAGGTTTGAGAGGTTCATACGAAAAAGAACAAAAATCCATGGGCGAATTTAATTTCACAATCGATTGGGTCCTCATGGAAATCGATGGGATGACCTAAAACAAATGATTACAAATGCTCAATAAAGAAGGTCTTAAAAGATAGTCGGTACCATTCATTAAGATGGTGTCACTAACGATTATGGAAGCTTTTTTCCTAACCCAATCGATTGGGTATATGTTCCAATTGACTACACAATTCAAAATTTGGTCTAAAATATTCAGACATTTCCTAATTCATCTAGCATGACTCTAAAATATTGTTAGGTTGTTTTCTTTACAACATATTTAGGCATGTGTGTGTGATATAGCCATGTTACTTTACAAGAAATGTCTTGTGTTTTTATAAACCATCGATCACTCAAATGTGATTGGATGAGCTTTCACACTTCCTCTCTTTCACACTTTGAAGTTTCAAGACTTTGCTGAATAAACCAATCATATAAGCATTTGCTTGAATCTTCTTGAAGATGATACTTGAGATATCTTAAAGTTTTGAACAACCCTAGTTCATCTACTTGATTTAGAGGAAAAGCTTTGAACAAAACTATCTTGTGCATATTTGACCGCTTGACATATTTGTTTGGCTTCATGCTTTAAGTTGAATCTTTATAGGTTGCCATCAAAGGTTGCATCAAGTTGTCATCATCAAAAGAAAATCATGTTAGTCATCTTCAGCTTTGATCACTTCTTGAGTGACCTGTAAAACATTGTTCAACACAATTAACTTCGAACCTTTAAACATATGACACACATCAACCCTTGAAAAGTATTCAAAAGAAAATGGGTGAGCTCGGGACAAACTTGCGTATGATCGATAGAGCCCACCATTATCTAAATAAGGCGACCTCATATGGTCATAAGGCCAATTCGACACGGATTAAGAGATAAGATCAACCTCACTAACCTAATGATGAGTCATAAAATAATCCTATTGAAAATCTTTAAAAGAGTCAAACAAATGTATTAATGAGAAGGTAATGACAATGGTGGCATGATAGTCATGCTCAGATAATAAGCCAAGACCACTAATAATCATAAAGGACAGTTATCATCCGAAGAGAGAATATATATATATATATATATATATATATATATATATATATATATATATATATATATATATATATATATATATATATATATATATATATAAATATGAAAGAGACAAATCCCAATTTATTATATTAGAGTGAACTTGAGTGATGAAATTCTTGTAAATTATTTTGGGAGAAAATACACTCAACTCTTCTAATAATTAAACTGTCTCTACTTTTAAAATATATACTAATCTCCACTAAGTTTTCATCAAATACATTAATCTCCTTTGTGAAAAAAAAGTTTTAATAACAGTAAAAAGAAACTGTAAAAAAAAATGACTGAATTTTTTTAGTATGTTAATGAGGAAGATAAGTATTCATCTATTTGATAAAAAATTAAAGAATGTTAGTGTTTATTTTAAAAGTATAGACTGTATGGTTGTCATTTAAAAGTTAAAACTATTTTAGAGAAGAAGAGTGTACTTTCCTCAATTTTTTATTCTAATATCAGACACGCCAATACATACTTTGTCTCTTACTTCATTTTAGTTTGTTAAGACTTGACTATGCTCCTCTTCACTGCCATTCGTATGTAAAAATAATTCTCAATTGTACTATGTATCGACCATGACACTGACTTGGTCAGCAATAACTTTAAGCAATAAAGCTTTTTCAAATCAAGTGCAAGTTTTTATTTTTGACTTTTTATCATCTGTGGATCCTTTTTGAATAAACTATCCTATATTTGTTTTTAGTGTTCCCATTTTTATAACATTATCATTTTTATATAACCTTTCAACGGTTCCATTCCCCAAAAATTTCCACTAATTGAATTTAGTGATGAGCATCTTTTACATATAGTAATTGTTTAGTCCATAGAATTGCTTTCTTGAAGAAATTGTTGTTTATACACTTTAAGATGAACAAACTATGGGCATAAGCAAATAAAATATTAATTAGATATTGAACCAATGGTGGGTGACTGAATAGACATCCCACTCACACCAGATATGACTTGGTGTTTTAAATGAGACTAATAAAATTAAAATACCCCTACATAAGTTTGGATTTGAATAAGGATATGGTATGCACATTTTGTTTTTAAAATATAATTTAAAAAAATTTACTTAACCATAAAATTTTATTATTTTTTAAAAAAGTCATATTTTTATTTTGTTAAAAAAAATAATGAAAACAAATTTTTATGCAAATATCCAAAAAAAAGAGAGAAAAAAATTCAAAATTTCATTATTCAATTTCAAATATTTACAAAATAAAATTACAACCACTCTTGTTAAATTGCAACTTTTAAGGAGAAAATTGCAATTCAAACTTGCAACTTTTTAACGGAAAAATTGCAAACTCTTTCTCAATTATAATTTTTAAACGAAAAAATTATAAACTTTCTCTCAATTATAATTTTTGGACAGAAAAATTACAAACTCTCTCAACTATGATTTTTTGACAGAAAAGTTGTAAACCCTATCAACAAACTACTTTTTTGAACATAAAAATAAAAAACCTTCTCTAGACACATAAGTATCCAAATTCCCAATACATCCAAAAGACTACATTTTGTTCATGTATAGAAAAGTAAAATTAACTATCTTTATTTATATTAATACTCAAATTCTATCATCTTCCTACTAGTTGATGTGAGACTTGGATGAATATATTATTTGACTCAACAAATTCTTCATTCATCCCAGTCTCGAATATCTTCACTTTGTCTTCAACTTCAACTTCAAAGCGGTCACTATAATTATAATGATTAAGCCACATTTGTATAATTATTATTCTTCAATCTTTTTGTCTTCTTCCTTCCTTGATCAAAATGATTGTTACTCTACCTTTCTCCCTTGATCGAAACCTTAGCTTTGATACCAATGATGAGTCATCATGAGGAGGAAGCATTCATATTGGGTCAATCACTCACCTAAAAGTTAAAAACTCACTCAAACAAGTGAGAGAGACCACATATTCATCTAAAACCTTAAGATGATAAACGTATGGATCAAAAAAATGACCCGAACGCAAGAAAGTTAAGGCAAAAAAATGATTAAAAAAACAACACTTATGACTATAATAATGGTTAGACTATAATAATGGTTAAAATCTACAAGAATCCCCGGCAACGGCGCCAATTTGATCTGCTGTCGCACACGGGTCAAAATGAGTAATTAGTAAACTCTAGTTTAGCGGAAGCGACAACTCGAGTATCGTATCGCAAGGATTCTTGTATTATTCTTAACCTAATGAAATCGATTTAGGGGGTTTATGTTTAGTAGTCGATTTAGAAAACAAAGCAAAAAAAAATGATTAAAATAAGAGATTATAAAATAAGTCAATCTACTGTTTCCGGTTTCCAGCTAATCATTGGTTTTTACCTACCAATTTCCTAAACGGCTTCGATCTCTATTCGATTCAAATTTGATTGACAATCGCAATAGATATATGACAGATTAATATTCCTATATTCCGAATTAAGCAAACGGATAAATACAATCGTGAATTAAGCAAACACGATTTACAAACGCAATTTAACGACAAAGCGACGAAAACGACGATTAATAGTTAGGAATGAAATCATACGAATTTAATCAAAACGATTCCACAAAATACAGATTAAGCAAATGAAATTTCATAGAATAGAATTGAAAGAGAACGAAATTAAATTGATAGAATAAAAACCTCAAAGCCTTGGAAATTCGGTTACAGCAGATTGACTCTAGAAGATTAGTTCCTCTTCATGATCGCACGAGAGCAAAAAGTTATTATGAATAATGTGTCTTTGCTACAGTACCTCGACTGCCCTTTTAAACAAAATAAGGGTTTCACTAATAATTCAAACTGGGCCGGAAAACCTAAATTCGGCCCAACAAATGGCCTAAAAAAATATTTCCTAAAGTACGAAACTTAAACGAATTAATTGAGACGTATTCACTCCGAATCAGCTTTTTTCTTCAACATAAAAGTTGTAGCTATTTCTCTTAGCTTTCCAATGACTGGTAGCACGCCTCGATCCGATACTCCTAGCTCCAGTTATAAATTTATTCGTGCAGACTGCTAATGCTGAAAATAAACTGCGAAAAACAAATAAGTGTAAAAATAAGATAAATTATAAAAACACATTAAAAGGGAAAAATAATCAAACTAAAACATGGAAATTCATAAGTATAAATATAGAAGAATGTGCATCAAAATGCACTGATCATAGATGTTCACGCACAATTTACAAATAAATAAGTGTTTATTGTTTGCGAACATATGCTACAAAGGGTCCGTATGAAGGTTGGAAAATTGGGGGTTGGCGTTGTAATCGGAAGGTCCGACAATGATTCAGATGGAAGATAAGAATTTGTAATAATGACATGCGAAATAAGTGGCACGTACCAACCAAGAATTAGGAACTTGAAATGAGATGACACAGGATCAAGGAAATGTGAGTGCCCATTTAAATTCTAGGATACCGTATGACGGATGAGACATGGAAATTTAATGTCATTTTCGATATACATAAACATGCCTTGACTGACAGGCTAGCTGGTCATGTACGTCTCCTTGTTCTGGAGGAAAGAGATCTTGTTTCAGACATGACATTAAGCATGGTTGTGCCGAAAAACATACTCGCATCTTTGAAACGAAAAAGACCTCTAAATGTTTCAAATATCAAGCAAGTATACAACGTGTGCGCTCGAGACAATAAGGCAATAAGAGGACCAAGACCTGTGATGTAACAACTATTAAAGCTTTTGGAAGATGAAGACTATATTTCGGGGTACATAGTTTACGAGGATAAAGTCACCCTTCGAGATATATTTTTTGGATTCATCCCAATCCCGTCAAGTTGTTCAACACCTTTCCCTCTGTTATCATAATTGACTCAACATACAAAACAAACAAGTATAGACTTCCACTCTTGGAAATTATTGGTGTTACTTCTACGGAGATGACTTATTCAGTTGAGTTTGCATTTTTGGAATCTGAAAAAGAGGACAATGTTACATGGGCTTTATAAACGTGAAAAACTGTGTTGAAGGATCAAGAAAACATGCCACAAGTCATATTCACCGGTTGGGACACCACATTGATGAATTCAGTTGCAACAATGTTTCCTACATCGTCTGCATTACATTATAAGTATCACATAACAAAAAACGTGAGAAGTCGAGTAAAACCTGCGATTGGAACCAAACACGTCAAGGGTGAAGATAGAAAAATAGTCAAACCAGGTGTGGTGGTTGATAAGATAATTGATGAATGGAGTGATATAATAAATTCTTCTGCGAAAGAATTATATGCCAAATTTGTTCTACATTTCAGGAGTGTGTGTGTACGGTATATTCAGATTTGCTGAAATATGTTGAGGGCGCGACTATGAAATATGTTAAGGGCACGACTCTGGATTAGGTCAAACATATCTATCATGACCGAGTGGGAGTTCATCCAAGAGAGATTCATGAAAGTTAATGACATAATTAAATTACACATCAAAGACCAATTGGGGAAGATTGTCTATCCAAAAACAACAGATTTGAAACCATCATCGGAACCGGTTAAAACAAAGGGTGCCCATAAAAAGGTCAAACCGACACAAAGTGACATATCCACGAGACAATATCCTTCATTATTTGAACAAGTTGACTCATACTTTTTGGATTCTCCGACTCAAAAATCCCCAAAAAGTGTTTTCAGGGGTGCTCGCATTAGCAAACCATCTCTCTCACCACCATTACCAAAAATCAAACACATTGAAAAGATGCGACTTTTTATGCAAAAATACATTTAGCGAATTGTAAGTGTTGAAGGTGACAGCAACTGTGGTTTTCGAGTTCGGGTTTGATTGATAAGGAAGATGACGACTACCAATTTATTCGTATTCATCTTATACAAGAGATGAAGAGACATATCGAATCATACACAAAGCTATATGGGAACAAAGCAAAATATTATGCAATTCTCAATGCTCTAGTTCCATCTCTTAGTGGTCCGACTTTGTTTGATAAATGGACGCACTTCACAAATATGGGACACCTTATAGTAAGTGGTTATGGTAGGGTGTGCATTGATTTAACACAATATGTTTTCTCAGAAACATTCTTTCCACTTCGGAGTAAGCCACGTCAAAATCCATCAGAACACATCATGTGTATATGTTGGCTATTAAAAACACGACAGCTCAAGTTTATTTGAAATCATGATGTCCTATACCAAAGACATCATTGGAGTTGACGACATATTTTACATAAAATACTGAAACTTGGTGAAGCTACCAGAAATATACCCGAACACATCGCACACTCGAAGGTGCAACAAATTCGCCATCAAACTTTATTTATTCCCGAAGGAAAGTAGAAACATCAATAAAACCCTAGGGAAGAGAAAATGGGTAAGGAAGTCGGTTATACAAGGGGAAGGTATTAACACCCCTCACATCTGTTGTACTCAACGGGGACCGCTTTGATTGCTCTTGTTCGAATGGGTGTTACATCTAAAGATTACTCACGAAAGAAGAAAGGGAAAAGAAAAGGAATAGATAAAGTGCTCATAGAGGATTAGGGTCGTCATGCTTACGTATCCTTATAGTGCAATAAGGAATTCAAAGCTCTGTAGTTCATAAAACTAATGGTGGGAGGTGAAAGAAGGGTGATAACAAATATGGTTTGAACCAAAGGATAGTATGGTTTGAACTCATGAAGGGATAAATTCTGAACCAAAGAGTAAAACCGGCATGAACCAATATGTGGGGAGCCTGAGGCATGTAATCACTATATGGAAATAAGCCAAACAACTATGGGTTCAAAGGCAGACACTGGATGAAGCTCAAAGAAATGATGTATTTAGCTCAAAGAGAGAGTATATCACATGGAGTGAATGATTGGTAGAAGGTATTGGATGGAGGTATTAAATAGTGAATGATGAATGAAAGGTTAAAGAATAAATATGCTCGCGGAGGATTTAAATCATCGTGCCTATGTATTCTCACTGTGCAATGAGAAAGTCAAAGCTTCGTAGTTCTTGGGACTTATGCGGGAGGAACTCAAAGATTTGATTGGATTGCCAAGAGATCAATAAAATTGCTTAAAAAGCAAAAGTGTGGCATTAACAAATGATGGTAATCAACCACAATGACAAACGAACAAGTGTTATTGGATTTGTGAAGGCATGGTCTGAACCAAATATGTTACCAGAGTTTGTGACTCTACAAGGTAGGAAAATATGTTTGCCAGGGTTTGCAACCCCACAAGGAAAAATGAGATAGCTAGAGTCTATAACCCCACAGGGCGAAAATGTGAATGCCAGAGTCCATAAATCTATAAGGCATAGGAAAAATAGCTTGATTCTATAACTCTACAAGGCAAAAGCGCAAAGATGTGTCATAGTCTGTAACTATATAAGGGCAAAAAATAGATTGTCAAAGTTTGTAACTCTAAAGGGAAAGATATAATGGGTGTGCCATAGTATGTAACTACAAAAGGTGGAAGGAATTGAATGCTAGACTGTAATTCTATAAGGGCAAGAAACAAATTGCCAAAGTCCATAACTCTATAGGGTAAGAGTGCCAAAGTCTGTAACTGTGTAGGCAGGATGAAAATGTTGGTGTAAGCCCTAGAGGCCAATACTTTTGGTCCTTGTATCGAATTATTTATTAATAATAAAAGGCTTTTTCTTTATTATGTTTGTTTAATAAAGTCCCTAGAATAACTAGTCTGTTTAATGTATCAAGTGTGACTTAATCATGAGATCACATTAAACATAAAGACACTATTCTTAAAGTATTTGTAGTCGAGCTTTATTGTGAAGTGGGATAACATTAAAGCATTAAGACTATTATGTATATAGACTGATGATCACATCTCATGGATCATGGATAAGGAGTTATCAAGTCTTAAACATAGGTATGAATATTAAGAGTAATATTTATACTGGATTGACCCGCTATGAGAATACTATATAGAATGTTATGCAAAGTGTCATAAGTTATTCTCATGGTGATAATGGTGTATACCACCCTTCGACCTGAAACCACTATGGACCCTAGATGTAGAGTCGAGTGCCTTATTGTTGATCAAACCTTATCCGTAACTGGATGACCATAAAGACAGTTGATGGGTACTCCACGAAGCATGCTAAGGGACATGAGTGACTTAGATGGAATTTGCCCATCCTGCGTAACAGGATAAATGTCTATGGGCCCAATATTGAACTGGACAAGGATGACACGGACTATGCCTTGTGTTCAATATAGACATAAGGGAAAAAGGATAATTGTACACATAAGTATTATCACAAAAGGATTTGTTAGATCACATGACATTTTTGTGTCTTGGTTAGTAGTAATGTGTTGCTAGATACCGCTCACTATTTATTATGTTAAATACGTGATTTAATATAATTGCCAATGCCGCGAAAACCTACAGGGTCACACACAAAAGGACGGATTGATGAGAGATACAGTAACTAAGGAACACCGTAAGGTACGGTGCACTTAAGTGAATTGTAGAACATCATAAGGTACGGTGTACTTAAGTATAATACGAAATATGGTAAGGTACCACGCGCTTAAGTGATTTTGGCTTATTATAAGATATAGGCCACATACACTTAAGTGGGCTTTTTAGCTTGCAGCCCACACAAGTGGTTCTATAAATAGAACCCTTGTGCAGAAGCATTTGTGCAATTGCAATTTCGTTTCTCTCTCTCTCACTCAAAGCCTTCATTTGTAGCAGCTAGCACTGAGATTGAAGGAATTCGTTCGTGTGGACTGAGTAGAGGCGTTGTCATCGTTCAACGTTCATGATCGCTCCGTAGATCTGCATCAAAGGATTCAATCGTCACAAGAGGTAACGATTCTATCACTGATCATGCCCATTCGTAAGGATCACTAAAGGAGAAAATTTTAAATTTCGCTACGTTTTGGATCGCTATTCTCCTTTAGTGGTATCAGAGCCACTTATGAAACCATGCATCTGTTAACTGTTTATTTTATGTATTAATATGATTAAAAGACAGAATGAATCAAAGAATAAACGAGTAATTAAATTTGGCATCATGTGTGTACGATTTGGATGATTGATGTTGACTATGCTTCGGAATCCGACATTAGTATGGTGAAGCAGCGATACATCGATCGTCCATAAGTTACACAATTGAGATCGATCAAGTTATATATATGATATAAGTAATCCTGATGCAAAATATGGTATATATGATATACTATTTCTGTTTCGTTCATTCAAACACTTAATGGTTGTTTTCCTTTGAGCGATCAATGGTCGTTTGCTTCTTGATCCGACATTAGTATGGTGAAGCAATGACATATTGATCAACCATACTGAATCAACAATCGATGTATGTTTGACGGTCTGAAATTGGTGCGTTAGGGTTAATGACGACACAAGGGTTGTGTTGTCAAAGAGTTATGAATTGAGGGCCTGTTGGATCGCTTCTGTTGACAGTTTCAAAGCGCTGATTTTGGCCGCGTGACGTTCGTGATGGGCCTGTGACGGTCGTGATAGGCTGGACGTGACGGTCGTGACATGCTTTGTGACGGTCGTCACATTCACAAAGTCTGTATTCTCCATTTTTCTGTTTTGTGACCAGGCAGCGGAATCCTAGCTAACTCTACGTAGTGTGATCGGTCGCCGAAATTTAATCGGTTTTAATTAATTAAAAGAATTAAAATTAATAATAATAATGTGTTTATTATTATTGTCTTATGGTGATCGGTTATGGCCTTAGTTTTCCTTTATTTTGTTTTGGGATTTTAAAATACGACCTGCGTGTCGTGCCTCTCTTTTAATCTCTTAATGTAATTTCTTTTCTCATCTCACTCCCTCGTATGTAAAACGAGTTTCTTTTATGTAATGTAATGTTATGAAGAAAGAGAAGAATTCAATATCAAAGGAGGACAACCTTAAAGATCTTGCTTGGAGAAGCTTACATCATTATTAGGTTAGCTTAGGTTCTCTCATTGGCTTGGGAGAAGAATTGCACTAGGGGCCATAACTGTTTCATTTTGTATGTATATTGATGCATGTGAATGTATGTTGATGCATGTGAGAGACGATTTATATGATAAATAAGCCGGTGAGATCAGAATAATTACAAATTCCCTCTAATTAAATATTAAGTTTATGCTTTCCAAGTTTTAGCACTCATCAAGACTAGTATCAGATAATGTAGGTTTCACCTACGCGAGGTGCATGTTCTATATTAGTAAGGTGCGATGGGATAATTGTAATATCCAATTGTTAAAACAATGGGTCAAACTTAACTAAACAAATTATAATAAGATTATATATGTTTAGAAGCAAGAGTTGGAAATGATCCATGTGATGGATTGGAATAAGGAGTTATTCACCCAACTAAAATATTCGAGAGTTGTATTAGATACAATTGGAAGGAGTTCCTACCTAAATAACCTAGTTTTGTGCAATCCGCCTACGCGGACTTAAAACAAAGTGAAATGTGGATCTCGACCCACTAGAAAATCTTCCAACGGGATTTTCCGAATCAAATGGTGAGGGTCATTTGTTTTGAGTAAAATAGTGGGAGCATATTTAATTAAAGGCCTAATTAAATATGTTATTGATACTTATATTTTCATTGTTTTCATGTAGATTACCATGAAAACAAACAACTTTAACATCATTTTGCGATCAATCCTTGACAAGGAAAAATTGTCTGGGACAAATTTTTTGGATTGGCACCGAAATCTGATGATTGTCCTCAAACATGATAGAAAGTTGTATGTCTTGGAGAAACCTGTTCCTGAAGAGGAACCTCCTAGTTCTGCACCTAAGGCAGAAAGAGATGCTTATAAGAAGCATGTCGATGATGCCAATGAAACTGCTTGTCTCATGCTAGCTACCATGAACTCAGAGTTGCAAAAGCAACATGAGAACATGACAGCGTTCGATATGATCGAACACCTGAAGATGCTCTATCAAGAGCAAGCAAGGCATGAAAGGTTTGAAGTTTCAAAAGCCCTTTTTCAAGGCAAGTTAGTTGAGGGAGCCCCTGCAAGTCCCCATGTGCTCAAGATGATTGGGTATGTGGAAAACCTTGAGAGGTTGGGTTTTCCCCTCGGAAAGGAACTTGCGACTGATTTGATCTTGCAATCGTTGCCAGATAGATTCAGTCAATTTATCCTAAATTTCAATATGAATGATATGGACAAATCTCTTCCTGAACTGCTAGCCATGTTAAGAACTGCTAAGCAGAATCTGAAGTCAAAAGGGAAGTCCATTCTGATGATCGGAAATGGAAAGAGACAGAACAAAAGACCCATCAAGCAGGGTGATAAAGGGAAAGGCAAGGAAGTTGCCAAACCCAAACCCACTGTTGCTGCTTTGAATCCTAGTGGAGGCATAGCAAAGGAAGGCACCTGCTTCCATTGCGGTAAGACCGGACACTGGAAGAGAAACTGCTCAAAGTACCTGGAAGATAATAAGAATGGAGTAGAGACTCCAACTTCAGGTATTTTTGTTATTGAAATTAATTTATCTACTTCTGCATCATGGGTATTAGATACTAGATGCGGTTCTCACATTTGTACCAATGTGCAAGGGCTAAAAAGGAGTAGAGATTTGGTAAAAGGTGAAGTTGACCTACGAGTTGGCAATGGAGCAAAGGTAGTTGCTTTAGCCGTAGGAACTTATGTATTGACTTTACCTAGTGGTTTAATAATTCAGTTAGAGAACTGTTATTATGTACCTGCAATTAGCAGGAATATTATTTTCTTTTCTTGTTTGGACAAGTTTGGTTTTTCATTTATAATAAAGAACAATTGTTGCTCAGTTTATTTGAATGATGTATTCTATGCTACTGCACAAATGAACAATGGATTATATGTCCTTGATCTTAAAATGCCTATTTATAACATTAATACTAAAAGGATGAAACCTAATGAATTAAATCCAACTTACCTTTGGCATTGTCGATTAGGCCACATAAATGAGAAACGCATTTCCAAACTCCATGAAGATGGACTCTTGGACTCTTTTGATTATGAATCATATGAGACATGCAGATCTCGTTTAATTGGAAAGATGACAAAGTCTCCATTCACAGGAAAAAGGTGAAAGAGCTAATGATCTTTTGTCCCTCATACATACTGATGTATGTGGACCACTGAACATACCAGCCAGAGGAGGTTTTCAGTAATTCATCACATTTACTGATGATTTTAGTAGATATGGTTATGTGTATTTAATGAAACACAAATCAGAGTCCTTTAAAAAGTTCAAGGAATTCAAGAATGAAGTACAAAACCAACTAGGTAAGAATATTAAAACTCTTTGATCAGATCGAGGTGGTGAGTGTAGCAGTGTATTCGTCGCTATATGATCTATTGATTAAATCATAAGCAAAGTATACAATAAACATAGAGTCGCCACCGCACTTTTATTTATCCAAAGGACTGGCTAAAAAGCGAACAAAAGCCTAAGAAGTTTTACACGTAGAAAACTAATGAAAAGATCAGAGATCGGGTAAGGGGTAAATTACGCAATGGGAAGGTGTTAGGCACCCATCACGTCCTAGGTACTCCTAGGGAACCTTTTTCACACTTGTTGTATAAGAAAAATATTTATTTGTTTTTTGACATATTGTGCAAACATGAGTGGGATGATGAGAAAAGAATGTACATGTTAATTATTTTTGTGTTCGAACGGATGAACCCGTTGCCTACGTACCTTCCATCAAAGGTAAGGATCAAAACGCCGTAGTTCGGCTAAAAACTTCCAAAAGTTAGTGGATTCAATTTTAAAACACAAGCTCTAAGGTCTTACGTTACCCACGGGAGAAAACTCAACCTTAAGAAACAATAAGTCCACCATGTGGGAAAAGCTTCAACTTGCTAGAGAGGGGTTAGCCCTATAATAAGCAAGGAAGACTTACAATTCAATCAACTAAGGACAACTAGGTGAGATTGACATCAACCAACTAGGGTAAATCAAACCTATAGCTAATGTATGAAAACTTAACAAGCATGGACAAAGCCACAAAATCATTTGAATGGATGAAGTTAACTGATTTGGATTATTCACAAAATATGGTCAAGGTATGATTAATGTCAATTCAAAATGAAGTATTTACAAAAATGAAGTTTGGAAAATCATGGACTTAAGGTCCAAGTTTCTAATTTGAAAAGAAGGTGAGAATGTTTGCACAACATGTATATACAAGTTTGAAAAGTCAACAATGTGAAAAGGATTTGTAAACAAAAAGTGGATGGATGGTGGAGTGTAAAACTTCCTAGAGGTTCACCTCTTGAAATCATATAGAAGATGATTCAAGTGTGTCCTTTGGAATGAGGGACAAAGCAAGTTAGTAAAATAAAAGGACGAAGTGATACCAGATGCCACTCAATGGTCTTGCTCCAATCTCACACAAAAGCGGATACCGGATACCAATAAATGGATTTACACCAATCTCCTAAAATGAAGCAATGATACCGGATGCCAATAAATGGTCTTACTCCAATCTCACAAAGCAAAACAAAACAAAACATAGAAGTCAACTGCCAATCTATCTGGACTTAGGTTAACCTCCACATATGATCATAGGAAAACAGATGCCAAGTTACATGGACTTACAATGAATCCTCACATGCAACAACAAGCTCAATCAAAGAGCAAAGAGGATATGAGTGACCAATGAATTGGTCTTACACTCTATCCCTTCCATGTCATAGGAACAAAAGCCAATCAATGTGGACTTACAATTGTCCTCAATGGGAAAACGTCAATGTCACACGGACAAGAGAAATGATCATGCACTAATGGCAAACAAAGATGATAAATGCACCATGGCAATCAATGATAGTATATGCACAATGGCAAATCGAGTAATCATGTATAAATGAATCAAGTAATCAATCACATAAATTCAAGTAGCACACACTATAACCATTCAATGAGGCTCAAGCAAAAGGGTGAGGCATTAAAGCCAACTGTAATAGGGTTCAAGTTGCTCTTAACCTTGCCATTGAGGGGCTAAGGTGAAGCAGATGAAAGGGTATGAGGGGTGTGCCTCATCACTCTTATCTCTGGTCAGAGAGAGTATTGAATATCAGAAGGTGTGGGAGTTCAGAAAGATGGAACTCTCTCCATATTTATTGACTCGATAGATCTTGGGTTAGGATCTCAATGCTACAACCATGTAATGGGAGCAAGGCTACATATCTCTTATATCCACCAATTGCCTCAAATGAGGACTTTTCCTGCTTGGTACAAACATAAACAATCACAAACATTGCCTCTTAAGGAGGATTTCAGACAGTTGCCTGGCTAAATAACAAGCCAGGTCTTCCAGACTACATGAAGAAGAAAGTGCTATACCTCAATGCAAATTTCTATTTAAGCAAAGCAATGCAAGTTCTTAAGAGAACTGAGCAACTAAGGGTACCTGAAATCAATCAAATATAATCAGCATCCCAACATAAACAAAACAACAACATAAGAATCAATCAACAATCAAACAATAATGTGCATAGCACCAAGTCCATGTGAACCAAGCACCCTACAACACAAACAAATTAGTATACAATGATCAAATGAAACAACTCAATTATGAATCAACCTCCTTAAGGCATTAGCTTTTTAACCTGAAAAGTCAAAGTCAAGCTCAAACATAAGTAACAAGACCACTAGGCCAAGCCTAGGGTCCAAAGGAGGGAAAAATCTTAAAACAGCAAGTAAAACATGATCAAAGTCAAGATAATTCCAATAAGAAGAGATCCCAATTGGTCTCATATCCAAACTATGCACTAATTTTATTTTATGCACAAATTAAAGCAAGGTAAGCAATGTTGAGTCACATATGAACAACCAGAATGATTACATCCAAAAAAATATCAAAACAGCACAATAAATTCCACAAAAATTATATCCTAAACAGAACATGTTCAATGAGCTACATGTCAATTTTCATGCCATTTGGACAAAAGGAACTATGTCAATTAAATCAACATGTTAAGGCATGCAAAAACACAATCAAACCAAGCCACCAAATGAGTATCAACTTCAATCCATTGTAAAACAGTGAAATCAAATTAGAAATGAGTGGGACCAAAGCCAAATCAAGGTTTAATATGTTAGGAAGCACTCCATCAATTTTCACTTCCATAGGATAAGGGATGAGTATTTAACAACACATGTACATTTTGTTACACATAAAACAATCCAAAATTGCTAAACAGCAATCAAAAATCCAAATCAAATGGAAAATGGATCAATTAAATCCACAAAAAATCATGTTGAAAGTTAACATATAAAAGGTATCTCATGCAAAAAATCAGGGCCATAGGCCTAGGGGAAGCATGGAAAAATAATTCATGAACTCAGCATATCATAGTGTGACACATATTGTCACACTCAAAAAGAATTAATCATATCTAACAAACCAGAGGTCCAAAAATTACAAATCATATATCAAAATCTCCAGGAATGTGTCAAGAATCATCATATGAATTTTCAATTAATTTGGAGCTAGCATGATTATTTGGTGATTAAAATGGTAAAACACATGAATATTGCACACATGTCAAAAATCAATAAGCCAATTAAAAATTCTACCAGGCACAACTTACACTACTATGCCTAAAAAATTCTAGAGAAAAAATGGGATCTAACAAAAAAACTCCCACCTAATTTGGATTAATATTGAATTTTCTATGATTTTTTGAAGATTGTTAAATTTATTGAAATATTTATTTAATGTGTTAAACGAATTAATGAATTTAATTATGTCCGGATGGCATTTCCGTAAATACCAAAAGCTAAGCCAAAGCGCACTGTAGCTCATTTATGATGTGTCCGCGTCTGGTTGGCTGGATTAAGTGGGAAACACGTTTTTTGAAAGTGCCATGCCTGGAACGGATTAAACGCGGAAATGCTTCCAGATTTCTCACGTTCTTCGCGAGCTTCAACGTATTCATCATTGTCGGATGCGGTTACGAGATTTTCTTCACCAAACGACACGAGCCTTATACCGTTCTCTCCGTCTCTCAACGTAGATCACAGTTATGGCGACGAAAATATATAAAGATCAATGTACACGAAGATCCAATCGAAAGAAGTTTTACTACACAAACTTTAATCTCAAATATCTTGATGGTTACTCGATGAAATTGCATGGTTCAAGCATCATTACACTCTACATTCAACGCACTACAAGATGCATATAACAATTGCGTGAATTAACGAGTTCGAAATTTCACCTTCTTGGAGTGGCAGTGTGAAATCTTTGTGTGTTTTGATCCAATTCTCGAAAACAGATGGAGTATGTCGAATAGGAAGGTGATTAGTGATGATTTCGCAGCTCAACACGCCTTAGAGATGGAGAAATTTCGAATCGCCATTGAAGCTCAAGGTTTGGACAGCTGCGAATTTGCACGGTTCTTCCTCTAATTACCAAAAACAGAACTCCACAAGTACCTGCAAATGATGAATACAGCAAAAAATTGCACAAAGATTGATGGATTCTTGATGAATTGAGCAAAAAAAGTTTGTGTGAAAAGTGGAGAAAATTGAGAGAATTCTAGAATTTTTTGCTTTGATCTGAAAAAAAGTGATTATCCCCTTGAGTTTCTGTTATAATTAAGTTTATATATGATTGCCTAATCCACCCTTAATCATAATTAAGCAAGATTGGAGATTAGTGAAATATGCACTTGTAATGCAATTTGGCATTTTTGCCCTTGGATGGCTAGAAGCAATGCAACAGTGATTTATCACTTTGAACAAGTCACAAATCTCATTTAGAAGCTATTGGAATTGGTCCCATGCCAAAATTCCATGTACTTTGAGTTTTGGACCATTTTGCCCTTGCATTTTAATTAGTTCACTTCAAAAATGACCTTTTTATGTGAAGGTTTTTGGCAAAATGTGATGATGGATTATGAAAGTACATATCAAATGTGGTTTGCTCAAAGAAGAACCATCCAATTTGGACATTCCATGTGGAAGTTATGCCACTTTGAATTCGGGCATTTTCTGAAAATGATTGGACCATATCTTGCTAACCACACATGGGAATTTCAAGTTCTTGGACTTTTTGGAATGGTGAGATCAAGATCTTCAACTTTCATGTTGGACAAAATTTGATTTGAAGCTTGTATGATGATGTAATTTTGGGGAGAAAAACTTTCCATTTTGGGCAGGTGAGAATTACAGGTCATTTCCATTTTGGGAAACTTTTTGTCTGACTTCAAATCCTTCAACCTTGATCTTTGAAATACCAAATGAGACTTGTATGGACATGAATGAGGTATTTCTAACCATCTCACACCTTCCAATCCCTGATTAAATGCACAGTTGACCACAGTTGACTTTTGTTGACTTTTCTATGGTTTTGGATGACTGGGCCATGTTCTGATGAATTCCAAGCCTCTTTCAATTGAGATCTTGATTCCAAATGATATCACAAGTTATATGAACTCTTGATGAATGATCATGGTGCCCAAATTCTTCAAGAATGGCCACTATCTAGCTCAATGGCTGATTTTAACTGACAGACTGATGATTGCTTCATCTGCAAGCAACAAGGTTAGATGACAATATTTTTGTACATTTGGTTAGTAAACATATGAAAAGCAATGATATACAAATGCAATACATGCTTGGTGATCAAGAACCACACTCACAAGGTATCTCACCCACTAGGAGGGCAGCTAAGGTATGCAATGATCCTTGAGGCCATGATATGAGATGTTAGGGGCCATGAGGGATCTTAGGGCCAAAATTGGGGTCTTACAGATCCCCCTATTTAAGGTCATTCTAGACGGAGAAGTGAAGTTTAGAAATCTTCATTTCGACGCGGTAGAATGGGCTTAAATAATAGTAATGAGACAAATTTTGGTCCCTAAGAGACCTCATGATGCAGATGTATGCATGCAAAAGCAAATTCTGTGGGGAATAAGATTCACACAGAAGAAAAGACGATCCATCGGAGTAATTCACTCACCAGGAACAGAGACTCTAACAAGACTCTTATGGGGATAATAAAGGAAAAAGAATGCGTGAGCAGGAGACGACTTTGAGTTGGGGAAACAAAACTGACACAACGAGCGCGAGACACGACTCTGATTAGGATAACAGAAGTCAGACTGGAGACCTTACTGGGGAAGTAAAGGACTCAAACCGGGGATAGAAGCAATTCCAAAGGAAAACAAACCTCGTTGGAAAGACCCAAGCTGACTCGCAAAATGCATGTACTGGAAAGAATACCAATACAGCAACACAAAAATAGAAACACAGCTCCGCTGGGGAAATCTAGAAAAGACTTTCCGGGGGAAACCAAAGGATGAGATGTTACCGGTATAAGGGTAACAAACTCAGGAGGAATGAATATCTAAGACCGGTATAAGGGTGAGAGATATCAATCAACCAATCATCTGAGGAAGACCTGAAAAAGGTACATAAACTCAGGGGATCTGACTCCACAGGGGACCAAAGTCATAATAGGGAGCAGAAAGGAAGGAGTACCAGGGATACCGAAGTGTATAACAGGTGACCGACCGAAACGTGAATTGGTATATGTGCCAAAACACTCATCATCCGAAAGGAGGGCTTGAAAAAGTAAATCGAACTTATAGGATGGACATTCGAATCCACTACGGGAAAACGAATCGTACTCAAATGGGGACACAAACCCAAAGAGTGCATGAGATATAATATCCATTACCGGCAGACCGTGGATAAGAATACTCACATGAGATATATTATCTATTACCGTCAGAACGTAGATAATAAACTCGCATGGTAAGAAACACCAGGGATACCGAAGTATATAATAGGTGATCTACCGAAAACGTGGATTGATATATATGCCAAAACACACATCATCCAAAACACAAACTGGTTAAAGGATGGATATTCGATCCTACAAAGAATACGAATCTTGCTCAGTTGGGGAAAATCAACAAAGGATTCCAACTAAAGAGCGCATGAGAAATATTATTCATTACCGGCAGACCGTGAATAATATACTCGAAAGGAAGAGACACCAGAGATACCGGGGTATATAATAGGTGACTAACCAAAAAGAGAGACAATCGATACCAAGCATCCGGGTAAACGAAAGACAACTCAAAGGATAAATTGCAAGCATCCGGCAATTATCCAGCAACAAGAATATTCGACTCCGCAAAGGGAAGACGAATCTTACTCGACTAGGGAAACACAAAAGTTTCAACTGAAGAGTGCATGAGATATATTATTCATTACCGGCAGACCGTGAATAATACCCTCGCATGGAAGATTATCCACAACCGGTTACTGGGTTAATAAAGGATAAATTGACCGAAAAGAAAGGCATCGGGATACCAAAACTAGGTATATAAAGATGACCAATCAACAAGCAACAATCATTACCAAGCAAACGGGTAAGTGAAAGATGATCTGCTGGGGGTAAATTGCAAGCATCCGGCAACTGTCCGCAGGGACTGGATGGGGATGTATTGAGAATCAATCAATAATCCGGGGAACAAATCACTAGCAAACGGTGAAAAGACCCACTGGCGACTTCAAAAGGGATAACATTGCAAGCATACGGCAATGATCCAGAAGACTTACTGGGGATACAAGTGCTTACTCAAGAGCAACTACCCAGAAGAAAGGAGGAATATCAACATCGAATATTGAATGAAGATAACCACAAAGAGATTAGGGTTTATATCTACCGAATACGGGGTAGAAGACCGAAAATCTGGCTGAGGAGACAAGAGGTTAACACTACCGACTACTGGGTAGAACCAAAGACTCAGCTGGGATAAAATTGCAAGCAACCGGCAATTATCCACCTGTACCACAAGGTACAAAACTCCGATGGGAGAACAAAACCACAACATGGGATTTACAACTACCGAATACGGGGTAGAAGACCACACACTCAACTGGGGATAAAAATCACCACAGGGAGATACCAACTCTGTTAGGGATGAAACCACAACAACAGAAAATTCACCAACAGCCAGAACGAACCACAAAGGGTTACCTCTGCTAGGGTAAAAGAGGTAGGACTCACAACTACCGAATACGGGGTAGAAGCCATACTCTGGTGGGAATAATCACAAATTAGGGTTTACATCTACCGAATACGGGGTAGAAAACCAAAAACTCTACGTGGAGATAGAATAAATCACGAATCCGCACGAGAAACCAAAATGAGGTTTACAACAAACCAAAAACTCTGTTGGAGAGTAAGAAAATAGGATTTACGACTACCCACTACTAGGCAGAAAGCCAACAACTCTTGCCGAGGAATACAAGGTATATAACCACCAATTCCATCAAAAGGCAAGGAAAATCAGGACTTACAACTACCGGTATCAGGGTAGAGGCCAATCGACTCTTGCTGAGGAATAAAAGGTATATAACCACAAATCCCGCCAAGAGGAAAAGGAACAATAGGACTTACAACTACCGGTATCAGGGTAGAGGCCAGAAAACTCCGCTGGGGAACAACCCACTGGGAAGCACAAAACGGTTGACAAAACGCCAATTCGGGAATATTCTGAAAAGACAGACTGAATCAAGACACGTCCTAAGAGGATATAACTCAATAGGAACGTCCACCCCAATATATATGTTGGGAGGAAACGGAAGAGACCGTCATCCACGAGGAAGTATCTCAGTGGGGAATTGCAGAAGGAAAGACAGACTTTTGCTGCTTATGGGCTGACTCTATATGGAGAGACTACAACCCGACATCCGCTTGGGAAGATCTTTTAGAGAGATCTATGAAACCCATAGCAGGAGACAAACAAACAAGAGATATATGGCA
Source organism: Lathyrus oleraceus (assembly GCF_024323335.1). Taxonomy (NCBI): domain Eukaryota; kingdom Viridiplantae; phylum Streptophyta; class Magnoliopsida; order Fabales; family Fabaceae; genus Lathyrus; species Lathyrus oleraceus. Next base: position 444,926,897 of record NC_066582.1, on the reverse strand, counting down.
AACTAATGCAACATGAATATCTGAATGTTTCATGAATATGCATGAATATGTGTTTTTTATGTTTGATGAATGCTGACAAAACAGACATATCTAACACAACAGCTCAGGAATCAAACGCCCGGTACTATACTTCCAGGGGAAAAACCAGCTGGAAAGCCAATCTGCGGAGATCTAACATGTTATAAAGCAAAGGTCTGCGGGTACTGCTGAGGAGCAACGGATCGGAGATATCAGGGTACACCAAATCTCTGGGTAATGAATCAGCGAAAGTCCCAATTAGGGCACAGAAAGTCACAACGGGCAGAACTGCCACCAAGACGAATCTGTCGGGAATGAGAGAGAATCTCAAAACATCTGCAGGGGATCTCAGCATCAACTGAGAAACAAAAATTCACTGCAACTCCAAACAAATCTGGGGAACAACCCCCTGCAGGAGGACAACACCATCCAAGTAGAATATAACTGCATAAGCAACTCTACTGGGGAAAACCGCCGGCTACTCACTCGGGGAACAACCCGCTGAAGGAGAAAACACCACACAAGTAGTTTCTACAATAACCACTCTACTTGGGGAGAATATGCATCTGAAGGATCATATCAGTAGATTCTGCAATATAAGCCACTCTACTGAGGGTCAAAACAATCAGGAGATCAATCCAATCTCTGGATGACAGAGCCGTCAACCAACCATACTGGGGATTGGAGGATTCAACAGGCAATATTGCCACAACAACCATTCTGCAGACAATGCTGAGGAGAGATGGATGAAAATACTGGGATATCAACCCAATCAACCACTGAGTAGGAAAATAAATCCTGCTCTGCTGAGGAGAAACAACACTCTGATAGGGAGAAATCAATAACTCTACTGGCAACTGCACCGGAGAGAGTAATAACAATTCTGCTATCGACCACGATGGGGCTATCAATGACTGCTCCACTCACGACTGCGCTGAGGGGATAGGTAAAATACGGGGATAGCAACCCACTGACTGAATCTTCCAACAATAACATCCATGCTGGAGAGAAACTGCTGCTGGAGAAAACTGAGTCTTCAACAACACTCTGCTTGCGATCATGCTGGGGACCAACCAAACCATGGATAAGAACAAAAGTCTTACCTGTTAGGAATCATACCACCCTTGGGAGAGCACTGAGACATCCTCAGGTATCCTTTCAATCTCGTGAATATTCACTTTGTTTAAAACAACAAATTTTGAAAAATTTGATTTGTTTAAAACAATGATATTTTATCAATTAAATCATGCAAAACATTTGTCGAATTGAAACAAATAAGAGTGCAAATAATTGGATAAAAAGCTCAAATTTATTTGATGGAATGGTAGCCTGCAAATGGCAAGACTCCATAGATCTGTACAAATTTGAAATCAGTGATATATATTGGAAGAGGGCTACATTGAACATAATGATCCTTTCTCTACCAATTTGAATCTCGATGTATTCGAAGCTTCAGTTGACGATGAATCGAGAATCCTCTGACGAAAAGACAGCTGGTGACTAGAAAGTCTTGTCAGGATGCAGTTACTTGCTGAATCCCTAATTTTTGCCTAGATTGCCCCAGAGTGAGGTACTCAATCTAGCGGGATGCAAATATACCTTTTTTTCAAGTCTCTAACTTTTGCCTGGATTACCCTTGCGGGTTCTCCACCGAGACGCTCATTTTTTGCCTAAGCCGCCCTTTCGGGTTTTCAACTTAGCGAGCTATTCTGTTTTTCATTTGCATATACTTTTTTTTTAGGCAAAGTATTTCTTGACTGCATCTGAATTCACAGGACGAGTGAAATCCTCCCCATCCATTGTTGTAAGCATCAAAGCACCGCCTGAAAATGCTCTCTTAACAACATATGGACCCTCGTAGTTTGGAGTCCACTTGCCCCTGGAATCGGGCGCGAAAGACAAGACTTTCTTGAGCACGAGGTCACCTTCTCGGAACACACGAGGCTTGACCTTCTTATCGAATGCTTTCTTCATTCTCTGCTGATATAACTGACCATGGCACATGGCAGTTAATCTCTTCTCTTCAATCAAATTCAGTTGGTCATAACGACTCTGAACCCATTCAGCATCAGTCAACTTGGCTTCCATCAAGACTCTCATTGATGGGATCTCCACCTCTACTGGGAGAACAACTTCCATGCCATAAACAAGAGAGAAAGGGGTTGCCCCTGTTGAAGTGCGTACAGACGTACGATATCCATGCAGAGCAAATGGCAGCATCTCATGCCAATCTTTGTACGTAACAATCATCTTCTGGATAATCTTCTTGATATTCTTATTAGCAGCTTCAACAGCCCCATTCATCTTAGGTCTGTAGGGAGAGGAATTATGGTGTGCAATCTTGAATTCAGCGCACAACTCATCCATCATCTTATTATTCAGATTAGATCCATTATCAGTAATGATCCTCTCTGGCACACCATAACGGCAAATCAACTGGTTCTTGATAAACCTCACAACCACCTGTCTGGTCACGTTCGCATACGAAGCGGCTTCAACCCATTTAGTGAAGTAATCAATTGCTACGAGAATGAACCTGTGTCCGTTGGACGCTTTCGGCTCAATCATGCCGATCATGTCGATTCCCCACATAGAGAAAGGCCATGGTGACGAAATCACATTCAGAAGTGTCGGAGGAATATGAATCTTATCCGCATAAATCTGACACTTGTGGCATTTCTTCACATATTTGCAACAGTCAGACTCCATTGTCAGCCAATAGTAGCCCGCTCTCAACATCTTCTTAGCCATGGCATGTCCATTGGAATGAGTACCAAATGAACCCTCATGGACCTCAGTCATCAACAGGTTTGCTTCGTGTCTATCCACGCATCTGAGCAAAACCATATCAAAATTTCTTTTATACAGCACTTCACCACTGAGGTAGAAACTGCCTGACAACCTTCTCAAAGTTTTCCTATCTTTCACAGATGCCCCAGGCGGGTAGACCTGGTTCTGGAGGAAATTCTTGATATCAAAATACCAAGGCTTGTCATCATTCACTTCTTCAATTGCAAATATGTGAGTTGGTCTATCCAAGCGCATCACAGCAATGTTGGGCACTTCATTCCAATATTTCACAACAATCATGGAAGCAAGCGTTGCAAGAGCATCTGCCATCCGATTATCCTCTCGAGGAATATGATGAAAGTCAACTTCTGTGAAGAAAGTTGAAATCCTTCTTGCGTAATCTCTGTATGGAATGAGACTTGGCTGATTCGTCTCCCATTCACCCTTGATCTGATTAACAACCAGGGCCGAATCACCATACACATCAAGGTATTTGATTCTCAAATCAATACATTCTTCAAGTCCCATAATACAGGCTTCATACTCCGCCATATTATTCGTGCATTTGAAAGTTAGCCTTGCTGTAAACGGAATATGAGTACCTTGAGGAGTAACAATCACTGCCCCAATTCCATTTCCATACTGATTCACAGCGCCATCAAACACCATCGTCCATCTGGAACCAGGTTCCGGACCTTCATCAAGTGTAGGCTCATCACAATCTTTCATTTTCAAATACAGAATTTCCTCATCAGGGAAGTCATACTGAACTGACTGATGATCTTCAATCGGCTGGTGCGCTAAATGGTCAGCCAGGATACTACCTTTGATAGCTTTTTGAGCTCGATACTCAATATCATACTCCGACAACAACATCTGCCAACGGGCAATCCTCCCAGTTAAAGCAGGCTTCTCGAAAATATACTTGATTGGATCCATCCTGGATATCAACCAAGTCGTATGATTTATCATGTACTGGCGCAAACGCTTAGCAGCCCAAGCTAAAGCACAGCACGTCTTCTCAAGCATAGAGTACCGAGACTCACAATCAGTAAACTTCTTACTGAGGTAGTAGATAGCAAATTCCTTCTTCCCTGATTCATCTTGTTGACCGAGTACACAACCCATCGAGTCTTCAAGAACTGTCAGATACATAATCAGAGGTCTTCCTTCCACGGGCGGAGACAAAATCGGAGGTTCGGACAGATACTCCTTGATACTATCGAAAGCTTTCTGGCAATCTTCGGTCCAATCATGAGACTGATCTTTCCGAAGGAGCTTGAATATCGGCGCACATGTGGCAGTCATGTGGGATATAAATCTGGAAATATAATTCAAGCGGCCAAGAAAACCTCGGACTTGCTTCTCAGTTTTGGGCGCAGGCATCTCTTGTATTGCTTTGACCTTTGCAGGATCAACTTCAATACCTTTCTCGCTGACAATGAAACCCAATAGCTTTCCGGAACGGACTCCAAAGGTACATTTGTTCGGATTCAGGCGGAGTCTAAACTTCCTCAAACGCTGAAAAAGCTTTAACAAATGCTCAACATGTTCAACTTCCGTTCGGGACTTAGCAATCATATCATCGACATAGACCTCTATCTCCTTGTGCATCATATCATGAAACAAGGTAGTCATAACTCGTTGATACGTGGCTCCGGCGTTCTTCAAACCAAAGGGCATCACTCGATAACAGAATGTTCCCCAAGGTGTGATGAATGTTGTCTTCTCCATATCCTCTGGTGCCATCTTAATTTGATTATATCCGGAAAATCCGTCCATAAAGGAAAAGACTTTGAATTTAGCTGTATTATCTACCAACATATCAATGTGTGGTAGAGGAAAATCATCTTTTGGACTAGCTTTATTCAAATCTCTATAATCAACGCACATACGGACTTTTCCGTCCTTCTTAGGAACAGGCACAATATTGGCCACCCATTGAGGATATACAGAAGTCACCAGAAACCCCGCATCAATTTGCTTCTGAACTTCCTCTTTGATCTTCACTGCCATATCTGGATGAGTTCTTCTGAGCTTCTGCTTCACAGGCACGCACTCAGGCTTCAAAGGCAGGAAATGTTGCACAATATCTGTATCTAAACCCGGCATGTCTTCATAGGACCAAGCGAAGATATCAGAATATTCTCGTAGCAACTCAATCAAATCTTTCTTGACAGACTCTTCAAGAAGTGCCCCAATCTTCACCATACGAACACAATCCTCAGACCCCAAGTTGACTATTTCCAAGTCTTCACGGGGCGGCTGAATGACCTTCTCTTCGTGCTCAAGGAGACGGGTAATCTCATCAGGAATTCCTTCAACATCATCTTCCTCTGCCTCGAATACAGGGGATTCAAAGTTGGGAGATGGCGTTGGATCATTATGTTCAATGGGTTTTAGAATCAACCTGCATAATGATTTTGGTTAATGAAAAACTTTTAGAATTTAAACAAGCAAACCATTATGCAGATGAAAAAGATTGCTTTTATTCTTGTTTTTATGGGTTTTTTTGTGATCATTGATTTCATGCAAAAGCGAAAAGTGAAAACAAAATGGAAAAACAAATGTTTAACAATGCATTAATTGAATGAAAACATCATTGTATATATGAGCCAACAATGTCATCACTTCTCCTTTTGGCATGGGAGAAGGGTTTTAAACAAAGTGAGCATATTTACTCTGATCTATGGATAACTGTTGGAACATCCACAGCGACCCAATTGTGGCAGACACCACCAGGAATAACGAAATTGCTCGCATCCTCTGCATCTTCTTCAATGATAGCAGCAGTTTCCTCTTCATGCTGATCATCATGGATGAATCCTCCACTCGTGAACAGACCTTGCTCATTATATGCCCCAGAACAGTAGCCAATGCCAGCCCGGGATCTATTATCTTCCAATTCAATCACCTTCCCTAATCCAGCGACTGCACCACATTCAATGGCCAGCTTTGCATCGCGGTAGGAAACGAATGAAGGAGACTTCTTCTCAATCGGTTCATCAATAGATAAAGCTTGGAACGGAGTTCCAACTTCATCCTCTGCGTCGATATATGAGAAAGAAGACAGGTGGCTAACCAGGAGAGCCTTTTCTCCCCCTACCACAACCAGTTTCTTATTTTTAACAAACTTCAGCTTCTGGTGTAGGGTGGATGTCACGGCGCCAGCCTCGTGAATCCATGGTCTGCCCAAGAGACAGCTATATGATGGGTGGATATCCATTACTTGGAAAGTAACCTGGAAATCACTTGGTCCTATCTTGATAGGGAGATCAACTTCCCTAATCACGGTCTTGCGCGACCCATCAAAAGCCTTCACAACAACCCCACTCTGCCTCATAGGAGGACCTTGATATGACAATCTGGAGAGTGTGGATTTCGGCAACACATTAAGAGATGATCCTGTGTCCACCAGCACGTTGGACATAGCATCAGATTTGCAGTTCAAAGATATGTGTAAAGCCATGTTGTGGTCTCTTCCCTCCTCAGGGAGATCCGCGTCGCTGAAACTCAAGGTGTTGCAAGCAGTGATGTTTGCAACGATACTGTCAAACTGTTCGATAGTGACGTCGTGATCAACGTACGCCAAATCCAATACCTTTTGCAGAGCCTCTCTATGGGGTTCTGAATGCAACAGCAAGGATAATATGGAGATTTTGGATGGCGTTTGTAGAAGCTGGTCTACAACGTTATACTCGCTTTTCTTGATGAGCCTCAGCATCTCATCAGATTCTTCATTCAATGTGCCACTCGGGCCAGCTGACGAAGTAGGAGTTTTTTGTATGGAGGAGGGTTTGGCGACATCAAGTGCCGGATTCTGACTGTTGACAGCAGTCCCAACTGGGCGCTCAGCAGATTCAGAAGCAACAGCCTTAGGAGGCGCAGAGAATACTCGACCACTCCGGGTCAGGCCGCTCACATCGGCGATATTGGTAACAGCAGTTGAAGGCAGAGGCACCTCTACCCCATCTTTCACGGCGACAGGATTGTACCTGAACGGCACAGCTCTATCAGATGAATACGGCACAGGGCCGGCTGGCTTAATCACAAGGGAAGGAGAAGCTTTCGGCTTGCTGCTATCGTAGCGGATAACAACAGGCTCTGGTAACTTGAACACTGGAGATATGACATTAACTTCAGGTTCGTCTTCATCGACATTGCGATTCTGCAAAATCTCAATGGTACATTCGTCTAATAACTCTTGAAGCTCCCTTCGTACCTAATTGCACCCCAAGCGGTTTACTGAACAGATACGGCACCTATCGTGGTCATGCTCCATATGGCTGTATTGACACAGCAGGCGATGTAGCTCCACCAACGATCGTCGAATATGACTCACATATTTGACTTTATATTTCCCAGAGCATCCCTGGACCATATTCACAGACTTCCCATGCGAAGGCAATGGGTTCTTGGTGACGTTTGGGCCCGAATCTTCGAAGCTCAAAATCCCACATCTCATAAGGTCCTGAACCTTAGTTTTGAGTGGATAGAAATTCTCGACATTATGGCCAGGGGCACCGGAGTGATAAATGCAGTGCTGATCCGGCTTGTACCACCACTGTGGATTTGCAGGAATAGCGGGAGGGTCCCTGGGAGTTACCAATTTCCTCTCCAACAAGGAGGGATAAAGCTCTGCGTATGACATGGGGATAGGATCGAAGCTGATCTTTTTCCGGTCATAACTCAAATTGGCCTGATTGGTTGTGCTCCCACGAGGCTGGTAAGCCTGTTGCTGTGGGCGTTGCTGTTGCTGATACTGAGGTTGCTGATACTGTTGCTGATATTGTTGAGGCTGAGCATTGTCTTTGAAGACAGGCGCAATGTGGGCCACCTGATGCTGATGACCGGCACGGCGTGCTGGTTTCCTCTGAACGGGAGGTTTCCTTGATTTATGGGACTGCACAGCATGTGCTTCCCCATCTTTCTTCTTAGCAAATGAGCCATACCTCTTGCTAGAAGAGCCTTCATCTTTGGCCAAACGTCCTTCACGGACACCCTCTTCAAGTCTCATCCCCATGTTCACCATCTCGGTGAAGTCTGAGGGAGCACTAGCCACCATTCGCTCATAATAAAATGAGCTAAGAGTTTTCAGGAAAATCTTAGTCATTTCTTTCTCCTCGAGCGGTGAAGTGATCTGAGCTGCAAGCTCTCGCCACCTCTGGGCGTACTCTTTGAAAGTTTCTTTATCCTTCTGCGACATAGACCTGAGTTAATCTCTGTCAGGCGCCATATCGACGTTGTATTTATACTGCTTGACGAAAGCCTCGCCAAGGTCGTTGAAGGATCTGATGTTGGCACTGTCCAGACTCATATACCAACGGAGCGCAGCACCAGACAAGCTGTCTTGGAAGTAGTGGATCAATAGCTGATCATTGTCGGTCTGTGTAGACATCTTCCTGGCATACATGACCAGGTGTGCAAGAGAACAGGTATTCCCTTTGTATTTTTCAAAGTCAGGAACTTTGAATTTGATTGGTATTTTTACCCCAGGAACCAAACAGAGCTCGGCAGCAGACTTGCCGAATAGATCTTTACCTCTGAGGGTCTTCAATTCCTTCCTCAGCTCTAGGAATTGATCGTTCATAGCATCCATTTTTTCATTGACGTCCGGGCCCTCAGACGGCTCGGAATGATAGATGGGGTCCTCTGCCCTTGGCATCGTATGCACGACAGGAGGAACAACAGTAATGATCGGGCTAGATGCCGGCATGTGAGCAAACGTTGGAGCTGGGATATCAGGCATGAAACCTGGAGGCATACCCCACGAGAACCCGGCTGGCATAGCATTGGGCATATAAGGAACACTGGCGGCAGGCACAGCGGAAGTAGCAACCTCAGAGATCACAGTCCTCTGGACAGGAGTTGCAGGCGGCAGAGCAGGCTGATTCTGGGCAGCAAGGAGTTGCTCCATCAGAGCGCCAAGTCTGGCGACTTCATCTCTCAGTTCACGGTTCTCTTGTTCTAGCTGATCCATTACTCTTGCAGAATTGGCTCGGGTATAATACCGGTGAGTCATCTTGTCTTCAAAATAAATGAAGAACACAGAGTTAGGACAGGGAGACCAGAAACAAGGGTACCTGCTTATGCAACATGATGCATGAAATGCTTGTGCAGATGCTTTGTTTTATTTTCAAGGAACCCTTAGGGTATTATTTGCAATATTCTGAGTATTTAAGCATTTGGAATTTCACATGGAAAATATCTCATTCAATATATTGGACCAAGAAGTACAACATTTTTGATTATTACAAAGAGAAAAGGAAAACAACATCCTATGGACCCCTATTAGCTCGGGATGCTGGAAGACAAGAAGTGCACAGCTTCTTGATCTCTCTCTCATAAGCCGCTTCCATATCTGCTTTCTCCTTAGCAAGCTGATCATACCTCCTCTTCCAGAACTTAGAGGACTGGGGAAGCAGGGAAGTCCAAGTATCATTCGGATCATCAATCACTCTATGCTCGAGAAACTCAATCAGAGCATCTTTCTCCTTAAGCTGCTGCAATAATTCCTCTCTTTCGCAGATCCAAGCACGCGAAAGATCTTCCTCTCTCAACTCCTCTACACGTTGGATAGGGAGGGGTGAAGGCCCAGCCACATCCAAAGGTGTAGGTCTCAGATGATCGTATGGCATCAGATAAGTGGCAGCTCTCTGTCTGACCCAGGAGGTATAAGGCTCCAAAGCAATACAATTCTTCGGGCCTAACTCGTTTCTACTCTTTCTGCGAATACTGCGCCAAGCGCAGACGAATCTGGCTTTCAGGCCTTGGGGATCTTTACCCTCCAGAAAGAACACACCTTCTAACAGAATGTTATTAGGTTTATCCTTTAGGGGGAACCCGAGCTGACGACGTGCAAGTATGGGATTGTAGCTGATTCCACCGCATGTACCAAGAAGAGGCACATTCGGGAACTCACCACAATAGTCAATGATCTGAATAGTATCATACACGCGATCGTACCAAGAGATATCATCATTAGTGAGAGACATGAGCCTCTGAGACCACCGTAGACATCCCTTGTTCTCCTTGAAGGCAATGGTCTGCGGCAAGTGCGAAATTAACCACTTGTACAGCAAAGGTAGACAGCAGACAATAACTCCACCACCCTTCATATTCCTCAGGTGCAGAGAGAAATAGGCGTCGCCCAACAAAGTCGGAACTGGATTAAGAACTGAGAAGATCCTAATAGCATTCATGTCCACGAACTTGTCAAAGTTGGGAAACAGCACTAATCCATAGATGAGCAATACAAACAGAGCCTCAAAGGCATCCTCACTCCTGGCCTCTCCATAGAAGGTAGCTTGAGCGACAAGGAACTCGGAAGAAAAACCCTGAATTCCACCTTTGGTAATCAGATTAGCCCTAATCAGATCTTCATCTATATGCAACAGATTAGCAATCTCTCGAGCAGATGGGATACCCTCTAGGCCACTGAACGACACTTGATCCAGAATAGGAATCCCAATGATGTGAGAGTACTCTTCCAAAGTAGGCAATAACTGGAAGTCCGGAAAGGAGAAGCAGTGATACAGCGGATCATAGAATTGAGCTAGAGTACTCATCAAACCCTCATCAACCTGAGTAGTGAGCAGAGGTAGAAGCTTCCCATAGCGAGCTTTGAAACCCAAGGGATCTAATACATAAGATGTCAGATTCCTTAACTCCTTTACATCGGGCTGTCTGAAACTGTACTTCTTTGTATGCCTTTTTGGTCTTTCCATGTCTGAAAGTTTTACAAATAAACCCTTTTAAGTTCCTTGGAAATTTTCTCTTTTTTTTTTGATGACATGAAATGTAGATGAATGCATGAATGTATGAATGCAACAATCACACTCAAGGATCAAGCAAAGCACACCAAACAAAGGTCATGGGAAAGCTCATTGTATCCCTAATATCAATCATCCATTTTGGCGAATTTAGGTTTTCACCTTATCGACACCCAAGTTCCATTGATATTAACGGTACATGAACCGGCTCAAACATCCTTAATATCAACCAGCCGCTTTGGTGGATTTTAGGTTTTACACCTGATCCGGGTTCCATTGATATTAACGGTGTCTGAACGACTCAACCATGAATCACGGGTTTGCTGAGAGTCACGAGCATGGGGTCTTGGTTAAGAACCACCCAAAGGGAGTGTACTAGGGTTTAAACCTGCCAGACATGTTCTACCAGAGGTTCCCATAATCATCGTCCCATCTCTCGGATATTATCGGAGGAACGAATACTCGTATTCCAAAAATATTCTCAAGAGAGACTATTATGAGTGTAGTATCGCGTGACAATCGCATCAGAACTGACATCTGAACGACCTCCGCACTACGTCCTAAAAATAGGCCAAGATGGGTTTGGTAAACTAAGGTCCTTGGCTTCTAAGGCACATGATCGAAAGAATAATGCCTAACCACAAATAACTTGTGTGACATTATTAATCCAACATGACCTCCACCAAGTGAATGGACTCGCAAGTCAACTGGCTAAGGAATACTCCACACCAATCGACAAGATTATGCCATTCTCCTATCCTAGAGTGCACTCGAGTTCGGGTATAGAACTCATCTCACAGAGATCACCAAAGCAAATAGCAATTGTATATCAAGCAATTCACACATTACAATCAATACAGTTATCCCAAATTGTACAAAAATATGTCAAATAACAAATAATAATATATCACACAACAATGGTGAAAAGTAGGCAATACCACCAAGGATTTGATTGCTATCCCCAGTGAAGTCGCCACTTTTCTGTAGTGGTGTATTCGTCGCTATATGATCTATTGATTAAATCATAAGCAAAGTATACAATAAACATAGAGTCGCCACCGCACTTTTATTTATCCAAAGGACTGGCTAAAAAGCGAACAAAAGCCTAAGAAGTTTTACACGTAGAAAACTAATGAAAAGATCAGAGATCGGGTAAGGGGTAAATTACGCAATGGGAAGGTGTTAGGCACCCATCACGTCCTAGGTACTCCTAGGGAACCTTTTTCACACTTGTTGTATAAGAAAAATATTTATTTGTTTTTTGACATATTGTGCAAACATGATTGGGATGATGAGAAAAGAATGTACATGTTAATTATTTTTGTGTTCGAACGGATGAACCCGTTGCCTACGTACCTTCCATCAAAGGTAAGGATCAAAACGCCGTAGTTCGGCTAAAAACTTCCAAAAGTTAGTGGATTCAATTTTAAAACACAAGCTCTAAGGTCTTACGTTACCCACGGGAGAAAACTCAACCTTAAGAAACAACAAGTCCACCATGTGGGAAAAGCTTCAACTTGCTAGAGAGGGGTTAACCCTATAATAAGCAAGGAAGACTTATAATTCAATCAACTAAGGACAACTAGGTGAGATTGACATCAACCAACTAGGGTAAATCAAACCTATAGCTAATGTATGAAAACTTAACAAGCATGGACAAAGCCACAAAATCATTTGAATGGATGAAGTTAACTGATTTGGATTATTCACAAAATATGGTCAAGGTATGATTAATGTCAATTCAAAATGAAGTATTTACAAAAATGAAGTTTGGAAAATCATGGACTTAAGGTCCAAGTTTCTAATTTGAAAAGAAGGTGAGAATGTTTGCACAACATGTATATACAAGTTTGAAAAGTCAACAATGTGAAAAGGATTTGTAAACAAAAAGTGGATGGATGGTGGAGTGTAAAACTTCCCAGAGGTTCACCTCTTGAAATCATATAGAAGATGATTCAAGTGTGTCCTTTGGAATGAGGGACAAAGCAAGTTAGTAAAATAAAAAGACGAAGTGATACCGGATGCCACTCAATGGTCTTGCTCCAATCTCACACAAAAGCGGATACCGGATACCAATAAATGGATTTACACCAATCTCCTAAAATGAAGCAATGATACCAGATGCCAATAAATGGTCTTACTCCAATCTCACAAAGCAAAACAAAACAAAACATAGAAGTCAACTGCCAATCTATCTGGACTTAGGTTAACCTCCACATATGATCATAGGAAAACAGATGCCAAGTTACATGGACTTACAATGAATCCTCACATGCAACAACAAGCTCAATCAAAGAGCAAAGAGGATATGAGTGACCAATGAATTGGTCTTACACTCTATCCCTTCCATGTCATAGGAACAAAAGCCAATCAATGTGGACTTACAATTGTCCTCAATGGGAAAACGTCAATGTCACAAGGACAAGAGAAATGATCATGCACTAATGGCAAACAAAGATGATAAATGCACCATGGCAATCAATGATAGTATATGCACAATGGCAAATCGAGTAATCATGTATAAATGAATCAAGTAATCAATCACATAAATTCAAGTAGCACACACTATAACCATTCAATGAGGCTCAAGCAAAAGGGTGAGGCATTAAAGCCAACTGTAATAGGGTTCAAGTTGCTCTTAACCTTGCCATTGAGGGGCTAAGGTGAAGCAGATGAAAGGGTATGAGGGGTGTGCCTCATCACTCTTATCTCTGGTCAGAGAGGGTATTGAATATCAGAAGGTGTGGGAGTTCAGAAAGATGGAACTCTCTCCACATTTATTGACTCGATAGATCTTGGGTTAGGATCTCAATGCTACAACCATGTAATGGGAGCAAGGAGAAGACTCACAGAATAGTGGGAGATAGGCTACATATCTCTTATATCCACCAATTGCCTCAAATGAGGACTTTTCCTGCTTGGGACAAACATAAACAATCACAAACATTGCCTCTTAAGGAGGACTTCAGATAGTTGCCTGGCTAAATAACAAGCCAGGTCTTCCAGACTACATGAAGAAGAAAGTGCTATACCTCAATGCAAATTGCTATTTAAGCAAAGCAATGCAAGTTCTTAAGAGAACTGAGCAACTAAGGGTACCTGAAATCAATCAAATATAATCAGCATCCCAACATAAACAAAACAACAACATAAGAATCAATCAACAATCAAACAATAATGTGCATAGCACCAAGTCCATGTGAACCAAGCACCCTACAACACAAACAAATTAGTATACAATGATCAAATGAAACAACTCAATTATGAATCAACCTCCTTAAGGCATTAGCTTTTTAACCTGAAAAGTCAAAGTCAAGCTCAAACATAAGTAACAAGACCACTAGGCCAAGCCTAGGGTCCAAAGGAGGGAAAAATCTTAAAACAGCAAGTAAAACATGATCAAAGTCAAGATAATTCCAATAAGAAGAGATCCCAATTGGTCTCATATCCAAACTATGCACTAATTTTATTTTATGCACAAATTAAAGCAAGGTAAGCAATGTTGAGTCACATATGAACAACCAGAATGATTACATCAAAAAAATATCAAAACAGCACAATAAATTCCACAAAAATTATATCCTAAACAGAACATGTTCAATGAGCTACATGTCAATTTTCATGCCATTTGGACAAAAGGAACTATGTCAATTAAATCAACATGTTAAGGCATGCAAAAACACAATCAAACCAAGCCACCAAATGAGTATCAACTTCAATCCATTGTAAAACAGTGAAATCAAATTAGAAATGAGTGGGACCAAAGCCAAATCAAGGTTTAATATGTTAGGAAGCACTCCATCAATTTTCACTTCCATAGGATAAGGGATGAGTATTTAACAACACATGTACATTTTGTTACACATAAAACAATCCAAAATTGCTAAACAGCAATCAAAAATCCAAATCAAATGGAAAATGGATCAATTAAATCCACAAAAAATCATGTTGAAAGTTAACATATAAAAGGTATCTCATGCAAAAAATCAGGGCCATAGGCCTAGGGGAAGCATGGAAAAATAATTCATGAACTCAGCATATCATAGTGTGACACATATTGTCACACTCAAAAAGAATTAATCATATCTAACAAACCAGAGATCCAAAAATTACAAATCATATATCAAAATCTCCAGGAATGTGTCAAGAATCATCATATGAATTTTCAATTAATTTGGAGCTAGCATGATTATTTGGTGATTAAAATGGTAAAACACATGAATATTGCACACATGTCAAAAATCAATAAGCCAATTAAAAATTCTACCAGGCACAACTTACACTACTATGCCTAAAAAATTCTAGAGAAAAAATGGGATCTAACAAAAAAACTCCCACCTAATTTGGATTAATATTGAATTTTCTATGATTTTTTGAAGATTGTTAAATTTATTGAAATATTTATTTAATGTGTTAAACGAATTAATGAATTTAATTATGTCCGGATGGCATTTCCGTAAATACCAAAAGCTAAGCCAAAGCGCACTGTAGCTCATTTATGATGTGTCCGCGTCTGGTTGGCTGGATTAAGTGGGAAACACGTTTTTTGAAAGTGCCATGCCTGGAACGGATTAAACGCGGAAATGCTTCCAGATTTCTCACGTTCTTCGCGAGCTTCAACGTATTCATCATTGTCGGATGCGGTTACGAGATTTTCTTCACCAAACGACACGAGCCTTATACCGTTCTCTCCGTCTCTCAACGTAGATCACAGTTATGGCGACGAAAATATATAAAGATCAATGTACACGAAGATCCAATCGAAAGAAGTTTTACTACACAAACTTTAATCTCAAATATCTTGATGGTTACTCGATGAAATTGCATGGTTCAAGCATCATTACACTCTACATTCAACGCACTACAAGATGCATATAACAATTGCGTGAATTAACGAGTTCGAAATTTCACCTTCTTGGAGTGGCAGTGTGAAATCTTTGTGTGTTTTGATCCAATTCTCGAAAACAGATGGAGTATGTCGAATAGGAAGGTGATTAGTGATGATTTCGCAGCTCAACACGCCTTAGAGATGGAGAAATTTCGAATCGCCATTGAAGCTCAAGGTTTGGACAACTGCGAATTTGCACGGTTCTTCCTCTAATTACCAAAAACAGAACTCCACAAGTACCTGCAAATGATGAATACAGCAAAAAAATTGCACAAAGATTGATGGATTCTTGATGAATTGAGCAAAAAAAGTTTGTGTGAAAAGTGGAGAAAATTGAGAGAATTCTAGAATTTTTTGCTTTGATCTGAAAAAAAGTGATTATCCCCTTGAGTTTCTGTTATAATTAAGTTTATATATGATTGCCTAATCCACCCTTAATCATAATTAAGCAAGATTGGAGATTAGTGAAATATGCACTTGTAATGCAATTTGGCATTTTTGCCCTTGGATGGCTAGAAGCAATGCAACAGTGATTTATCACTTTGAACAAGTCACAAATCTCATTTAGAAGCTATTGGAATTGGTCCCATGCCAAAATTCCATGTACTTTGAGTTTTTGACCATTTTGCCCTTGCATTTTAATTAGTTCACTTCAAAAATGACCTTTTTATGTGAAGGTTTTTGGCAAAATGTGATGATGGATTATGAAAGTACATATCAAATTTGGTTTGCTCAAAGAAGAACCATCCAATTTGGACATTCCATGTGGAAGTTATGCCACTTTGAATTCGGGCATTTTCTGAAAATGATTGGACCATATCTTGCTAACCACACATGGGAATTTCAAGTTCTTGGACTTTTTGGAATGGTGAGATCAAGATCTTCAACTTTCATGTTAGACAAAATTTGATTTGAAGCTTGTATGATGATGTAATTTTGGGGAGAAAAACTTTCCATTTTGGGCAGGTGAGAATTACAGGTCATTTCCATTTTGGGAAACTTTTTGTCTGACTTCAAATCCTTCAACCTTGATCTTTGAAATACCAAATGAGACTTGTATGGACATGAATGAGGTCTTTCTAACCATCTCACACCTTCCAATCCCTGATTAAATGCACAGTTGACCACAGTTGACTTTTGTTGACTTTTCTATGGTTTTGGATGACTGGGCCATGTTCTGATGAATTCCAAGCCTCTTTCAATTGAGATCTTGATTCCAAATGATATCACAAGTTATATGAACTCTTGATGAATGATCATGGTGCCCAAATTCTTCAAGAATGGCCACTATCTAGCTCAATGGCTGATTTTAACTGACAGACTGATGATTGCTTCATCTGCAAGCAACAAGGTTAGATGACAATATTTTTGTACATTTGGTTAGTAAACATATGAAAAGAAATGATATACAAATGCAATACATGCTTGGTGATCAAGAACCACACTCACAAGGTATCCCACCCACTAGGAGGGCAGCTAAGGTATGCAATGATCCTTGAGGCCATGATATGAGATGTTAGGGGCCATGAGGGATCTTAGGGCCAAAATTGGGGTCTTACAGTGAGTATTTAAGCCTAGAGTTTGATGACCATCTGAAAGAGTGTGGGATCCTATCCCAACTTACTCCTCCTGGAACACCCCAACAGAATGGTGTATCTGAGAGAAGAAATCAACCCTGTTAGACATGGTCCGATCCATGATGAGTCACGCCGATCTTCCAAACTCCTTTTGGGGACATGCACTATTGACAGCAGCTTAAACACTTAACCGTATTCCATCCAAAAAGGTTGAGAAGACACCATATGAGATTTGGAGTGGTAAGAAACTACATATGTGTTACATGAAGATTTGGGGTTGCGAAGTTTATGTGAAACGACAAATTTCAACTAAGCTTAAGCCCAAATCTGACAAATGCTTATTTGTGGGGTATCCTAAAGAAACAAGAGGGTATTACTTCTACAATCCTTCTGAGGGAAAAGTGTTTGTCGCTCGAACCGGAGTTTTCCTAGAAAAGGATTTTATTTCCAAAGGAATCAGTGGGAGGAAAGTAGAGCTTGAAGAAATTCAAGAATCACAAAGCATTGATACACCTATGGAGGAATTAGAGCAGGAAACACATGTGAGCAAAGTCCTTACCTTGAATAAAGTTTTGAATGATAGCAAATTGTGTGATCATTGACCAATTGTTGGCATGTGCATCAGTTTGCATGATTCATTTGTGTTTTTATCTCATACTAGTGTCTCATATCTATACATAAAGATCCACAGTGATACATCTATTAAAAGAACTCATAAAAACTATTTTGTATCAGTATGGATCAATACATGATCTTATGCATCGATCCATGAAATATATTGTAAACCACAAAACACTTTTGCTTCAGCATGCATCGATCCATACGAGTCATGTATCGATACATGGACAGGCAAATTGCTCTATGGATCGATCCACACGCATCTTGTATCGATACAAGCTTAGTTGAAATGCTTCATGTATCGATACATACGCGCCTTGCATCGATACATGCCTTCATTAATTCTCTAAAAATATTCAATGTTACAGTATGAATCGATACATAACATCATGCATCAATACATAAGTCTGTTTTAACCAACTAACAGCTTCTGTCCTTGTATATAAGAAATATTTTTGACAGCAGTGAAGGCAACGAATTCACAAGAGTAAAAACAGTTGAACACAAGATTAAAGCAGTGTAAGAGCAATTATTTTGGAGCACATAGAAACCTGAAAGATACTTCATCTTCTTCATCTTCTCAATCACTTTTCTTCAAGAACATCAACACATAATCATTCTTGTTCTTCGGATTAAAGGATCAACGAGATAACGTTCAGTGGTACGATCAAGGATCTAGCTGAGGTGTTCAGTGGAACGATCGAGGATCTAGCTGAGTTGAAGATTGAAGGGGGTTTCGAGGAAAAACCAATTGGTTTGTCCTTCAAGAAATGGAGTGTTCTTGAGGGTTTGTCAGTCACGTTTGCAGAACAGATTCAGCCGCAGCATTGCGTTTGGAGATCGGGGGATTTCGCAAACAGGTCGTGGAACCGGTGAATTGTTTGCAATTTCTTGCAGGAAATTCTTGATCGAGCTCAGATCAAGTGGAGGTTTCATACAAGAAGAAGTTCTTGGGATTTAGAATTCTGTCCTTGTATTGTAACCTTGTATCAACGAATTCGGCATTAATTTATAATCACAGTTCTCAATTTCATTTGAAATTGAGAGGGAGACGTACCCACACGCGAGGACGACGTGGGGAACTTCCTTACCAAATCTCTGCGTATCATATTCTCTCCTTATCTCTCTTTACGTTTTCAACAGTTTTGAAATTTCAGTTAGTGTGTTGTGGCTGTGTTCTTTGCGATACAATAGTGGCAAGAAAACTTTGTTAAATAAAGTCCACCATTGTTCATCACAAAGCGCATACACACCAACTGTTTGACAAAACTATTTGCAATATTTCTTCCATTGGAAATAGGATCTAGTAATAAGTGCATTCAATTTAATTAGTTTTTGGTGTTGATTATCTTTGTCAGTCTAATTCAAATCCAGCATTATATTCGCGTGTCCGGTTTTCCAGCAGCGGTTCAGAATAGACAGAAGTCGATTCAGGACCGAATTTTTCCGCTAAGTTTCAATAACTCTGTTAAAACTTTAAATCCGTTAATTTAAAAGAGGTGATCTATTCACCCCCCCCTCTCGATCACTAGCCACACCGTCTAACAAGTGGTATCAGAGCGCCGGTTCGCTGGTGCTCTGTGGCTGCCTGTAACAGTATGGATTCTGAACCAAAGGGGGCGTATAATAGAGCGCCTATTTTCAACGGTGAAAATTACGGCTACTGGAAAGACTGCATGCGAGTTCATATAAATTCTGTGGATAGGCTAGTATGGGCTGCCATTGAAAATGGTCCTTTTCAAATTACAATGACAAATGCGGTTGGCGCCATAGTTCCTAAACCAGAAGCTGATTGGAATGAGAAAGATGAGAAAAAGTGGTCGTGCGATTGGAAAGCTCGAAATATACTAATTTCAGCACTTGGTGTTGATGAGTATTATCAAGTATCCCATTGCACGACAGCTAAAGAAATGTGGGATGCTTTAGAAGTTGCCCATGAGGGTACTACTGAAGTAAAACAGTCCCGCATTAACATTCTAAATCAAGAGTTTGAGCTCTTTCGCATGAAACAAGGAGAAACTATCTCCGACATGCAAAAGAGATTCACTCATCTCACTAATAGGTTGAATGCACTTGGAAAACCTGTTTCCAATGAAATCGCTACTAATAAAATTCTCAGGTGTCTTAATAGGGAATGGCAACCTAAAGTAACAACAATTAAGGAAGCCAACGATCTAACAAGACTTACAATTACAACTCTGTTTGGAAAGCTGGAAGAACATCAGCAAGCATTGGAAAGTATTGAAAAATATGAGAACAAAAGTAAGAAGGAAAAGGAGAAGAAAAGAGACAAAGAGGGAGAGAAGAAGCCAATAGCTCTTGTGGCCTCTAGCTCTAAGTGTAACACCCCGATAATAATAAAATAATTATTTAAAATTGAGTTAATAATTTATTTATTAATTTAATTAAATAATTGGGAATTTTATTATTATTAATATTTTTGGATTGTTATTATTATTGGAAAATATATATATGTGGAAATAAGAGAAAGAATTCCATTTGGTAAAAAGAAAGTTTCACGTGAAAACAGAGAACGATCGTGAAAGTGGAAAAAGGGCAAGAGGCAGAGCAAGAGGAAGAAGGTTGAAGGAGAGAAAAGCTTGGAGCTCAGAGACTGCCGGATTAACTCAGGTAAGGGGGGTTTATCGTCGATTAATGGGTATTATGGGATAATATGTGATGGGTAGTGATAAGCCGTTAATTTGACCCTAATTGGGATTGTTGATGCTGAAGAAATTTGTTGGATAAATTGTATTTAGACTGTAATTGGATTTGTGTTTGGGTTAGTTGTGAAATTCCGAACGTATAGCTTTTTACGGAATCGGAATCAGAGGTCCGGAAGTCCTCCAACGGCGGAAAATGCGGAGAATTCTGCATTCTGCCTTGTGTTAGCGCAGGGACTACTGTTTTGTCTGCGTTAACCGGTTAACCCAGGGTGTTAACCGGTTAACACTGTTATAATTTGTGAAATTGGTGCTGTTTTGCCTGCGTTAACCGGTTAACCCAGGGTGTTAACCGGTTAACACTGTTAAGTTTTGGGCAGTGAGCGTGTTTTGCCTGCGTTAACCGGTTAACCCAGGGCGTTAACCGGTTAACACTGTTGCAGAGTGGAAAAATTGGCTTTTTAATGTTGTGTGCATAATTGAGAGTTGGCCTATGTTGGCGTATGATGTGATAGGGATTATTTCCCGCTGTTTTGAGCAGTATAGGTATTAGTAGAGTGTGCTAATACTGTGTTTAATTGATTGACATGATAATGATGTGTTGATACATGTGTTGATGATGTATGATGATAGGCATAATGCTATGAATGTATATATTATGCATGTATTTGTAAATGGACTGTTGTATGGCTTAGAGTGTGAGCATGTGTCCATTGTGAATTGTTGTTGATGCTGCATTGCGAGATGATTAGCGTGCATAGCATAGCCTTTGGGGCTGTAGCTAATTCCCATGGTGAGGAATTAGTGAGTGAACCATTGTGGGTTTGTTGTTGATGTTTGCATGCTAGATGATTAGTGTGCATAGTCTAGCCTTCGGGGCTGTAGCTAATTCCCATGGTGAGGAATTAGTGAGTGAGTCATTAGATCTCAAATGAGTGGGACTAGTGAGCTTAGTAGCCGTATCTGGATTTGATCGGTGAGCTTGAACTATATGTTCAAGAATAGTCGGTACCGCATGTGTGGAGTCTCATTGCATAATGTATGTAGGGCGTATAATATGAATGGATGTATTCCAATATTATACGTGTGGTTGTGTTGTTATTGAGTATGATTTGAGATTATACTTGTGTCTTATGTTGGTGTTGAATATGATGTTGAGCTGATGTGTTGTTACTGATTGCATGTTGCGATTAGGGTGATTAATGTGTTAAATTGCTTAACATGACATTATATTCTATAATGTTTATTATATTGATTGAGGAACTCACCCTTACAACTATTTTTCAGGTAACGAGAAATGAGTTGAGTAGAAGTGAATGCTTGGAGTCTAGTGTAGTCTCCTTAGTGGGTCGTGCTCTGATAGATGTAACATCGGGATGGGATGTTTTATGTTGTTGAATAATTTACATGTGAATGTTACATGTTTTACATGATTGAGGAGATCTCTATCCGCTGCGTTTTATGCAAATATTTATGTTTTGGATTAATAAAAGAGCATGACTGTTATATTGTTGAATGGTGTGAGTATTATGTGTGACACCCTTGAAGGGCATAATTACTCTGAATTGTTATATGTTTATTATTTTTAATTAAATATTTGGGGTATTTTAGAAGGGTGTTACATTAGTGGTATCAGAGCATAGTCGGTCGAGTCGAGTCGTAATTATTCTGTTTCCCCTGTACGGTATAGGTGTTGTGTAACCTATCAGTACTCATTGTTTTAGTTTGTTTGGGTTTTCAGAATAGAGATGGCTGGAAGAGGTAGAGATGATGCTGCGATTGCTGAGGCTCTGGGTATGCTAGCTGGAGTACTTGGAGGAAATCAGAATGTTATGGGAATGGGAGCTGCTCGTCAACTGAGTGAGTTCCAGAAGAACAATCCTCCAATGTTCAAGGGAGCATACGATCCAGATGGTGCTCAGAAGTGGTTGAAGGAGATAGAGAGGATCTTCCGAGTGACTGAGTGTGCCGATAACCAGAAGGTCAGGTTCGGTACGCATATGCTGTCAGAAGAAGCAGATGATTGGTGGGTTGCTACCCGCACTGAGTTAGAAACTGCTGGTAATGCTGAGATCTCTTGGGCTGTGTTCAGAGAGAGATTTCTGAGGAAGTATTTTCCAGAGGATGTCAGAGGAAAGAAAGAGATAGAGTTTTTGGAATTGAAGCAGGGTAACAAGTCTGTTACTGAGTATGCTGCTAAGTTCACAGAACTGTCGAAGTATTACACTCCCTATAATGAGGCTGCTGGAGAATTTTCGAAATGTGTGAAATTTGAGAACGGGTTACGTCCCGAGATCAAACAGGCTATTGGATATCAGAGGATCAGAGTGTTTTCTGACTTGGTTGACTGTTGCAGGATTTTTGAACAGGATTCCAAAGCCAGAGCAGAGAGCTATCAGCAAAGGGTTGATAGGAAAGGCAAGAATCAGAATGATCGTGGAAAACCGTATGCAGCTGGCAAAGGTTTTCAGAAGCAGAGTGGGATGAAGAGGCCTAGTGGGGGAGACTCTAGTGCCCCTGCTAAGTGTTATAGATGTGGTCGGGCTGGACATCGTGTCCATGAGTGCACCAGTGCTGAGATGAAGTGTTTCAAGTGTGGAAAAGGTGGTCATTTGGCTGCAGAGTGTCGGTTGAAGACTGTAACTTGTTTCAACTGTGGAGAGTTGGGTCATATCAGTCCACAGTGTCCTAAGCCGAAGAAGGAGAATCAGTCAGGAGGCAAGGTCTTTGCCTTATCGGGTTCTGAGACTTTTGCAGATGATCGTTTGATCCGAGGTACGTGTTATATTAATGGCTTTCCTCTTGTAGCTATTATTGACACCGGTGCTACTCATTCCTTTATATCTTTGGATTGTGCTGTGAAACTTAAATTAGAGATATCTGAGATGTATGGTAGTATGGTGATTGATACTCCTGCGAAGGGTTCAGTGACTACTACGTCAGTTTGTTTGAATTGTCCTTTGAGTATTTTTGGTAGAGACTTTGGGATAGACCTTGTGTGTCTTCCACTAGTGCAGATTGATGTTATCTTGGGAATGAACTGGTTGGTGTTCAACCGAGTTTCTATTAACTGTTTTGATAAGACTGTGATATTTCCTGAGATCGAAGAAGGAAAGAGTTTGTTTCTATCAGCCAGACAGGTGAATGAGGAAGTAGTAGATGGGGCGGAGTTGTTTATGCTGTTAGCGACTCTGGAGGTTAAAGATAAACTGGTGATTGGCGATCTGGCTGTGGTGTGTGATTTTCCTGATGTGTTTCCGGAAGAGGTGAATGAATTGCCGCCAGAGCGTGAAGTTGAGTTCTCGATTGATTTGGTACCTGGTACTAGACCGATATCGATGGCTCCGTATCGTATGTCTGCTGTTGAGTTAGCTGAATTGAAGAGTCAGCTGGAAGATCTGTTGGATAAGAAATTTATTCGTCCGAGTGTGTCACCGTGGGGTGCACCAGTGTTGTTGGTTAAGAAGAAAGAAGGTACCATGAGGTTGTGTGTGGACTACAGGCAATTGAATAAAGTGACGATCAAGAATCGGTATCCTTTGCCGAGGATTGATGATTTGATGGATCAGTTGGTTGGTGCGAGTGTGTTCAGCAAAATAGATTTGAGATCTGGGTATCATCAGATACGTGTGAAAACCGAGGATATTCAGAAGACTGCTTTCAGAACAAGGTATGGACATTATGAGTATTTTGTAATGCCTTTTGGTGTGACTAATGCGCCTGGAGTATTTATGGAGTATATGAATAGGATTTTCCATCCGTACCTAGACCAGTTTGTTGTGGTGTTTATTGATGACATTTTGGTGTATTCGAAATCTGAAGAAGAGCATGCTGAGCATTTGAGAGTGGTTCTAGAAGTTCTACGAGAAAAGAAGTTATTTGCTAAACTCTCTAAATGTGAATTTTGGTTAGAAGAGGTTAGTTTTCTTGGTCATGTGATTTCAAGAGGTGGTGTTGCTGTTGATCCTTCTAAGATAGAGGCGGTATCTAAGTGGGAAGCTCCTAAGTCTGTTGCTGAGATTCGAAGTTTCCTTGGTTTGGCTGGTTATTATAGGAAGTTTATTGAGGGATTTTCTAAGTTAGCGTTACCGTTGACGATGTTGACTAGAAAGGGGCAAGCGTTTGTTTGGGACTCAAAATGTGAAGAAGGTTTCCAAGAGTTAAAGAGAAGGTTGACTACTGCTCCTATTCTGATATTACCGAGTCCGTCGGAACTATTTGAGGTTTACTGTGATGCTTCATTGTTGGGTTTGGGTGGTGTGTTGATGCAGAACAAACAGGTTATAGCTTATGCTTCGAGACAATTGAGGGTTCATGAGAGGAACTATCCGACACACGATTTAGAGTTGGCAGCTGTGGTTTTTGTTCTGAAGTTATGGAGGCATTATTTGTACGGGTCAAGATTTGAGGTTTTCAGTGACCATAAAAGTTTGAAGTATTTGTTTGATCAGAAAGAGCTGAATATGAGACAGAGGAGATGGTTAGAATTTCTGAAGGATTATGACTTTGGGTTGAATTACCATCCGGGTAAAGCAAATGTAGTGGCTGATGCGCTGAGTCGGAAATCGTTACATATGTCTATGTTAATGGTTAAGGAATTGGATTTGATTGAGCAGTTTAGAGACTTGAGTTTGGTGTGTGAGAGTACTCACAATAGTGTTAAATTGGGAATGTTGAAGCTAACGAGTGGTATTCTGGATGAGATCAGAGAGGGTCAGAAATCCGATATGCTTTTGGTTGATAAGTTGACTTTAGTGAATCAAGGTCAAGGTGGTGAATTCAGAGTTGATGAGAATGGCGTTTTGAAATTTGGTAGTCGGGTGTGTATTCCGGATGTTACTGAGCTTAAGAAGAGTATCCTTGAGGAAGGACATCGTAGTGGCTTGAGTATTCATCCTGGAGCTACGAAGATGTATCATGATTTGAAAAAGTTGTTTTGGTGGCCAGGAATGAAGAAAGAAATTGCGAGTTTTGTTTATTCCTGTTTGACTTGTCAGAAGTCAAAGATTGAGCATCAGAAGCCGTCTGGGCTAATGCAACCGTTGGCTATTCCAGAGTGGAAGTGGGATAGTATCAGTATGGATTTTGTTTCTGGTTTGCCGAGGACAAATAAGAATTTTGAAGCCATTTGGGTGATTGTTGACAGGTTGACAAAATCGGCTCATTTCATTCCGATCAGAATGGATTATCCGTTAGAGAGATTGGCTGAGTTGTATATTGAGAAGATTGTAAGTTTGCATGGTATTCCATCGAGTATTGTTTCGGACAGAGATCCTAGGTTTACATCGAAGTTCTGGGAAGGTTTGCAGAGAGCTTTGGGAACTAAGCTAAGATTGAGTTCTGCATATCATCCGCAGACTGATGGTCAGACTGAGAGGACGATTCAGTCATTAGAGGATCTTTTGAGAGCTTGTGTTTTGGAAAAAGGAGGTGCTTGGGATTGTTATTTGCCTTTGATTGAGTTTACCTACAACAATAGTTTTCATTCGAGCATTGGTATGGCACCGTTTGAAGCTTTGTATGGTAGGAGATGTCGGACACCGTTATGTTGGTATGAGTCCGGTGAGAGTGCTGTGGTTGGACCGGAGATTGTTCAACAGACTACAAAAAAGATTAAGATGATTCAGGAGAAGATGAGAATTGCTCAGAGTCGTCAGAAGAGTTATCATGATAAGAGGAGGAAGTCACTTGAGTTCCAAGAGGGAGATCATGTGTTTCTTCGTGTTACTCCGATAACTGGTGTTGGTCGAGCTTTGAAGTCGAAGAAGTTGACACCTCGATTTATTGGTCCTTATCAGATTTTGGAGAGGATAGGGGAGGTAGCCTATCGTGTCGCTTTACCGCCGTCGCTTGCGAATTTGCATGAGGTTTTTCATGTGTCTCGGTTGAGGAGGTACATTCATGATCCGTCGCATGTAGTCCAAGTAGATGATGTACAGGTGAGAGATAACCTGACTGTTGAGACATCACCTATGAGGATCGAGGATCGAGAGTTGAAGCAGTTGCGGGGTAAAGAGATTGCCTTGGTGAAGGTAGCTTGGGGAGGACCAGCAGGTGGCAACGTGACTTGGGAACTGGAGAGTAAGATGAAGGAGTCTTACCCAGAGTTGTTCGCTTGAGGTATGTTTTCGAGGACGAAAACTCTTTTAGTGGGGGAGAGTTGTAACACCCCGATAATAATAAAATAATTATTTAAAATTGAGTTAATAATTTATTTATTAATTTGATTAAATAATTGGGAATTTTATTATTATTATTATTTTTGGATTATTATTATTATTGGAAAATATATATATATGTGGAAATAAGAGAAAGAATTCCATTTGGTAAAAAGAAAGTTTCACGTGAAAACAGAGAACGATCGTGAAAGTGGAAAAAGGGCAAGAGGCAGAGCAAGAGGAAGAAGGTTGAAGGAGAGAAAAGCTTGGAGCTCAGAGACTGCCGGATTAACTCAGGTAAGGGGGGTTTATCGTCGATTAATGGGTATTATGGGATAATATGTGATGGGTAGTGATAAGCCGTTAATTTGACCCTAATTGAGATTGTTGATGCTGAAGAAATTTGTTGGATAAATTGTATTTAGACTGTAATTGGATTTGTGTTTGGGTTAGTTGTGAAATTCCGAACGTATAGCTTTTTACGGAATCGGAATCGGAGGTCCGGAAGTCCTCCAACGGCGGAAAATGCGGAGAATTCTGCATTCTGCCTTGTGTTAGCGCAGGGACTACTGTTTTGTCTGCGTTAACCGGTTAACCCAGGGTGTTAACCGGTTAACACTGTTATAATTTGTGAAATTGGTGCTGTTTTGCCTGCGTTAACCGGTTAACCCAGGGTGTTAACCGGTTAACACTGTTAAGTTTTGGGCAGTGAGCGTGTTTTGCCTGCGTTAACCGGTTAACCCAGGGCGTTAACCGGTTAACACTGTTGCAGAGTGGAAAAATTGGCTTTTTAATGTTGTGTGCATAATTGAGAGTTGGCCTATGTTGGCATATGATGTGATAGGGATTATTTCCCGCTGTTTTGAGCAGTATAGGTATTAGTAGAGTGTGCTAATACTGTGTTTAATTGATTGACATGATAATGATGTGTTGATACATGTGTTGATGATGTATGATGATAGGCATAATGCTATGAATGTATATATTATGCCTGTATTTGTAAATGGACTGTTGTATGGCTTAGAGTGTGAGCATGTGTCCATTGTGAATTGTTGTTGATGCTGCATTGCGAGATGATTAGCGTGCATAGCATAGCCTTTGGGGCTGTAGCTAATTCCCATGGTGAGGAATTAGTGAGTGAACCATTGTGGGTTTGTTGTTGATGTTTGCATGCTAGATGATTAGTGTGCATAGTCTAGCCTTCGGGGCTGTAGCTAATTCCCATGGTGAGGAATTAGTGAGTGAGTCATTAGATCTCAAATGAGTGGGACTAGTGAGCTTAGTAGCCGTATCTGGATTTGATCGGTGAGCTTGAACTATATGTTCAAGAATAGTCGGTACCGCATGTGTGGAGTCTCATTGCATAATGTATGTAGGGCGTATAATATGAATGGATGTATTCCAATATTATACGTGTGGTTGTGTTGTTATTGAGTATGATTTGAGATTATACTTGTGTCTTATGTTGGTGTTGAATATGATGTTGAGCTGATGTGTTGTTACTGATTGCATGTTGCGATTAGGGTGATTAATGTGTTAAATTGCTTAACATGACATTATATTCTATAATGTTTATTATATTGATTGAGGAACTCACCCTTACAACTATTTTTCAGGTAACGAGAAATGAGTTGAGTAGAAGCGAATGCTTGGAGTCTAGTGTAGTCTCCTTAGTGGGTCGTGCTCTGATAGATGTAACATCGGGATGGGATGTTTTATGTTGTTGAATAATTTACATGTGAATGTTACATGTTTTACATGATTGAGGAGATCTCTATCCGCTGCGTTTTATGCAAATATTTATGTTTTGGATTAATAAAAGAGCATGACTGTTATATTGTTGAATGGTGTGAGTATTATGTGTGACACCCTTGAAGGGCATAATTACTCTGAATTGTTATATGTTTATTATTTTTAATTAAATATTTGGGGTATTTTAGAAGGGTGTTACACTAAGTCCTCACGAAAAGAGCAAAGTGACAATGATTCTAGTAGTGGCAAAGATTCAGATGATGAAGAAATGGGACTGTTTGTAAGGAGATATAATAGATTCATTCGAAAGAATGGAGTCAAGCATTCCGACAAAAACCTCATGAAGTTTCGAAGACAATCTACAGATACGAAACAGGAAGAGAATAAGAAGAGTAGAGGAAGAGGATCCTGTTTTAATTGTGGTAAATCTGGACATTATAAAACAGACTGTCCTATGAAATATAAGGATCAAAGAAAAGCCTCACCAAAAGGGTACAGCAAACAAAGAAGAGCTTACATTGCATGGGAAAGTGATAGTGACTCATCAAGCACACAAGGCTCAAGTGATAGTGATGAAACCGCAAATCTGTGCCTTATGGCTCACACCAAAAATTTGTCCTACCACAAGAAGAAAAGCAATGACAAAAAGGTAAAACAAGCCTATTACAATAGTTTCTCTTCTATGTCTTTTTCCGAACTGAAAATAGCTTTTGAAAAACTGCATAACGAAGTTGTAGATGCTTTTAAAAGACTATCTTCTGATAAACAAATTTTTTCATTTTTGGAAGGTAAAGTATACAAAGCTAAAAATGACTTAGAAGCTTTAAAAGCTAGTATTGCAGAAAATTCAAAAGATATTGACATTGATGGATGTAGTAAAGTTAGGTACTGTGACGCTTGTCATATTTGGCAAAAAGAGGTAAACACTCTCAAGGTCAAATTAGAAAAAGCGTTACAACCTAAGGTTACTTACGCCGTTGACTCTAGGTTGTTTAAGAAGTCGTTAAATCCACCATATGCAAAATACTCTTTCATTCCAAAGGATTTAATGAACAAGAATAAACAACCACATCATCATGGTTTATGCCATTATTGTTGTCGTGCTGGCCATACCATTGAGAAATGCAAGTTTAGGAGATTTCTTGTCCCTAAAGGTATTTATCAATGGAAGCCAAAAGGCAACCATGTTAACACTTACCCACCTGGACCCAATGAAAATTGGGTACCAACTTCTCTCTTTTGATGTTGTAGGATGAGTGCCTTGCTTCCGTAGATAGAAGATGGTTTCTTGACAGCGGCTGCTCAAGGCACATGACCGGTGACATATCGCTTTTCATAGACTTCAAAGCAAAGAAGAAGGGATATGTTACTTATGGAGACAATAACAAATGAGCTATACTCGACAAAGGTAGTGTAGGTAATCCCTCCACCACTACTATTTCTAATGTCCATCTAGTAGAGGGACTTAAACACAATTTGTTAAGCATAAGTCAATTATGTGACATGGGCTATAAAGTTTCCTTCACAAAAACTTGCTGCATAATTGAACATGCTGAACAGAACGTTGTGTTTAAGGGTGTAAGAGTAAACAACATCTATATGCTTGACCTTTTTGATGTATCTTTAACAAGTACTAAATGTCTAGTTACCTTGAATGATGATTCCTGGCTTTGGCATAGACGTTTAGCACATGTTAATTTCGATTTGCTTAATAAGGTTGTATCTAAGGATCTAGTAGTCGGTCTTCCAAAAATAAAATTTTCAAAAGACCACCTATGTGACGCGTGCCAAATGGGAAAACAAACAAGGGTCTCTTTCAAATCTAAAAATGTAATTTCAACTTCAAGACCCCTTGAGCTTCTCCATATGGATCTCTTTGGACCTTCTAGGACAAAGAGCTTAGGTGGAAATTATTATGGTTTTGTAATTGTTGACGACTACTCTAGATTTACTTGGACTATATTCCTTCATAGCAAAGATGAAACTTTTTCTGCTTTCAAGACTTTTGCAAATCTGTCCCAAAACAAAATGAATTCCAAAATAGTTACAATCCGTAGCGATCATGGTGGTGAATTTCAAAACTACCACTTTGATAAGTACTGTGACAAGTATGGTATTGAGCATAACTTTTCAGCTCCTCGAACTCCACAACAAAATGGCGTTGTGGAGTGTAAAAATCGTGTTTTAGAGGAGTTGGCAAGAACAATGCTAAATGAGGGTGGATTACCAAAATACTTTTGGACTGATGCAGTTAGCACAGCCTGTTATGTTTTAAACAGGATCCTAATCCGTCCTATTTTAAATAAAACCCCTTATGAGCTTTTGAAAGGGAGAAAGCCAAACTTGTCACATCTTCACGTATTCGGTTGTAAGTGTTTTGTTTTGAATAATGGTAAAGAAAATATTGGGAAGTTTGATGCAAAAGCAGATGAAGGTATCTTTCTTGGATACTCACAATCAAGTAAAGCATATAGAGTGTATAATAAGCGTTTACTTACTGTTGAAGAATCTGTCCATGTTTCTTTTGATGAGTCTTATCCGAAAAATGTCGAAAAAGGTATTTCTTT
The DNA here is from genome assembly GCF_024323335.1 of Lathyrus oleraceus. NCBI lineage: Eukaryota > Viridiplantae > Streptophyta > Magnoliopsida > Fabales > Fabaceae > Lathyrus > Lathyrus oleraceus. The sequence goes on along the minus strand of NC_066582.1, from coordinate 444,896,094 downwards.
TGATGACGCAGGTGTATCTACAGAAGACATACTCAAGGAAGCTGCTACGGAAACTGATCAGTCTAGAACAGCTGCCCATGAGAAGGATGAAGATACTAGTCATGAAGAAGATGAGGAAGAAAGGACAGCTGAAGTGAACGACCTTCCACCAGCTTGGAAATCCTCAAAAGACCATCCTATCGACAACATCTTGGGAGACATTTCAAAGGGAGTAATGACTCGTTCTAAGATAAGTAACTTTTGTTCTCACTTCGCTTTTGTATCCCAAGTAGAACCTAAAAATGCCAAAGAGGCCTTGATTGATGAATTTTGGCTAATGGCCATGCAAGAAGAGCTTAATCAATTTAAAAGAAATGACGTTGGGAACTTGTCCCTCGTCCGCGAGATCATCATATCATAGGCACTAAATGGGTTTTTAGAAATAAACTTGATGAAAGCGGAGTGATAACTAGGAACAAGGCACGTTTAGTAGCACAAGGGTATAACCAAGAGAAGGGCATAGATTATGAGGAAACTTATGCTCCAGTTGCCCGCCTTGAAGCTATACGTCTCTTTCTTGCCTATGCGTGTTCTAATGATTTTAAGCTTTACCAAATGGACGTAAATAGTGCATTTCTAAATGGTGTCATAAATGAAGAGGTATATGTTTCACAACCTCCTGGTTTTGAGAATGATGAAAATCCAGATCATGTTTACAAATTAAAACGAGCTTTGTATGGTCTTAAACAAGCCCCTCGGGTTTGGTATGAAAGGCTTAGCAAATTTCTAATTGATCATGGATATTCAAGAGGTAAAGTGGATAATACACTCTTCATTAAACACAAAGGAAAGCACATTCTTTTAGTTCAGGTTTATGTAGACGATATAATTTTTGGTTCAACTAACATACACTTGGTCGAAGAATTTTCTAAGGTTATGCAGGGTGAATTTGAGATGAGTCTTATGGGGGAGCTGACCTACTTCCTAGGACTTCAGATAAAGCAACTTGATGAAGGTACAGCAGTATGTCAAACAAAATACTGCAGAGAACTACTCAAACGCTTTGGAATGAATGACTCAAAATCAATTGACACCCCTATGCCTACCAACGGGAACTTAGATAAAGATGGGCATGGTAAGAGTTTAGATGTCAAAAAGTTCAGAGGTATGATTGGATCTCTTCTGTATCTTTCTGCTTCTAGACCTGACATCATGTTTAGTGTTTGTATGTGTGCACGGTATCAATCAAATCCTAAGGAATCGCACCCAAAAGCGGTTAAGCCTATATTTAGATACCTTCATGGCACATCTAAATATGGGCTTTGGTACTCCAAAGTGTAAGACCCCAATTTTGTCCCTAAGATCCCTCATATCATATCATGGCCTCAAGGATCATTGCATGCCCTAGCTTCCCTCCTAGTGGGTGGGTTGTCTTGTGAGTATGGTTCTTGATCACCAAGCATGTTTTGCCTTTGTATATCATTGCTTTTCATATGCTTACTAACCAAAAGTACAAAAATATTGTCATCTAACCATGTTACTTGCAGCTGAAGCAATCAACAGTCAAACAGTCAAATCAGTCATTAAGCAATGGATGGTGGCCATTCTTGCAGAATTTGGGCACCATAATCATTCATCAAGAGTTCATATGAGTTGTGACATCATTTGGAATCAAGGTCTCAAGTGATTAGGGTTTGGAATTCATCAGAACATGGTTCAGTCAAGCAAAACCCTAGAAAAGTCAATTGTTGGTCAACTGTACATCTAATCAGTGATTTGATGGTGGGAATTGGTTTGAGAGGTCTCATTCATGTCCATATAAGCCTCATATATCATGTCAAACATCATCATGGAAGAATTTGAAGTCAAACAAGAAATTTCCAAAAATAGAAAGTTGACCTGTAATTGGAATTTGCCAAAAATGGGAAGTCTTGATCCTCAAAATTACATCATGATACAAGCTTCAAATGAATTTTTTCCCAACATGAAAGTTGAAGATCTTGTTCTCCCATTTTCAAAAAGTCCAAGAACACTCAATTCCCATGTATGGTTGGCAAGTTATGATCAAATCATTCTCAAAATTTTTTGAACTTCAAAAGGCCATATCTTCCAAACCATTTGGCCAAATTGGGTGGGTTTTTTTGCTACAAGGCACATTTGATGCCCTCTTTCCAAATCTTCCATCACAATTTACCAAAAACTCACGAATCAAAATGGCATTTTTGAAGTAGCATGAATTAATTCAAGTGAGGTGAAAAAATGAGTTTTCAAAATAACCAATTCCAACCATTTTTACTACTTGCAAATGATCAGAAAACATGTTTTGGATATGATTGAGGCCCATTTTCGCAGCTGTACACACACACCTTGCCATTTAAGTGAAAATTGATCAATTAGCAAAAACACCTCATTTACAAAATTCCAATTACCACATAAGTTAATCATGCTTAGCTTCATTAAACAACATATATATTCTCCATTTTCTGTTGGAAAACCCTAGCACACAATTCACAAACAGACCAAATTGCATTTTTCTCTCAAATCCTCATTTTTGCACATTTGAACTTTTCTTGAAAAATCTCAAAAGAGCTCGTGATTCTGAGCTTGCTTCCATCATTTGCCAACCTTTTGCAAGCACAAGAACCCAGCTGTAAAGCCTTTCAAGCAACTGTTTCAACAAGAGCTCATCCATGGCAGATCGTGTTTTGAGCTATTTCCAACATTGCTGAGCCAAATTCCCTCCTCCATTCATCTTTTGGAAGCTTGTAGTGCATCTGTTTCAGCCATTCACGACCAAACAACAACTGCAGCACAACTATTCTTCAACTTTGGTAAATTTTCGAATCTCTCTATTCACTAAACCATGCTATGCTTCTTATAGATCTCCTTTCCATGAGCATTTTAAGCTTTGAATCACTGAAAATGGTTGAGTAATCTGAAAGTTATGTTGACATGAAGGTTGATGTTCAAATATGTTTTTGTTTGTTTCTTTCATTTTAGTTTGAATTGTTGAAAATGGATGTTGGATTGTGAATGTGTGTTGCTTGCTGAGTCGAATGATGTATTTGATTTCCATTTCTGGGCAAAATAATTTTTCACGATTTTGAACAAGATGATGATGAACACTGTTGCCATAAACCCTAATTGCAAATGCCCAGAAATTTTGTCTTGAACGCGTTTGGCTGTTTGTCTTGCATGGGCACACTGTTTTATCACCATGAAACCAACCCCTGGCCAACACGTCACTAAGTGAAACGCAGAGTTTCACTTAGTGACCACCAATATTACCAAATTGCCACCGGTTCCTATTAATTTCATTTTAATCATTTTAATTCTCAATATTTATTTCATTTTTGTGACTAATCTTTGAAAAATCATATCACACTCATTTTTGATCCAAAATTCATGGGATTTTTGCAAAATGCTCTGTATGATCTCTAGTTTTTTATCATATTTTTTCCAGATTTTTGGCATGGATGGATTTTGAATGGTGCTAGGGTTTTGTTCATGTGGCCATTTTATGTATGTTTTGCCAAATCAATTGTGAAATGATGATACTTTATCCAATGCCTTTGAAATTTTTTGTGCTTAAACTAGACACATTCATGGTGATTTTGGTGTAGAGTTTGTGCATTTATCATTGCTGGTTTGTGAGTTATGATTTTTTGAATTAGGGTGTGACAATTTGTGTCACACCATTGATGTCCAACTTCATGATTTTCATTACCATGCTTCTTGAACTCAAATTGACTTGAATTTTTGCATGAATGTACTCTTGGATGTCTAGTTTACATGTGATATTTTCTGGAATTATTGATGGCATTTCCTATTTGTGTGGGATTTTCTCCCCTGTTTGATCATATGTTGACTTTTTGTGACACATCATTTCATATTGTTTGTGAAATTCTCATACTTTATTGGATGAACTTGAAATTTGACATGTGATTAGTAGACATCTTAAGATTTGTCATGGTTTTGATCCCATTCATTTCTCATATGTTGTCACTGATTTATGATTTATTGAAGTTGGTGTATGTTTGGTTGACTTCTTTGAGCATGCTTGAATTTGCTTTGACTTTCTGATTTTCATTGACCAACTTCCCTTTATCCAAATGAGCTGAAATTTGGTATGCATATCATGTTATGGTTGATGTTTGATCATGAATTATTTGATGATTTATTGAATTGTTTATGATTGGTTTTGAGTTGAGTCTTGCTGTTGACTTCTATGAGCTTCCATATGCCATGCTTTGACCTAATTTGCTTATGAAATCATGATGATGATTGATATGAACATGAAACCAATTGAGTTTGTTTCTTGATCGTTTGAACTTGATTTTGGTTGGATTTCACTTGCTGTTTTGACTTTCTCATCCCTTTTGACCCTAGGCTTGTCCTAGTGGTCTTGTTGCTCATGTTTGAGTTCATTTTTTCAGGTTAAGCAACAAATACCCAAAGAGATCATTACAAACTGATTGAGCTTGATTGTTTATCATGACTAACTTGTTTGTTTTGTAGGTTGCTTGTCTCACATGCTTTGAGTCTTGTGCATTGCACAACTTAACTGATTGTTTTGACTGTTGATTCCTATCTCATTTTGCTTTAACTTTGAGTTGCGTACTGATTCTGTTTGACTGGTTTCAGGTACCATTAGTTGCTTAGTTCTTTAAGAACTTGATTTGCTTTGCTTTAATAGCAATTTGCATTGAGGTATAATCCCTTTTCTTCATGTAGTCTGGAAGACCTGGCCTGTTACTTGGCCAGGCAACTGTCTGAAGTCCTCCTTAAGAGGCAATGCCTGTGTGTGTTTACATTTGTCCCAAGCAGGAAAAGTCCTTCAAATAAGGCAATTGGTAGAATCCAAGAGATAAGCAACCTATCTCCTACTATTCTGTGAGTCTTCTCCTTGCTCCCATCACATGGTTGTAGCATTGAGATTCAAACCCAAGATCTATAGAGTCTAATCTGTGGGGAGAGTTCCTACTTTCTGAACTCCCACACCTTCTGATATTCAAATGCTCTCCCTGACCAGGGATAAGAGCAATGAGGCACACCCCTCATATCCTTTCATCTGCTTCACCTTAGCCCCCTCAATGGCAAGGTTAAGAGCACCATTAACCCTATTCCAGTTGGCTTCAATGCCTAACCCTTTTGTGTGAGCCTGATTGTTTGGTTATAGTGTGTGCTGAATGACTTCATTGATTGATTGCTTATCATATACACATGTCTGCTTGCATGCTTTGTGCATTTATCATCATCAATTACTCATTAGTGCATGATCATTTCATTTGTCTCTGTGACATATCTTTGTTGTTTACCCATTGAGGACAATTGTAAGACCATCCATTGGCCATTGCTCCTATGATATGGAAGTGAGTATAAGACCATCTCATTGGCCACTCATCTTTTCTTTGCTTGATGCATTTGTTGTATGTGAGGATGCAATTGTAAGTCCCTGCAAGTTGGCATTTGCTTTCCTATGATCATATGTTGGATATTGGTATAAGTCCAGACAGATTGGCATCCGGTATCCAAGTTTCATTTTGTTTTAGGAGATTAGTATAAGTCCATTGAGTGGCCTCTGATATCCATTTCTGTTTTAGGAGATTGGTGTAAATCCATCTATTGGTATCCGGTATCCGCTTTTGTTTGTGAGATTGGAGTAAGACCATTGAGTGGCATCCGGTATCATTTGTTTGCTTATTTTGTTATTGCTCATTGCCTATTCCAAAGGACACACTTGAATCATCTTCTATATGATCTCAAGAGGTGAACCCTCTAAGAAGTTTTACAATCCATTCTCATCCATTCATCACCCATTATGTCCTAAACCTTTTCACACATCACTTTCAAACTTGAGATAGATATTGTGCAAGCATCTTCATGTTTTCAAATCAAAAACCTGGACCCCAAGTCCTTGACTTTTTTCAAACCCCATTTCATAACACTTCTTTTAAATCAATCTTAATCATACTTTGACTCTACTTTCATAATCACAATCAATTAACTTCACCCATTCAATTGTTTTGGCTTTGTCCATTGTTAATCTTTTCATGCATTAGCCATAGGTTTCAATTATCATTGTGGTTGATGTAAACCTCACCCTATCCTTAGTGAGTCGACTATAAGACTTCCGTACTGAAAACAGGGTTAACCCCTCTAGTACGTCGAAGCTATCCTCGCATGGTGGATGTTGGTCTTGGTCGAGTTTTCTCCCATTGATAATGAAAAGCCTCAGTGCTATTGTTTAAAATTGAACTCACAAACCTTTTGGAAATCTTTTAGCCGAACTACGGCGTTTTGATCCTTACCTTTGATGGAAGGTACGTAGGCAACGGGTTCATCCGTTCGAACACAAAAACAATAAAAATTGTACATTCTTTTCTCATCATCCCAATCATGTTCGCACAATACTTATGTCATAACAAATAACAATTTAGTACAACAAGTGTGAAAAGGTCTCCCTAGGAGTACCTAGGACGTAGTGGGTGCCTAACACCTTCCCATTGCGTAATTTACCCCTTACCCAGACTCTCTGATCTTTTTATTAGTTTTCTACATGTAAAACTTCTTAGGCTTTTGTTCGCTTTTTAGCCAGTCCTTTGGACAAATAAAAGTGCGGTGGCGACTCGAATTCATTGTATGCTTTGCTTATGGTTTAATCAATAAATCATATAGCGACGAATACACCGCTACAGAAAAGTGGCGACTCTGCTGGGGACACATCGATCCTTGGTGGTATTGCCTACTTTTCACCCTTGTTGTGCTATATTGTTATCTGTTATATGACATATTTTTGTACAATTTGGGATAACTGTATTGATTGTAATGTTTGAATTGCTTGATATACAATTGTTGTTTGCTTTGGTGATCTGTGAGATGAGTTCTATACCCGAACTCGAGTGCACTCTAGGATAGGAGAATGGCATAGTCTTGTTGACTGGTGTGGAGTATTCCTTAGCCAGTTGACTTGCGAGCCCATTCACTTGGTGGAGGTCATGTTGGACTAATAATGTCACACAAGTTATTTGTGGTTAGGCATTATTCTTTCAATCATGTTCCGCAGAAGCCAAGGACCGTAGTTTACCAAACCCATCTTGGCCTATTTCTTAGGAACGTAGTGCGGAGGTCGTTCAGATGTCAGTTCTGATGCGATTGTCACGCGATACTACACTCGTAAGAGTTTCTCTTGAGAATATTCTTGGAATACGAGTATTCGTTCCTCCGATAATATTCGAAAGATGGAACGATGATTATGGGAACCTCTGATAGAACATGTTTGGCAGGTTTAAACCCTAGTACACTCCCTTTGGGTGGTTCTTAACCGAGACTCCATGCTCGTGACTCTCAACAAACCCGTGATTCGTGGTTGAGTCGTTCAAGCAACCTTAATATCAATGGAACCCGGATCAGGTGTAAAACCTAAAATCCACCAAAGCGGCTGGTTGATATTAAGGATGTTCGAACCGGTTCATGTACCGTTAATATCAATGGAACTTGGGTGTCGATAAGGTGAAAACCTAAATCCACCAAAATGGATGATTGATATTAGGGATACAATGAGCTTTCCCATGACCTTTGTTTGGTGTGACTTGCTTGATCCTTGAGTGTGCTTGTTGCATTCATACATTCATGCATTCATCTGCACTTCATGTCATTAGAAAAAGAAAATTTTCAAGGAACTTAAAAGGGTTTATTTGCAAAATTTTCAGACATGGAAAGACCAAAAAGGCATACAAAGAAGTACAGCTTTAGACAGCCCGATGTAAAAGAGTTAAGGAATCTGACATCGTATGTATTAGATCCCTTGGGTTTCAAAGCTCGTTATGGGAAGCTTCTACCTCTGCTGACTACTCAGGTTGACGAAGGGTTGATGAGTACCTTAGCTCAGTTTTACGATCCGTTGTATCACTGCTTCTTATTTCCGGACTTCCAGCTATTGCCGACTTTGGAGGAGTATTCTCACCTTATTGGGATTCCGATTCTGGATCAAGTGCCGTTCAGTGGCCTATAGGATATTCCATCCGCTCAAGAGATTTCCAGTCTGTTGCACATAGATGAAGATCTGATTAGAGCTAATCTGACTACCAAAGGCGGAATTCAGGGTTTTCCTTCCGAGTTCCTCATTGCCCAAGCTACCTTTTATGGGAAGGCCATGAGTGAGGACACCTTTGAGGCTCTGTTTGTGCTGCTCATCTATGGATTAGTGCTATTTCCCAACTTCGACAAGTTCGTGGACATGAACGCTATTAGGATCTTCTCAGTTCTTAATCCAGTTCCGACTTTGTTGGGCGATGCCTATGTCTCCTTGCACTCCAGGAATGCGAAGGGCGGAGGAGTTATTGTCTGCTGTCTACCCCTGTTATACAAGTGGTTTATTTCGCACTTGCCGCAGACAGTTGCTTTCAAGGAGAACAAGGGATGTCTACGGTGGTCTCAGAGACGTATGTCTCTCACCAATGATGATATCACCTGGTATGATCGCGTGTATGATACCGTTCAGATCATCGACTATTGTGGTGAATTCCCTAATGTGCCTCTTCTTGGCACATGTGGCGGGATCAGCTACAATCCCATTCTCGCACGATGTCAGCTTGGGTTCCCCCTAAAGGATAAACCCCATAACATTCTGTTAGAAGGTGTATTCTTTCTGGAGGGTAAAGATCCCCAAGGCCTGAAAGCCAGATTTGTCCGTGCTTGGCGCAGTATTCGCAAGAAAAGTAGGAACGAGTTGGGTCCAAAGAACTGCATTGCTTTGGAGCCTTACACCTCTTGGGTCAGACAGAGGGCTGCTACTTACTTAATGTCGTACGACCATTCGAGACCTACACCGTTGGATGTGGCTAGGCCTTCAACCCTCCCTACCCAACGTGTAGAGGAGTTGAGAGAAGAAGACCTTTCACGTGCTTGGATCCGTGAAAGAGAAGAATTGCTTCAGCAGCTCAAGGAGAAGGACGCTATGATTGAGTTCCTCGAGCATCGAGTGATCGACGATCCAAATGACACTTGGACCTCTCTGCTTCCTCAGTCTTCCAAATTCTGGAAAAGGAGGTATGATCAACTTGCAAAGGAGAAAGCGGACATGGAAGCGGCCTTTGAGAGAGAGATCAAGAAGTTGTGCACTTCTCGTCTTCCAGCATCCCGAGCTCCTAGGGATCCATAGGATGTTATTTGCCTTTTCTCTTTGTAATAATAAAAAATGTTGTACTTCTTTGTCTCAATACTTTGAATGAAATATTTTCCATGAGTATTTAAAATGCTATAATCATTCAAAATATTGCAAATAATACCCTAAGGGTTCCTTGAAAATAAACAAAGCATCTGCACAAGCATTTCATGCATCATTTTTTGCATAAGCAGGTACCCTTTGTTTCTAGTCTTCTTGTCCTAACCTTTGTTCTTCATTTATTTTGAAGACAAGCTGACTCACCGGTATTATACGCGAGTCAATTCTGCAAGAGTCATGGAGCAACTAGAGCAAGAGAACAGAGAATTGAAGGAAGAGGTCTCCAGACTTGGCGCTTTGATGGAGCAACTCCTCGCTGCTCAGAATCAACCTACTCCGCCTCCCGCAACTCCTACTCAGAGGACAGTCATCTCAGAAGTAGCCACTTCGACTGTGCCAGCCAGCGCTCATGCGCCCAATGCTATGCCGCCCGGGTTCCCTTGGGGGATGCCTCCAGGCTTTATGCCAGATCTGCCAGCTCCAACCTTCGCTCACATGCCGGCATCTAGCCTGGTCCCTGTTCCCGCTCCTCCTGTCGTGCATACCATGCCAAGGGTAGACGACACCATCTATCACTCTGAGCCATCTGAGGGCTCATACGTTCATGAAAAGATGGATGCCATGAACGACCAATTCCTCGAGCTGAGAAAGGAATTGAGGACTCTCCGTGGTAAAGACCTATTCGGCAAGTCTGCAGTCGAGTTGTGTTTAGTTCCCGGTGTGAAAATACCGATCAAATTCAAAGTCCCTGACTTTGAAAAGTACAAGGGGAACACCTGTCCACTTGCTCACCTGGTCATGTACTCCAGGAAGATGTCGACTCAGACTGATAATGATCAACTCCTGATTCATTATTTTCAAGACAGCTTGTCCGGTGCAGCGCTCAGATGGTACATGAGCTTGGACAGTGCCAATATCAGATCCTTCAATGACCTTGGCGAAGCTTTCGTCAAGCAATACAAGTACAACGTCGATATGGCGCCTGACCGAGATCAACTCAGGTCCATGTCACAGAAGGACAAGGAATCTTTCAAAGAGTACGCCCAGAGATGGCGAGAGCTGGCAGCTCAAATCACTCCACCGTTAGAAGAGAAGGAAATGACCAAGATTTTCCTGAAGACTCTTGGCTCATTCTATTATGAGCGGATGGTAGCAAGCGCTCCCTCTGATTTCACCGAGATGGTGAACATGGGGATGCGTCTCGAGGAAGGTGTCCGCGAAGGACGGTTGGCAAAGGATGATAGCTCTTCTTCTAAACGGTATGGGGCGTTTAAGAGGAAAGAAGGCGAAGCCCATGCTGTGCAATCTCAGCCCAAGCATAGAAGACCCTCTGTTCAGAGGAAGCCTGCGCGTCGTGCCGGTCATCAGCACCAGGTGGCTCATATAGCACCTGTCTTCAAAGACAATGCTCAGCAATACCAACATCAACAATATCAACATCAGCAACAATATCAACAGCCGCAGTACCAACAACAACAGTCTCGTCCACAGCAACAGGCTTACCAGCCTCGTGGAAGTACAAGTAATCAAGCAAACATGAGTTATGATAGGAAGAAGATCAGTTTTGATTCGATTCCCATGTCTTACGCAGAGTTGTATCCCTCTCTAATAGAGCGGAAGCTGATTACTCCAAGAGATCCTCCGGCTATACCGGCCAACCCTCAGTGGTGGTATAAGCCTGACCTGCATTGTGTCTATCATTCTGGCGCTCCGGGCCACGATATAGAGAATTGTTTTCAGCTGAAGACCAAGGTTCAGGACCTTGTGAGATGTGGTATTCTGAGTTTTGAGGACTCAAGCCCGAACGTCACCAAGAACCCATTGCCTGCGCATGGGAAGTCTGTCAACATGATTCAGGAATGCCTTGGGAAGTACAAGGTCAGATATGTAAGCCACATCAGGCAGTCTTTGGTTGAATTACACCGTTTGCTGTGTCAGTACAGCTACTTAGAGCATAACCACGACAAGTGCCGCGTCTGTTCGGTTAATCGCTTGGGTTGCGACCAAGTACGCAGAGAACTTCAGAAGCTGTTGAATGAGGGTATCGTTGAGATTTTGCAAAATCGCAATGTTGATGAAGCTGAGCCTGAAGTGAATGTCATCTCACCAGTGTTCAAGCTGCCTGAGCCCGTTGTTATTCGTTACAATAGCAACAAGCCGAAGGCTTCCCCTTCCTTGATCATTAAACCCGCAGGCCCTGTGCCTTACTCCTCAGACCGAGCTGTGCCATTCAGATACAACCCTGTTGCTGTCCAAGATGGGGTAGAAGTGCCTTTACCTTCCACTTCCGTAACCACTGTCGCTGATGTAAGTGGGTTGACCCGAAGTGGTCGTGTATTTTCTGCACCTGCTAAAGCCCCTGTTGTTTCTGAATCTGCTGAACGTCCTGTGGAGACAGCTGTCAAAGTTCAGAATCCGGCACTTGATGTCGCCAAACCATCCTCCTCCGTACAAAAAACTCCCGTTTCTTCAGTTGGCCCGAGTGGCATTGTAGATGAAGAATCTGATGAGATGCTGAGGCTCATCAGAAAGAGTGAGTACAACATTGTAGACCAGCTTCTACAAACACCATCCAAGATTTCCATTCTTTCTTTGCTGCTGAATTCAGAACCCCATAGGGAGGCTCTGCAGAAAGTCTTGGATCTGGCGTATGTGGATCACGACGTCACCATCGAGCAGTTTGATAGTATTATTGCAAACATTACCGCTTGCAACACTTTGAGCTTTTGTGACGCTGATCTCCCTGAGGAGGGAAGAGACCACAACATGGCTTTACATATCTCCGTGAATTGCAAATCAGATGCAATGTCCAATGTGCTGGTGGACACTGGATCTTCTCTAAATGTATTGCCAAAATCCACACTCTCTCGACTGTCATACCAAGGTCCTCCTATGAGGCAGAGTGGGGTTGTTGTGAAAGCATTTGATGGGTCGCGCAAGACTGTGATTGGGGAAGTAGATCTCCCAATCAAAATTGGACCAAGTGATTTCCAGGTTACCTTTCAGGTAATGGATATCCACCCATCGTATAGCTGTCTCTTGGGCAGACCATGGATTCACGAGGCTGGCGCCGTGACATCCACCCTACACCAGAAGCTGAAATTTGTCAAAAACAAGAAACTGGTCGTGGTAGGGGGAGAAAAGGCTCTCCTGGTTAGCCATCTGTCTTCTTTCTCGTACATTGACGCAGAGGATGAAGTTGGAACTCCATTCCAAGCTTTATCTATTGATGAACCAATCGAGAAGAAGTCTCCTTCATTCACTTCCTACCGTGATGCGAAGCTGGCCATCGAATGTGGTGCAGTTGCTGGATTAGGGAAGGTGCTTGAACTTGAAGACAACAGATCCCGGGCTGGCATTGGCTACTGTTCTGGGGCATGTAATGAGCAAGGTTTGTTCACAAGTGGAGGATTCATCCATGCTGATCAACCTGAAGAAGAGGAAGTTGCTGCTATCTTGGAAGAGGATACAGAGGACGTGAACAATTTTGTTATTCCTGGTGGTGTCTGCCACAATTGGGTCGTTGTGGATGTTCCTACAGTTATCCATAGATCAGAGTAAATTGTTCACTTTGTTTAAAACCCTTCTCCCATGCCAAAAGGAGAAGTGATGACATTGTTGGCAAAGCATATATACAATGATGTTTTCATTCAATTAATGCATTGTTTAACATTTGTTTTTCCTTTGTTTTCACTTTTTGCTTTTGCATGAAATCAGTGATCACAAAAAACCCATAAAAACAAGAATAAAAAACAAACATTTTTCATCTGCATAATGATTTGTTTGTTTAAATTCTAAAGCTTTTCATTAACCAAATCATTATGCAGGTTGATCCTAAAACCCATTGAACATAATGATCCAACGCCATCTCCCAACTTTGAATTCCCTGTATTTGAGGCAGAGGAAGATGATGTTGAAGGGATTCCTGATGAGATCACCCATCTCCTTGAGCACGAAGAGAAGATCATTCTTCCGCATCTCGAAGACTTGGAAACAGTCAACTTGGGGTCTGAGGATTGTGTTCGCCTGGTGAAGATTGGGGCACTTCTTGAAGGGTCTGTCAAGGAAGATTTGATCAGCTTGCTACGAGAATATTCAGATATCTTTGCTTGGTCCTATGAAGACATGACGGGTTTGGATACAGACATTGTGCAACATTTCCTGCCTTTGAAGCCTGAGTGCGTGCCTGTGAAGCAGAAGCTCAGAAGAACTCATCCAGATATGGCAGTGAAGATCAAAGAGGAAGTTCATAAGCAAATTGATGCGGGGTTTCTGGTGACTTCTACATATCCTCAATGGGTGGCCAATATTGTGCCTGTTCCTAAGAAGGACGGAAAAGTCCGTATGTGCGTTGATTATAGAGATTTGAATAAAGCTAGCCCAAAAGATGATTTTCCTCTACCACACATCGACATGTTGGTAGACAATACAGCTAAATTCAAAGTCTTTTCCTTTATGGACGGATTTTCCGGATATAATCAAATCAAGATGGCACCAGAGGATATGGAGAAGACAACATTCATCACACCTTGGGGAACATTCTGTTATCGAGTGATGCCCTTCGGTTTGAAGAACGCCGGAGCCACGTATCAACGAGCTATGACTACCTTGTTTCATGACATGATGCACAAGGAGATAGAAGTCTATGTTGATGATATGATTGCTAAGTCCCGAACGGAAGTTGAACATGTTGAGCATTTGTTGAAGCTTTTTCAGCGTCTGAGGAAGTTCAAACTTCGCCTGAATCCAAACAAATGTACATTTGGAGTCCGTTCCGGCAAATTGTTGGGTTTTGTGGTAAGCGAAAGAGGTATTGAGGTTGATCCTGCAAAGGTCAAAGCAATACAAGAGATGCCCGCACCCAAAACTGAGAAGCAAGTCCGAGGTTTTCTTGGCCGCTTGAACTACATTTCCAGATTTATATCCCACATGACTGCCACATGTGCGCCGATATTCAAGCTCCTCCGGAAAGATCAGTCTCATGATTGGACCGAGGATTGCCAGAAAGCTTTCGACAGTATCAAGGAATATCTGTCCAAACCTCCGATCTTGTCTCCGCCTGTGGAAGGAAGACCTCTGATTATGTACTTAACAGTTCTTGAAGACTCAATGGGTTGTGTACTCGGTCAACAAGATGAATCAGGGAAGAAGGAATTTGCTATATACTACCTCAGTAAGAAGTTTACTGATTGTGAGTCTCGGTACTCTATGCTTGAGAAGACGTGTTGTGCTTTGGCTTGGGCTGCTAAGCGTTTGCGCCAGTACATGATAAATCATACAACTTGGCTGATATCCAGAATGGATCCAATTAAGTATATCTTCGAGAAGCCTGCTTTAACTGGGAGGATTGCCCGTTGGCAGATGTTGTTATCTGAGTATGATATTGAGTATCGAGCTCAGAAAGCTATCAAAGGTAGTATCTTGGCTGACCATTTAGCGCACCAGCCGATTGAAGATCATCAGTCTGTTCAGTATGACTTCCCTGACGAGGAAATTTTGTATTTGAAGATGAAAGATTGCGATGAGCCTACACTTGATGAAGGTCCGGAACCTGGTTCCAGATGGACGATGGTGTTTGATGGCGCTGTTAATCAATATGGGAATGGAATTGGGGCAGTGATCATTACTCCTCGAGGTTCGCACATCCCGTTTACAGCAAGGCTAACTTTCAAATGCACGAATAATATGGCGGAGTATGAAGCCTGTATTATGGGACTTGAAGAATGCATTGATTTGAGAATCAAGTATCTTGATGTGTATGGTGATTCGGCTTTGGTTGTCAATCAGATCAAGGGTGAATGGGAAACGAATCAGCCAGGTCTCATTCCGTACAGAGATTACGCAAGGAGAATTTCAACATTCTTCACAGAAGTGGAATTTTATCACATTCCTCGAGAGGACAATCGGATGGCAGATGCTCTTGCTACGCTTGCTTCCATGATTGTGGTCAGGTGGTGGAATGATGTCCCCAATATTACTGTGATGCGCTTGGACAGACCCGCTCACATATTTGCAATTGAAGAAGTGAAAGATGACAAGCCTTGGTACTTTGATATCAAGAATTTCCTCCAGAACCAGGTCTACCCGCCTGGGGCATCTGTGAAAGATAGGAAAACTCTGAGAAGGTTGTCAGGCAGTTTCTACCTCAGTGGTGAAGTGCTGTACAAGAGAAATTTTGATATGGTTTTGCTCAGATGCGTGGATAGACACGAAGCAAACCTATTGATGACTGAGGTCCATGAAGGTTCATTTGGTACTCATTCCAATGGACATGCCATGGCTAAGAAGATGTTGAGAGCAGGCTACTATTGGCTGACAATGGAGTCTGACTGTTGCAAGTATGTGAAGAAATGTCACAAGTGTCAGATTTATGCGGATAAGATTCATATTCCTCCGACACTTCTGAATGTGATTTCGTCACCATGGCCTTTCTCCATGTGGGGAATCGACATGATCGGCATGATTGAGCCGAAAGCGTCCAACGGACATCGGTTTATTCTCGTAGCAATTGATTACTTCACCAAATGGGTCGAAGCCGCTTCGTACGCGAGTGTAACCAGGCAGGTGGTTGTGAAGTTTATCAAGAATCAGCTGATTTGCCGTTATGGTGTGCCAGAGAGGATCATTACTGATAATGGATCCAATCTGAATAACAAGATGATGGATGAGTTGTGCGCTGAATTCAAGATTGCACACCATAATTCCTCTCCCTACAGACCTAAGATGAATGGGGTTGTTGAAGCTGCTAATAAGAATATCAAGAGGATTATCCAGAAGATGACCGTCACGTACAAAGATTGGCATGAGATGCTGCCATTTGCTTTACATGGATATCGTACGTCTGTACGCACTTCAACAGGGGCAACCCCTTTCTCTCTTGTTTACGGCATGGAAGCCGTTCTCCCAGTAGAGGTGGAGATCCCATCAGTGCGAGTCTTGATGGAAGCCAAGTTGACTGATGCTGAATGGATTCAGAGTCGTTATGACCAACTGAATTTGATTGAAGAAAAGAGATTGACTGCCATGTGCCATGGTCAGTTATATCAGCAGAGAATGAAGAAAGCATTCGACAAGAAGGTCAAGCCTCGTGTGTTCCGAGAAGGTGACCTTGTGCTCAAGAAAGTTTTGTCTTTCGCGCCCGATTCCAGGGGCAAGTGGACTCCAAACTACGAGGGTCCATATGTTGTTAAGAGAGCCTTTTCAGGCGGTGCTTTGATGCTTACAACAATGGATGGAGAGGATTTCACTCGTCCTGTGAATTCAGATGCAGTCAAGAAATACTTTGCCTAAAAAAAAAGAGAAGTATATGCAAATGAAAAACAGAATAGCTCGCTAAGTTGAAAACCCGAAAGGGCGGCTTAGGCAAAAATGAGCGTCTCGGTGGAGAACCCGCAAGGGTAATCCAGGCAAAAATTAGAGACTTGAAAAAAAGAGAATATTTGCATCCCGCTAGATTGAATACCTCACCCTGGGGCAATCTAGGCAAAAATTAGGGATTTGGCAAGTAACTGCATCCTGACAAGACTTTCTGTTCCAGTCGTCATTTCGTCAGAAGATTCTCGATTCGTCGTCAAACTGAAGCTTCGAATACATCGAGATTCAAATTGGTAGAGAAAGGATCATTATGTTCAATGTAGCCCTCTTCCAATATATATCACTGATTTCAAATTTGTACAGATCTATGGAGTCTTGCCATTTGCAGGCTACCATTCCATCAAATCAATTTGAGATTTTTATCCAATTATTTGCACTCTTATTTGTTTCAATTCAACAAATGTTTTGCATGTTTTAAATTGATAAAATGTCATTGTTTTAAACAAATAAATTTTTCAAAAATATTGTTTCAAACAAAGTGAACATTCACAATATTGAAAGGATACTCAAGAATATCTCAGTGCTCTCCCGAGGGTGGCATGATCTCCAACAGGTAAGACATTTGTTCATATTCCTGGTTTGGTTGTATCTTCTTTCTTCAGATCTTTGTTGGGGTTGTTCCTCAAACAGATTTGTTGGTGGGGTTGTTCCCCAAGCAGAGCGTTGTTGAAGACTTCGTTTTATCCAGCAGCAATTTTCCCTAGCATGGATGTCTCCTTATAGAGGTTTCGGCGGTTGATAGTTTGTCATCTTGGTGCCCCGTCACTTTCTCCAGTGGGTCGACATTCCCAGACCTTATTTGTCTCCTCAGCACAGTCACGAGTAGAGCTGTTGTTGATATCCCCATCGGAGTCGCGAGCAGAGTTGTTGTCACTCTTCCCAGTGCAGTTGCCAGCGGAATTGCCCGTTTCCTCAGCACGGTCGCTTTCTTTTTAAAAGATTTGGTAAGTCAGTGGTTTGATACCCGGTACTTTACCTTTTCCCCGGCGAAGTCGTCTGTAGAGTTGTTGCTTTCTCTCCATCAGAGTTTTTCTCTTCAGCAGAGCAGGATTTATTTTCCTACTCGGTGGTTGATTTGGGTTGACATCCCAGTATTGCATTCACCTCTTCCTCAGCTTAGTCTGCAGAGCGTTTGTTGAGGCAGTTTTGCCTGTTGAATACTCCTTCAATCCCCAGTATGGTCGGATAACGGCACTAGCATCCAGAGAATGGATTGATTTCCTGATTGTTTGTGATCCCCAATAGAGTGGTTTGTTGCAGAATCTACTTGTTTGATCTGTCCTCCCTCAGTGGTTTGTTCCCCAAGAGAGTAGCCGACAGTTTTCCCCAGTAGAGTTGCTTATGCAGTTAGATTCTATTTGGATGATATCATTCTCCCTCAGTGGGTTGTTCCCCAGCGGAATTTTTAGGGCCTCTACCCTCATACCGGTAGTTATAAGTCCTATTTTTCCTGGCTTTCTTGGCAGAATTTGTGGTTATACACCTTTCATTCCCCAACCAGAATTGTTGGTTTTCTACCTAACAGTCGGTAGTTGTAAATCCTATTTTCCTGCTCTCCAGCTGTTTGTGGTTTGTTATAAGCCCTATTTTGGTTTCCCGTGCGGATTTGCGATTTGTTCTATCCCCACGCGGAGTGGTTGGTCTTCTACCCCGTATTCGGTAGATGTAAACCCTAATTTTGTGGTTATCACCACCAAAGTTTGGCCTTCTGCCTACAAACCAGCAGTCGTAAGTCCTATCTTTGCGGTTTTTCTACCTACAAACCGGTAGTTATAAACCCCGTTTTCTCCACTAGCAGAGTTAACTTTGTTGTTCATCCCAACCGATGACAATTCCCTCTTTGTGGTTATCTCCATCTAGTTCTGGATGTTGATTTTCCTTTGCTTGGATAAGTTGCTCAGATCAGCACTTATATCCCCAGCAAGTCTTTTGTGGATAATTGCCGTATGCTAGCAATTTTATCCCCAGCGGGTCCTTTCACCTTTTGTCAGTGATTGTGTTCCCCGGATCATTGATTTTCATCAATGCATTCCCAGCGAGTCTTCTTTCATTTACCCTCTTGTTGGTAATGTCTGTTGCTCCCTTTGATTGGTCATCATTATATACCTAGTTTGGTATCCCGATGCCTTTCTTTTCGGATTTTATCCTATAAACAACCTACAACCCGGTTCAGGATAATCTTCCATGCGAGGTTATTATTCACGTTTTGACGGCTATGAGTAATATATCTCATGCACTATTCAGTCGAAGCATTTCGTGTTTCCCTGGTCGAGTAAGATTCGTTACTTCCCTTTGCGGAATCGAATATTTCTTTGTTGTCGGATAATTGTCGGATGCTTGCAATTTATCCTTTGAGTTGTCTTTCGTTTACCCGTATGCTTGGTATCGATTGTATCTCTTTTTGGTTAGTCACCTATTACATACTTCGGTATCTCTGGTGTCTTTTCCTTTCGAGTATATTATTCACGTTTTGACGGCTATGAATAATATGTCTCATGCGCTCTTTGGTCGGAGTCCTTTGTTGACCTTCCCCCAGTCGAGTAAGATTCGTATTCCTTGTGGAATCGAATGTCCATCCTATAAACAAGTCTGCTGTTCTAGCTTTCTTCAGGATGATGAGTGTCTTGGAACACAAACCAATTCACGATTTCGGATCTTATCCTATAAACAACCTACAACCCGGTTCAGGATAACTTTCCATGCGAGTACATTATCTACGTTTTGACGGCTATAGATGATATATCTCATGCACTCTCTTGTCGAACACTTTGTTTGTCTCCCCAATTGAGTAAGATTTGCATTCTTTACATAATCAAATATCCATCCTATAAACAAGTTTGCTTTCGCTCTCTTCAGAATGATGAGTGTTTTGGAACACACACCAACTCACGCTTTGGTCGGTCACCTTTTACATACCTACAACCCGGTATCTTTGGTGTTCCTTCCTTTCTGCTCCCTATTATGACCTCGGTCCCTTGTGGAGTCAGATTTTCCTGAGTTTGTTGTCCTTATACCAGTAACACCTCATTCTTTGGTGCTTCCTCAGTGGAATTTCCTTTTGCTTCTCCCCAGGAGTCAGCTTGTGTCTTTCCAATGGATTTATTTTCCTTTGGAGTTCTTTTCCCCAGTATGAGTCTTTCACTCCCTAGTGAAGTCTCCAGTCTGTTTTCTGTTTCCCTAATCAGAGTCGTGTCTTGTTCACGCTATGTCAGTTGTTTATCCCCAACAAGAGTCTTGTTAGAGTCTCTGTTCCTGGTGAGTGTATTACTCCGATGGATCGGCTTTTCTTCTGTGTGAATCATATCCCCCACAGAGTTTGTGTCTTTTGCATGCATACATTTGCATCATGAGGTCTCTTAGGGACCAAAATTTGTCTCATTACTGTTATTTAAGCCCATTCTACCGCGTCAAGATGAAGATTTCTAAACTTCACTTCTCCGGCTAGAATGACCTTAAATAGGGGCATCTGTAAGACCCCAATTTTGTCCCTAAGATCCCTCATATCATATCATGGCCTCAAGGATCATTGCATGCCCTAGCTTCCCTCCTAGTGGGTGGGTTGTCTTGTGAGTATGGTTCTTGATCACCAAGCATGTTTTGCCTTTGTATATCATTGCTTTTCATATGCTTACTAACCAAAAGTACAAAAATATTGTCATCTAACCATGTTACTTGCAGCTGAAGCAATCAACAGTCAAACAGTCAAATCAGTCATTAAGCAATGGATGGTGGCCGTTCTTGCAGAATTTAGGCACCATGATCATTCATCAAGAGTTCATATGAGTTGTGACATCATTTGGAATCAAGGTCTCAAGTGATTAGGGTTTGGAATTCATCAGAACATGGTTCAGTCAAGCAAAACCCTAGAAAAGTCAATTGTTGGTCAACTGTACATCTAATCAGTGATTTGATGGTGGGAATTGGTTTGAGAGGTCTCATTCATGTCCATATAAGCCTCATCATCAAGAAATTTCCAAAAATAGAAAGTTGACCTGTAATTGGAATTTGCCAAAAATGGGAAGTCTTGATCCTCAAAATTACATCATGATACAAGCTTCAAATGAATTTTTGCCCAACATGAAAGTTGAAGATCTTGTTCTCCCATTTTCAAAAAGTCCAAGAACACTCAATTCCCATGTATGGTTGGCAAGTTATGATCAAATCATTCTCAAAATTTTTTGAACTTCAAAAGGCCATATCTTCCAAACCATTTGGCCAAATTGGATGGGTTTTTTTGCTACAAGGCACATTTGATGCCCTCTTTCCAAATCTTCCATCACAATTTACCAAAAACTCACCAATCAAAATGACATTTTTGAAGTAGCATGAATTAATTCAAGTGAGGTGAAAAAATGAGTTTTCAAAATAACCAATTCCAACCATTTTTACTACTTGCAAATTATCAGAAAACATGTTTTGGATATGATTGAGGCCCATTTTCGCAGTTGTACACACACACCTTGCCATTTAAGTGAAAATTGATCAATTAGCAAAAACACCTCATTTACAAAATTCCAATTACCACATAAGTTAATCATGCTTAGCTTCATTAAACAACATATATATTCTCCATTTTCTGTTGGAAAACCCTAGCACACAATTCACAAACAGACCAAATTGCATTTTTCTCTCAAATCCTCATTTTTGCACATTTGAACTTTTCTTGAAAAATCTCAAAAGAGCTCGTGATTCTGAGCTTGCTTCCATCATTTGCCAACCTTTGTCAACCTTTTGCAAGCACAAGAACCCAGCTGTAAAGCCTTTCAAGCAACTGTTTCAACAAGAGCTCATCCATGGCAGATCGTGTTTTGAGCTATTTCCAACATTGCTAAGCCAAATTCCCTCCTCCATTCATCTTTTGGAAGCTTGTAGTGCATCTGTTTCAGCCATTCACGACCAAACAACAACTGCAGCACAACTATTCTTCAACTTTGGTAAATTTTCGAATCTCTCTATTCACTAAACCATGCTATGCTTCTTATAGATCTCCTTTCCATGAGCATTTTAAGCTTTGAATCACTGAAAATGGTTGAGTAATCTGAAAGTTATGTTGACATGAAGGTTGATGTTCAAATATGTTTTTGTTTGTTTCTTTCATTTTAGTTTGAATTGTTGAAAATGGATGTTGGATTGTGAATGTGTGTTGCTTGCTGAGTCGAATGATGTATTTGATTTCCATTTCTGGGCAAAATAATTTTTCACGATTTTGAACAAGATGATGATGAACACTGTTGCCATAAACCCTAATTGCAAATGCCCAGAAATTTTGTCTTGAACGCGTTTGGCTGTTTGTCTTGCATGGGCGCACTGTTTTATCACCATGAAACCAACCCCTGGCCAACACGTCACTAAGTGAAACGCAGAGTTTCACTTAGTGACCACCAATATTACCAAATTGCCACCGGTTCCTATTAATTTCATTTTAATCATTTTAATTCTCAATATTTATTTCATTTTTGTGACCAATCTTTGAAAAATCATATCACACTCATTTTTGATCCAAAATTCATGGGACTTTTTGCAAAATGCTCTGTATGATCTCTAGTTTTTTATCATATTTTTTCCAGATTTTTGGCATGGATGGATTTTGAATGGTGCTAAGGTTTTGTTCATGTGGCCATTTTATGTATGTTTTGCCAAATCAATTGTGAAATGATGATACTTTATCCAATGCTTTTGAAATTTTTTGTGCTTAAACTAGACACATTCATGGTGATTTTGGTGTAGAGTTTGTGCATTTATCATTGCTGGTTTGTGAGTTATGATTTTTTGAATTAGGGTGTGACAATTTGTGTCACACCATTGATGTCCAAATTCATGATTTTCATTACCATGCTTCTTGAACTCAAATTGACTTGAATTTTTGCATGAATGTACTCTTGGATGTCTAGTTTACATGTGATTTTTTCTGGAATTATTGATGGCATTTCCTATTTGTGTGGGATTTTCTCCCCTGTTTGATCATATGTTGACTTTTTGTGACACATCATTTCATATTGTTTGTGAAATTCTCATACTTTATTGGATGAACTTGAAATTTGACATGTGATTAGTAGACATCTTAAGCTTTGTCATGGTTTTAATCCCATTCATTTCTCATATGTTGTCACTGATTTATGATTTATTGAAGTTGGTGTATGTTTGGTTGACTTCTTTGAGCATGCTTGAATTTGCTTTGACTTTCTGATTTTCATTGACCAACTTCCCTTTATCCAAATGAGCTGAAATTTGGTATGCATATCATGTTATGGTTGATGTTTGATCATGAATTATTTGATGATTTATTGAATTGTTTATGATTGGTTTTGAGTTGAGTCTTGCTGTTGACTTCTATGAGCTTCCATATGCCATGCTTTGACCTAATTTGCTTATGAAATCATGATGATGATTGATATGAACATGAAACCAATTGAGTTTGTTTCTTGATCGTTTGAACTTGATTTTGGTTGGATTTCACTTGCTGTTTTGACTTTCTCATCCCTTTTGACCCTAGGCTTGTCCTAGTGGTCTTGTTGCTCATGTTTGAGTTCATTTTTTCAGGTTAAGCAACAAATACCCAAAGAGATCATTACAAACTGATTGAGCTTGATTGTTTATCATGACTAACTTGTTTGTTTTGTAGGTTGCTTGTCTCACATGCTTTGAGTCTTGTGCATTGCACAACTTAACTGATTGTTTTGACTGTTGATTCCTATCTCATTTTGCTTTAACTTTGAGTTGCGTACTGATTCTGTTTGACTGGTTTCAGGTACCATTAGTTGCTTAGTTCTTTAAGAACTTAATTTGCTTTGCTTTAATAGCAATTTGCATTGAGGTATAATCCCTTTTCTTCATGTAGTCTGGAAGACCTGGCCTGTTACTTGGCCAGGCAACTGTCTGAAGTCCTCCTTAAGAGGCAATGCCTGTGTGTGTTTACATTTGTCCCAAGCAGGAAAAGTCCTTCAAATAAGGCAATTGGTAGAATCCAAGAGATAAGCAACCTATCTCCTACTATTCTGTGAGTCTTCTCCTTGCTCCCATCACATGGTTGTAGCATTGAGATTCAAACCCAAGATCTATAGAGTCTAATCTGTGGGGAGAGTTCCTACTTTCTGAACTCCCACACCTTCTGATATTCAAATGCTCTCCCTGACCAGGGATAAGAGCAATGAGGCACACCCCTCATATCCTTTCATCTGCTTCACCTTAGCCCCCTCAATGGCAAGGTTAAGAGCACCATTAACCCTATTCCAGTTGGCTTCAATGCCTAACCCTTTTGTGTGAGCCTGATTGTTTGGTTATAGTGTGTGCTGAATGACTTCATTGATTGATTGCTTATCATATACACATGTCTGCTTGCATGCTTTGTGCATTTATCATCATCAATTACTCATTAGTGCATGATCATTTCATTTGTCTCTGTGACATATCTTTGTTGTTTACCCATTGAGGACAATTGTAAGACCATCCATTGGCCATTGCTCCTATGATATGGAAGTGAGTATAAGACCATCTCATTGGCCACTCATCTTTTCTTTGCTTGATGCATTTGTTGTATGTGAGGATGCAATTGTAAGTCCCTGCAAGTTGGCATTTGCTTTCCTATGATCATATGTTGGATATTGGTATAAGTCCAGACAGATTGGCATCCGGTATCCAAGTTTCATTTTGTTTTAGGAGATTAGTATAAGTCCATTGAGTGGCCTCTGATATCCATTTCTGTTTTAGGAGATTGGTGTAAATCCATCTATTGGTATCCGGTATCCGCTTTTGTTTGTGAGATTGGAGTAAGACCATTGAGTGGCATCCGGTATCATTTGTTTGCTTATTTTGTTATTGCTCATTGCCTATTCCAAAGGACACACTTGAATCATCTTCTATATGATCTCAAGAGGTGAACCCTCTAAGAAGTTTTACAATCCATTCTCATCCATTCATCACCCATTATGTCCTAAACCTTTTCACACATCACTTTCAAACTTGAGATAGATATTGTGCAAGCATCTTCATGTTTTCAAATCAAAAACCTGGACCCCAAGTCCTTGACTTTTTTCAAACCCCATTTCATAACACTTCTTTTAAATCAATCTTAATCATACTTTGACTCTACTTTCATAATCACAATCAATTAACTTCACCCATTCAATTGTTTTGGCTTTGTCCATTGTTAATCTTTTCATGCATTAGCCATAGGTTTCAATTATCATTGTGGTTGATGTAAACCTCACCCTATCCTTAGTGAGTCGACTATAAGACTTCCGTACTGAAAACAGGGTTAACCCCTCTAGTACGTCGAAGCTATCCTCGCATGGTGGATGTTGGTCTTGGTCGAGTTTTCTCCCATTGATAATGAAAAGCCTCAGTGCTATTGTTTAAAATTGAACTCACAAACCTTTTGGAAATCTTTTAGCCGAACTACGGCGTTTTGATCCTTACCTTTGATGGAAGGTACGTAGGCAACGGGTTCATCCGTTCGAACACAAAAACAATAAAAATTGTACATTCTTTTCTCGTCATCCCAATCATGTTCGCACAATACTTATGTCATAACAAATAACAATTTAGTACAACAAGTGTGAAAAGGGCTCCCTAGGAGTACCTAGGACGTAGTGGGTGCCTAACACCTTCCCATTGCGTAATTTACCCCTTACCCGGACTCTCTGATCTTTTTATTAGTTTTCTACGTGTAAAACTTCTTAGGCTTTTGTTCGCTTTTTAGCCAGTCCTTTGGACAAATAAAAGTGCGGTGGCGACTCGAATTCATTGTATGCTTTGCTTATGGTTTAATCAATAAATCATATAGCGACGAATACACCGCTACACAAAGGAAGTGATTGTAGTTTAGTAGGTTACTCCGATTCTGATTTTGCTGGCTGCAAATCAGATAGGAAAAGCACAAGTGGTACGTGTCACCTGTTTTCAAACTCCTTGGTAAGTTGGCATAGCAAAAAGCAAGTATTTGTGGCTTTGTCAACTGCAAAGGCTGAATACGTTGCAGCCGGTAGTTGTTGCGCTCAGATTTTGTGGCTAAAACAACAACTACAAGACTTCAACATTCAACTCAAACGTATTCCAATAAAATGTGACAACACGAGTGCCATAAACCTTACTAAAAACCCTGTTTTACACTCTCGCACTAAACATATAGAGATTAGACATCACTTTCTTCGCGATCATGTTGAAAAAGAAGACGTTGTATTTGAGCATGTTGATTCTAAAAATCAGCTTGCTGATATTTTCACTAAACCCTTGGCAACGGAACCATTCTTCAACATTCGTCGCGAATTAGGGATATTAGATCTATCTCCACTGGTGTCTTAAGCTTGGTTGAATTTATTTATATTATGCTTCACCTTGGTTTATGAGACTTGCTTTAGATTCTACCTATTCCTCTCAAGTTTACACCAACAGAGGTAATATCACTCCTCTCTATATCTCATTTCAAACTATGTAATTATGTATGTTACAACAAAATTCTTACTATCGTTTATGTAAATATCTTTGCATATACTGTTTGAACATTCAAATCTGATTTGTGAATCATAATTGAGCATATTGCATAAAACTTAGTTAAAATGTGGTTTAGCATCAGTATGCATCGATCTAAAACATGTATGCATCGATTCATGTCCTCAGGATTACAAATATTTTAAAATGGGTTCAGTATGCATCGATACATACTGTCTGCTACTTGGATTAAATGCATTTTTCTCTCTCTCATGGATCGACACATCAGCCACTTTATCACATCCTGTCACAAAACTTCATCTCAACCGTCACCACTCCTCCCAAAACCAGCACTCCTGGCACACAGACTTGGTGAAATGGCACCAAGTCTTATATAATGAAATGTCTGGTTTTATGGATGACTGCCGTGCAAATCTGGGTATTATGGACACATTCCGAAGTGTTAAAGTTCAGAACCGATTCCGACACTACACATTCATGGGCCATAATCCAGATGAAATGCCTCCTCCTCCTCCTCCGCCTAGCTTCAGAGACCCTGATAGAGATGACGAGGAGTCATGTGGTGGATATAATCCACATTGAACCATCCCCATTTCATCTCATTACATTTCATTGCATATTGCTCTAGTTTTGTTTCTCTATCGATTTGGTTGTACTTTATATGTTTTGGTTTCTGTGTATCTTAAAACATCTTCTTCTAGTAAAATGCCTATTACTTTCTGTTTACTTTCCGCCTTCGGTGTCTTTACCCCTATTTGTCATTCTTTGTGAGTGACTCGTTACTTTTAAGCTTCCTTCTTTGTGATTGTTAGCTTTATTATCAATTTTGCTATGTCTTGCTACTTACATATTGCCTTGATGAAACTGGTTCTTCTTTTTGATGTTGCCAAAGGGGGAGAAAGCAGATGTTGACACAGCTGACAAAAATGCACAAACTCAGGGGGAGTATCACACATCTTGCCAAAAATTTGCCATCATCAAAAAGGGGGAGTTTGTGAGCAAAGTCCTTACCTTGAATAAAGTTTTCAATGATAGCAAATTGTATGATCATTGACCAATTGTTGGCATGTGCATCAGTTTGCATGATTCATTTGTGTTTTTATCTCATACTAGTGTCTCATATCTATACATAAAGATCCACAGTGATACATCTATTAAAAGAACTCATAAAAACTATTTTGTATCAGTATGGATCAATACATGATCTTATGCATCGATCCATGAAATATATTGTAAACCACAAAACACTTTTGCTTCAGCATGCATCGATCCATACGAGTCATGTATCGATACATGGACAGGCAAATTGCTCTATGGATCGATCCACACGCAACTTGTATCGATACAAGCTTAGTTGAAATGCTTCATGTATCGATACATACGCGCCTTGCATCGATACATGCCTTCATTAATTCTCTAAAAATATTCAATGTTACAGTATGAATCGATACATAACATCATGCATCAATACATAAGTCTGTTTTAACCAACTAACAGCTTCTGTCCTTGTATATAAGAAATATTTTTGACAGCAGTGAAGGCAACGAATTCACAAGAGTAAAAACAGTTGAACACAAGATTAAAGCAGTGTAAGAGCAATTGTTTTGGAGCACATAGAAACCTGAAAGATACTTCATCTTCTTCATCTTCTCAATCACTTTTCTTCAAGAACATCAACACATAATCATTCTTGTTCTTCGGATTAAAGGATCAACGAGATAACGTTCAGTGGTACGATCAAGGATCTAGCTGAGGTGTTCAGTGGAACGATCGAGGATCTAGCTGAGTTGAAGATTGAAGGGGGTTTCGAGGAAAAACCAATTGGTTTGTCCTTCAAGAAATGGAGTGTTCTTGAGGGTTTGTCAGTCACGTTTGCAGAACAGATTCAGCCGCAGCGTTGCGTTTGGAGATCGGGGGATTTTGCAAACAGGTCGTGGAACCGGTGAATTGTTTGCAATTTCTTGCAGGAAATTCTTGATCGAGCTCAGATCAAGTGGAGTTTTCATACAAGAAGAAGTTCTTGGGATTTAGAATTCTGTCCTTGTATTGTAACCTTGTATCAACGAATTCGGCATTAATTGATAATCACAGTTCTCAATTTCATTTGAAATTGAGAGGGAGACGTACCCACACGCGAGGACGACGTGGGGAACTTCCTTACCAAATCTCTGCGTATCATATTCTCTCCTTATCTCTCTTTACGTTTTCAACAGTTTTGAAATTTCAGTTAGTGTGTTGTGGCTGTGTTCTTCGCGATACAATAGTGGCAAGAAAACTTTGTTAAATAAAGTCCACCATTGTTCATCACAAAGCGCATACACACCAACTGTTTGACAAAACTATTTGCAGTGTTTCTTCCATTGGAAATAGGATCTAGTAATAAGTGCATTCAATTTAATTAGTTTCTGGTGTTGATTATCTTTGTCAGTCTAATTCAAATCCAGCATTATATTCGCGTGTCCGGTTTTCCAGCAGCGGTTCAGAATAGACGGAAGTCGATTCAGGACCGAATTTTTCCGCTAAGTTTCAATAACTCTGTTAAAACTTTAAATCCGTTAATTTTAAAGAGGTGATCTATTCACCCCCCCCCCCCTTTCGATCACTAGCCACACCGTCTAACAACATAAGTACTTGTGGAAGAGCAACCTGCTCAAGTAGAACAAGACCAGCGTAGGTCAAGCAGGATACGTCACCTACCTGAGAGATATGGATATCTCATAACTGATCAAGGTGATGTATTATTCATGGATCAAGATGAGCCTGTGACCTACCAAGAGACCATAACTGGTCCCGAGTCTGAGAAGTGGCTAGAAGCCATGAAATCTGAAATGGATTCCATGTACACAAACCAGGTTTGGACCTTGGTAGAGCCTCCTATAGGAGTTAACCCTATAGGATGCAAGTGGGTCTTCAAAAAGAAGACTGACATGGATGGTAAGGTACATACCTATAAGGCAAGACTGGTTGCAAAAGGATATAAACAAATTCATGGGGTTGACTATGATGAAACCTTTTCACCAGTTGCAATGCTTAAATTTGTTCAGATTTTACTTGCTATCGCTGCATATCATGATTATGAAATATGGCAGATGGATGTCAAAACTGCTTTCCTTAATGGGAATCTTCTTGAGGATGTTACATGACACAACCTGAAGGATTTGACATGCCAGAAAAAGCCCAAAAGATATGTAAGTTACAAAGATCAATCTATGGATTGAAGCAAGCTTCCAGAAGCTGGAATCTTCATTTTGATGAAACAGTAAAATAATATGGATTCATCAAGAACGAAGATGAGCCTTGTGTCTACAATAAGGTTAGTGAGAGCGTGATCGTTTTCCTGGTATTATATGTAGATGACATATTACTCATTAGAAACGATGTCCCTACCCTACAACAAGTAAAGTCTTGGTTGGGGAAATGATTTTCTATGAAGGACCTAGGTGAAGCAGCCTATATATTAGGAATCAGAATCTATAGAGATAGATAACAAAAACTGCTTGGCCTAAGTCAGAGTACATACATAGACAAAGTGTTGAGACGCTTTAATATGCATGATTCCAAGAAAGGATTCATACCTATGCAACATGGCCCGTGTCTATAAAAAACACAATACCCTTCAACTAAGGAAGAAAAGGATCGCATGAATAAGATTCCATATGCATCTACAATAGGATCTATCATGTATGCCATGTTATGTACTCAACCAAATGTCTCGCATTCTTTAAGTGCAACGAGTAGGTACCAATCTGATCCTGATGATGCTCATTGGGTAGCTGTCAAGAATATCCTAAAGTATTTGAGAAGGACTAAGGACTCATTCTTGATATATGGAGGTCAGGAAGAGCTGGCTGTAATTGGATACACCGATGCTAGCTTCCATACAGATAAGGATGAGTTTAGATCACAATCTAGTTATGTGTTTTGCTTAAACAGTGGCCCTGTGAGCTGGAAAAGTTCAAAGCAAGATACAGTTGCTGATTCTACAACCGAGATCGAGTATATTGTTGCCTCAAGTGCAACAAAGGAAGTTGTTTGGATCAAAAAGTTCATTAGTGAACTTGGCATAGTTCCTAGCATTGTGGATCCCATTGGTCTCTATTGTGATAACAATGGTGCTATCGCACAAGCTAAGGAGCCTAGATCTCACCAACGATCCAAACACATACTTAGGAGTTATCACCTCATTCGAGAGGTAATAGACAGAGGAGATGTGAAAATATGCAGAGTACCTACACTTGACAATATTGTTGACCCACTAAGAAAGCCTCTTGCGCAACAGAAGCATGATGACCATAATAGATCTATGGGCATTATGGATATGCCTGATTGGCTCTAGTGCTAGTGGGAGATTGTTGGTGTAAGCCCTAGAGGCCAATACTTTTGGTACTTGTATCGAATTATTTATTAATAATAAAAGGCTTTTTCTTTATTATGTTTGTTTAATAAAGTCCCTAGAATAGCTATCCGTTTAATGTATCAAGTGTGACTTAATCATGAGATCACATTAAACATAAGGACATTATTCTTAAAGTATCTGTAGTCGAGCTTTATTGTGAAGTGGGATAACATTAAAGTATTAAGACTATTATGTATATAGACTGATGATCACATCTCATGAATCATGGATAAGGAGTTATCAAGTCTTAAACATAGGTATGAATATTAAGAGTAATATTTATACTGGATTGACCCGCTATGTGAATACTATATAGAATGTTATGCAAAGTGTCGTAAGTTATTCTCATGGTGATAATGGTGTATACCACCCTTCGACCTGAAACCACTATGGACCTGTCGCATCCGCGAAAAAACAATCGGCGGGCTGAAACAAAAAACAACACAGAGCCGCCACTGCGCGTTATTTATCCCAAGATAGGGAAAGGAAACGCTCAGAGAAACCTGGAAAAAGCATGGTCTCGCGACCAAAGAGAAAGGGTAAGGGAGTCGGTTACGCAAGGGGAAGGTATTAGCACCCCTCACGTCCGTCGTACTCGACGGGATCCACGCTCTAAGAAAAGAAAAGGTTGCTAAACATCACACACACACACAGGGAACGCAGGTGGGGTTAAGAGAAGGGAGCTCGATAGGACATCGCGTCCTATGCCTACATATCTCGTCTGGAACGAGAATCAGAGCTGCTGTAGTTCGGCTTACGCACGCCAAACAACACAAAACACACAAACAGATGGCAAACATGGAGCCCGACAGCCAATCACTGGACTTACGTCAGCATCCGAACCAAAACACACACTGGAACCCAGATGCCACTTGATGGACTTACACCGGCTTCCAAGCACACAACAAGCACGATTAAACATCAACAATCAGGATACAGACAGCCAATCACTGGGCTTACATCCATATCCTGACACACAAGCTTAACAAGCAAACACACACAAAAAGAAAAAAAGTGCCCGGAGAGACCTCGCACGGTCTCCTGCCTACATACCTCGTCTGGAACAAGGATCAGGGCGATGTAGTTCCCCCTAAAGGGAAAGAAATTCTAGCCAGAAACCAAGGGAAGACACACTACCAGGGAGCTGTACTCGAGCCTAGTGTTGTCATGCATCATTGCCCTACGTTGAGGTTTCTACCTACTTGCACAACTGCAAGCTAATCCTATCCAGGAAAGAAGCAAGCATACAAGCATCATCAGAACAAAACAAGCATTTCAAACAAATATTCACAAAGCACACGCTATAACCAATCAAGTGGGCTCAAACAATGGGCTTGACTGCCGAAGCAAGTCATTTGTACGTGGGTATGATTCGCTCTTAACCTTGCCATTGAGAGGCTAAGGTGAAGCAGATGAAAGGTGAAGTGAGGATGAGACCTCACAGCTCTTATCCCCGGCCAGGGGGAGCTTCAGACAAAGGAGCGTGGGTTCAGAAAGATGGAACCCTTCTACGCTCAAAGACTCTGACACAACTGTACAAAGTACAAGATCTTGGGCTTGTGCCCCAATGCATCAACACACAGCAGTGTGAGCAGAGGGACGACTCAACAGAATAGTGGGGGATAGATTGCATATCCCTTAGCTTCCACCAATTGCCTTAATCAAGGACTTCACCTGCTTGGGCACAAAAAGTAAACAACCACAAACATTGCCTCTTAAGGAGGACTTCAGACATTTGCCCGGCCAAGTAACAGGCCGGGTCTCCCAGACTACATGAAGTCAAGAGATTCTACCTCAAGTGGTTTATACAACCAAGCAGCAGCAAGCAAGTTCTTAAAGAACTGTAAGCAACTAAATGTACCTGAAATCAATCAAGTATCATCAGTACTCAGACAGACAAACAATAAACAGCAAATGTTAATCAGTTAATCTGTACAAACAAGACAGGTTAATGCACATAAGTGCAAGCTATAAGCTCAAGCTCAAGCTTCACAACCTACAAAACAAAGTCACATTAGTTCTCAACATCAAACAATCTCAATTTAATTGATTTGAAGCAATCTCCTTAAGCATTGTGCATTTCATCCTGAAAAGTCAAACCAAATGTGAGAAACTAGACCACTAGGCCAAGCCTAGGGTCCAAAAGGGAGGAAAAAATCTAAACAGCAAGCCAAACCAATCCAAAATCAAATTAAAACAATTCAAAAGCAAATGCAATTGGTCCCATGCTCATATCATTCTCCATCATCATTTCATGCACAATTTGGTACAAACTAGGTCAAATACAACATCAAATGTCCAAACAGAACTATTTCACTCAAAAGCATACCAAAACAATTCCAAAAATCCTCAAATAATTCACACCTAAACAGGACACAATCAACAAGTAGCATGTCAATCTTCAGCTTAATTGGACAAAAGGAACTAGGTCAATGAAAATCAAGAAATCCAGACACAATTATTCAAGCCAATTCATAGCATCAACACAAGCATTCACTTCAAAAATTCATAAAACAGTGAAAACAATTAAGAAATGAATGGGACCAAAAGCATGATGTCCTACAATGTGTCTATAACCAGCATACCAAATTTCACATTCATCCAAAACCATATGAGAATTTCACAAAAGATATACCAACATGTGTCACACAAGCTTGTAAAATGAGCATACAGTGAAGAAAATTATCAATCAAATGGAAAATGCCATAGAAAAATCCAGAACAATTCACATGTTATCTTGACACATCAATGATCATCCATGCAAAATTTCAACTCAATCAAACAATCATAGGTCATGCAAATAAATTCATGAAGTTGACCTAGCTAGGTGTGACACAAATTGTCACACCTTACTTCAAAAAATCATATCTAATTAACCAGGTATCCAAAATTCACAAACTCTACATGAAAATCACCATCAACATGTCCAGAATAAGCACAAAAATTTTCATCCATTTCTTCAAAGGTATGAGCATTTCATGATAGATATGGCAAAACATGCAAAAATTGTACACAAGTCAAAGATCAATAGGCCAGGTCAACATTTCTCCATGCACAACTTATGTTACCATGCCTATAAAAAACTAGAGAGAATTTGGGATCTATCAAAAAAAGTCTCACTATTTTTGGATTAATAATTAATTTTCTATGATTTTCTAAAGTTTTGTTAAATTATTGAATAATTATTTAAAATGAATTATGATATAATTAAATAACAGTGGCAGAACCGTAATTCCATGCCAGCCGGTCCAAACTCACGTGCCTCATTTACTGCGTGTCAGCGTGCTATTGGACTGATTTGGAGGCAAACAGAAATTCGAATTTGCCAGGCAGTGAAATGAATCAAACGCAAAAAAATTTCCAGAACTTCATCTTCAATCGCGCGCTTATGTTCGTCGTCATCTCCAGCTCCGGCTTCGATCAAATCTCAATGAAAATGGACAAATGAAGTACCGTTGGAACCGTCCTCCAACCTAGGTCACAAATATGCTAACGATTTTGCCTAACTCTCACTATATCTCACGGATCGAGCGGTTAAAGGTTTGACATCAAAGCTTTGAATCGAAATAACTTTCTCTACAGTTCATCATTTTGAAAACCAAACATATCATGATCATCTACGTTGAACGAACTACAATAAGCATGTCTCAATTCAAAGAATAACGATGTTCGAATTTTGGTACCTTGAATGGAGCAGTGATGAATTAGCGTGTTTCTTGATGCCAAAGTCCAAAACAGATCAAGGAGAAGCTTCAGGAAGGTAATTGCAATGCTTAGCTTGGCTCGAAGTTGCTTCTATTGGAAGAAATTTCAATTCACCATTGATGAGCCAAAGATGAACAGTGGTGATTCTTGATGATTATGGTGATGATTCTTCAAAACAGTCCAAGAGGAAGATGATTGGAGCACGAAGCAAAAAGAATTTTTGATTTTGGTGGAGAATTGAAGGAGTTTTGTTGAATTTGGTTCTTGAATGTTCTTGATGAATTTGGAGAATTGGAGGGAAAAACAGTTGGAAAATCTTGAGACTTGTGATTGTGTGCAATTCAGTTATGATTAGGATTAAATACTCCAGCTCTAATCACCTTGTTAATCACTAATTAACCAAAAATGCATTGGATTAGCTTAATGTCATTTTACAAAGCAAGGGCAAAAATGCCATTTCACAATAGGCCTTGTGACAGCTGTATGACAGCTCACACACTCTCCAAATACCAGTTGTGATGTGTTGGCACTTGTCTCATGGCAATTGGCTTTGTAATTTCCATTTTCAACATGCTATGCCAAAATATGCAATTTCAAGTGAAGTTTAAAAATGACTTGGCCAAATATTGAACTTTGAGCACTTGTGACAGTTGAAACAATTTCTAATTTGCATTTGTGAGGTGTTGCAAAAACTCCCATGCCAAAATTCCAATTATTTCTCAACTTGGACCATTTTGCCCTTGACTTTTTAATTATACACTTGAAATTTGACCTTTTGCATTGACCACTTTTGATGAATTCCAATTATGCACCATGAAAGTACATGTCAAATGGAGTTTTCTCATAAAAAGATCACTCAATTTGGACACTCCATGTGGAAGTTATGCCACTTTGATTATGGGTCATTTTTGAAATTGAATGGACCATAACTTGCCAACCACACATGGGAATTTCAAGTTCTTGGACTTTTTGGAAAGATGAGACCAAGATCTACAACTTTCATGTTGAACAAATTTTCATTTGAAGCTTCCTTGGACATGTAATTTTGAGGTCAAAAACTTTCCATTTTTGGAAACTTCCATTACAAGTCACTTTCTATTTTTGGCAATTTTTGTCCTGACTTTATTTTCTCCATTCTTGAGCTTTGACATGTCAAATAACACTTGTTTCAACATGAATGAAGTGTATCCAACTCATTTCCACCTCCAAATCCATAAAATCAAGCACAGTTGACCACAGTTGACTTTTTCAACTGATAGATGAATTTGGCAATGCATAGATCAAACTGAGCTCCAATCTTCTAATGAAATGGCTCAAGGATGAAACCCTAGCCTCCATAAGCACAATAAAATCATATGATGATCCCCATATCCATCATAGACCCCATCTCCTGATCATGCCCTGATTGGCCCAATGCAACTGATTAGGGTTGACCAGTGGTCAAAACCCTAATCTCAAGGAATCTTGATCAATCTTCTGATGATGACAAACCATGATGATGATGATGCATCACTTCAAACAAGATGAGGACCAATCTCCTTGAGAATCATGAAACCCTAATTTGGACCTCCACATCCTCAGATGATTGCTGACCAGTCCACTAAAACCCTAGCTTGCACTTTGACTTCCTCATCTTCTGACCAAGACTTGAGAGAATGGCTTGCACAATGTAACCACATGATATGAAATATGCAATGCCTAATGACCAAAAATGATATGCAAATATGTTATGCTAGTCCCAAGAGAGGATGGCAAATTTTGAGGTGTTACAGCTGCCCCTATTCAATCCACTGTGAACCTGTCGATATGAATAGCCTCGGCTTTCAGATGATCAGGATGAAAAGTGATTGAATACCAAGAACAGACGAACAATTTGCACTCTGATGGGATAATAATTAACAACACCTGTCAGAATCGGCGAAGAACACAATCTCTGAAAAATCCGTCTGGTACGGAGAAAGTCGGCCTGAATACCGAAACAGTCGACCCGGATACCAAAATAAATGGCAACACAGGGATAACCATGGCCTGATCACCACATCCGCTGGGGATTATCATTTCTTTTTCTTTTCTTGAACCCCGGAATTTTCCTTTTCTTGGTCTGAAAACCACTTCGGTCTGAATACCGCCTCGGTCTAAATACCGGAAACTCGGCCTGAACACCACTTCGGTCTGAACACCGGAAAATTGGCCTGAATGCCACAAGTACATCGACCTGATCGTCGGAAACTTCTTCGATCTGAAAATCGGAAACTTGGCCTGAATGCCACTTCGGTCTGAATACCGCCTCGGTCTGAATACCGCCTCGGTCTGAATACCGGAAACTTGGCCTGATCGCCACTTTGGTCTGAACACCGGAAAACTGGCCTGAATACCATAAGTACATCGACCTGATCGTCGGAAACTTCTTCGATCTGAAGATCGGAAATTGGCCTGAATGCCATTTCGGTCTGAATACCGCCTCGGTCTGAATACCGGAAAACTTGGCCTGAACACCACTTCGGTCTGAACACCGGAAAATTGGCCTGAATGCCACAAGTACATCGACCTGATCGTCGGAAACTTCTTCGATCTGAAAATCGGAAACTTGGCCTGAATGCCACTTCGGTCTGAACACCGGAAACTTTTGGATTATCGTTCCCATCTTCGCTCGACAGAAACTTTGATGCAACATCACCTTCTCAAGCGGTAACCACAGCTTGAGACTAGCTTGTGCCTGCAATATGATGCATGACTGATTTTTCTGCGTAATGCCCCATAAGTATGGAAATGCTACGCGATTATTTATTTTTCTATGCAATATGCCATGCTTATTTACATGATGCATGTATAAAAAAGCATCCCCCTCAGGGGACTCTTCTGGGGAGCACGAGACACTCTGCTGAGGAACTCGTCATTGCTTCCGATTCCACCCTGCTGGGGAATAGCACTGCTGCTGGGAATAAGGCAACCCTTGCTGGGGAAGAGCCTCCTTTGCACCCAATCTACTCGAGAAACTGCTGGGGATAAACACCACCAACGCTCTGTGGGGATACAATAGCCTTGGACTTGTCGGGGATGTACGTCCACCTCTGCTTCGGGAACCCTCACAGATACTCTCGCTGGGGGAAATGAGAAAAGTTGGTACAACACCCATCGACTCGTCGAACCACGGTATCCACCTCCCAATCTCGTATCAGCTTTCCACTTTTGAGAACTCCCAGACTCGTCTGGACCTTCTCTGCTCCATCATCTTGTATTCCCAATTGCTCCACGCTCGACGAGACGTACTCCTGGGAATTATATAGAAATTTCAATTTTCCGACTTTGAAGAGTCTTCTTGATTAATTTCAAGGGTCGTCGGACGTCTCGTCGTCTCTCCGTCCTTTCTTCATGCACTAGCCCCTGATCGGACTCTGCGGGGAATTACATACTTTCAAGTCTTCCGACTTTGAAGAGTCTTCTTGATTACCATCAAGGATCGTCGTACGTCTCAACGTCTTCGTCATTCTTTCATACATTCGTTCCTGAGCGAACTCTCTGGGGATCTGCTACAAAGCTTCCACATCACAACCTGCAAGTGAGTGAAAATATCTAACAGTTCCTGTAAAACAGATCGTCAGATAAAACCGTGCCCCAGGCGTGTCAAGATTTCAACACTTGGGTCACTCAACCTTCCAAATAAGATTTCAAACTTTCAATCTTATAAACATGCATTGGAAGGAACCTGTATGTCTTAAAATGCAAAATTCTTTATCACAATAATTGAATGTTTCGCAATCAAAGCGATAATGAAAGACAAAAACAAAATTATTTGACTGAATATGCATTTCATTGATTGAAAAGTGTGGCTCAAATTGAGCAATACACGGGAAGCAATTCCTGAAAAGAGGTAATTGCGCACAAAAGGAAAAATCTATCCTAACGGCAATGTGAAACCCGTGATCTCATCGAGTTCCAACTCGGTTACACCCCATATGTCCTCAGACTCTCCGTGTTTTCTGCCTCCTGAACAAGACGTTTCTGATTGATCCCTACCGGGTATTATCCATGATGCTTTAACCAAAGCGCGAACGATCATGCTGGACGCAGTTGTTCGTTTCAATCCCTCTTTTGCCTGGACCGCCCTCTCGGGTTTTCAGTCCACCGGGATACCCTTTTTTGCCCAAGTCGCCCTTGTGGGGTTTTTGACTTGCCGGGTGTACATTTTCTTTTTTATCCCTAATTTTTGCCCGAACCTTTCTCTTTCTGTTTTTTGGTTCGCCGGGATGCCCATTTTTGCCTGGACTATTTTATTCTTTTCGTCCAGCGGGTCTCTTTATACGAAGTATTTTTTAACTGCATCCGCATTCACAGGGGATGGAAAATCCTCGCCATCCATGGTCGTTAGCAACAAGGCTCCGCCAGAGAAAACCTTCTTGACCACGAATGGACCTTCATAATTCGGTGTCCATTTGCCCCTTCGATCGTTTTGAGGAGGAAGGATCCTTTTCAGCACCATATCACCTACGTGATATACCCGAGGTCGTACTTTCTTGTCAAAAGCACGCTTCATCCGTTGCTGATATAACTGCCCATGACAAATGGCTGCTAGCCTCTTTTCTTCAATCAGGCTTAACTCTTCATACCGGGTCCTCACCCATTCAGCCTCTTGCAACCTCACATCCATCAGGACTCTCAAAGAGGGAATCTGAACCTCAACCGGTAATACAGCCTCCATTCCATATACCAATGAGAAAGGAGTTGCCCCAGTAGATGTACGTACCGACGTTCGATACCCATGCAATGCAAACGGCAACATCTCATGCCAGTCTTTGTAGGTTACCACCATTTTCTGCACAATCTTCTTTATGTTCTTGTTGGCTGCCTCAACCGCCCCATTCATCTTCGGACGATAAGGAGAAGAATTGTGATGCTCGATCTTGAATTCCCGGCACAGCTCTGCCATCATCTTATTATTCAAATTAGAACCATTATCAGTAATGATTCTCTCGGGAACCCCATATCGGCAAATGATGTCTCTCTTGAGAAATCTGGCCACGACTTGCTTCGTCACGTTCGTATAAGAGGCTGCTTCCACCCACTTGGTGAAGTAATCAATAGCCACTAATATGAATTTGTGCCCATTCGAAGCCGTAGGCTCAATCTTTTCAATCATATCAATGCCCCACATAGCAAACGGCCACGGAGACGACATTAAGCTCAGCGGATTTGGAGGCACGTGCACCTTATCAGCATAAATCTGACATTTATGACACTTTCGCACGAAATTGAAACATTGGGCCTCCATTGTCATCCAATAATAACCTGCCCTTAGCAGCTTCTTCACCATTGCATTCCCACTGGCATGGGTACCGAACGATCCCTCATGAACCTCTTTCATCAATTGGCTTGCTTCTCTGTCATCCACACATCTGAGCAAGACCCAATCAAAATTCCGCTTGTACAGAACCCCATCCTTATTCAGGTAAAACACCATGGCTAACCTCCGCAGAGTCTTTCGGTCCTTCTTCGATGCTCCCTCAGGATATTCCTGCGTCTCAAGATAGCGCTTGATATCATAATACCACGGCTTCTCATCATCAGGCGCTGTATCAACAGCAAACACATAAGTCGGTCTATCCAGACGACCTAGTTCAACCCTGGGGAACTGATTCCACCATTGCACCTTAATCAAGGCAGCCAGAGTAGCCAAAGCATCTGCCAAAGGATTCTCCTCTCTGGGCACATGATGCAACTTCACCTTGGTGAAAAACGTCAACAATCTCCTCGTATAATCCCGATACGGCACTAAATGAGACTGATGCGTATACCATTTCCCGTCAACCTGATTTATCACCAGAGCTGAATCTCCATATATGACAAGGTTCTTGATCCTCAAATCAATCGCCTCTTCAATCCCCAATATGCAAGCTTCATATTCAGCTACGTTGTTGGTACACTCAAATGTTAGCCGGGCAGCAAAAGGAATATGGGATCCTTTCGGCGTAACCAAAACAGCACCAACACCGCTTCCATTCACGTTAACGGCCCCATCAAACATCAGAATCCATTCGGATTCAGGGTCAGGCCCCTCCTCCGGGATTGGTTCCTCACAATCTTTCGATTTGAGAAACATGATGTCCTCATCAGGGAAATCAAACTTCATCGGTTGATAATCATCAATAGGTTGTTGGGCGAGGTAATCAGACAATACACTCCCCTTAATCGCCTTCTGAGAGGTATACTGTATATCATATTCAGTCAAAATCATTTGCCACCTCGCAACCCGTCCGGTCAATGCTGGCTTCTCAAAAATGTACTTGATTGGATCCATCTTGGAAATCAATAAAGTGGTATGAACCAGCATGTACTGCCTTAGTCGGCGAGCAGCCCAGACCAAAGCACAGCAAGTTTTCTCGAGCAGTGAATATCTGGTTTCACAGTCGGTAAACTTTTTGCTAAGGTAGTATATGGCATGCTCTTTTCGACCAGACTCGTCATGCTGCCCCAATACACACCCCATAGACCCCTCGAGGACTGTCAGGTACAGAATTAACGGTCTTCCCTCCACAGGAGGCATCAGAATCGGAGGCTCCTGCAAATACTCTTTTATTTTTTCAAACGCCGCTTGGCAATCATCATTCCACCTGACCGTTTGATCTTTTCTTAACAACTTGAATATTGGTTCACACGTGGCTGTTAGATGAGATATGAACCGTGAAATGTAGTTCAATATACCTAAGAAACCACGAACCTCCTTCTCTGTTCTCGGTTCAGGCATTTCTTTTATTGCTTTTACTTTTGTAGGATCAACCTCGAATCCTTTCTCACTCACAATGAACCCCAGCAATTTACCGGACCGCACTCCGAACGTGCATTTGTTCGGATTCAACCTCAGTCTGAACTGTCTCAGCCGATCGAACAACTTGGCCAGATCTACCAAATGCCCCTCTTCTGTTTGGGACTTTGCTATCATGTCATCAACATAGCATTCAATTTCATGATGAATCATATCATGAAACAAAGTCACCATGGCCCTCTGATAAGTAGCACCGGCGTTCTTGAGACCGAATGGCATCACCTTATAACAAAAAGTGCCCCATGGCGTGATGAACGTTGTTTTCTCCATATCCTCTGGCGACATTTTGATTTGATTATAGCCAGAAAAGCCATCCATGAAGGAAAACACCGAGAATTGAGCTGTATTGTCTACCAACACGTCAATGTGAGGTAACGGAAAATCATCCTTCGGACTAGCTCTATTCAGATCTCGGTAGTCCACACACATCCTCACCTTTCCATCCTTCTTCGGGACTGGCACAATGTTTGCGACCCATGGCGGATAGTTAGTGACAGCAAGGAAACCAGCATCCCACTGCTTCTGCACTTCCTCTTTGATTTTCATCGCCATGTCGGGTCGAGTCCTGCGCAACTTCTGCTTCACTGGAGGACAATCCGCTCTCAACGGTAGCTTGTGCACAACGATATCAGTATCCAACCCTGGCATATCTTGATAAGACCAGGCAAAGATGTCGACATACTCTTTCAACAATACCACCAATCTGCTCTTGACACTTTCCTCCAAAGCAACCCCAATTTTCACTTCTTTCTTCATCTCATCGGTACCCAGATTCACGACCTCAATCGGCTCTTCATGCGGCTGAATCACCTTCTCCTCTTGTTTCAACAACCTGGCTAATTCCCCTGGCAGTTCACAATCTTCTTCGTCTTCTTCTTCAGCAAGATAGATCGGATTGTCGAAGTCATACAAGGGTGTAACAGGATTGTTATCAATGAGATCCGGAGAAGAATCGCATCTGCATGAATGTTGATTCATGCATTGCTTTAGAACCGGTGTGAGAAATTGAAAAGAAAAATGAAAACATTGCCATTTTTATTTTGTTTTTATTTTTAACTGCAAAAATAAATGAAAAACAAGGAACACCGCTTTTAACTGAAAAACATCCTTTTATTAATGATGCAAAAATCTTGCAAATTTAAACATGAGGTGGCCCTTACAATGAACCATTACGTGTCGGGCAACACGTATGGCTTTCATGCATATAAGATGAAAACAAGAAAAATATTACTCTTCAAGGAGAGTGACCCGGATGATCTCTTCGGCCTTCCAGTTCTGGATTCCCATCCCTGGTGTGCACGGCTTTATCCACTGGTCAATGTCGCAGTCGCTATCAGTATCTTCACCCATCATGCAGATGTGATCCGGATCCAGCATTCCGGCGCTTGTGAAGGTTACCGACGTACGACGTCCTCTGCCTTGCCCGGATCCTCGGCCCGGTTGATATCCAACCCCGAATCGGTCCTTCTTTGCAGGGACCTCCATCATTCTGCCCCAACCAGGAGCCTCTCCACTCTTTACCAACTCGGCAGCCTGCTTGTATGAAGCAATGGACGGTTTCTCCTCTTCTTTGGCAAACAGAGCATTCTCCACCTTAATGGTTTCGAAAGCCTGACTGGGTGTCTCCCAAATCTCACCATCCATCTCCACATATTTGAACGAGGACAGATGGCTGACAAAAATGTCCTCTTCCCCACAAACAGTGACGACTTGACCCTCCCAGATATATTTCAGCTTCTGGTGCAAAGTCGATGTTACTGCCCCAGCAGCATGAATCCATGGCCTATCCAACAAGCAACTGTATGCCGGCTGAATATCCATGACATAGAATGTTGACTTAAACACCTCGGGTCCAATCTTCACTGGCAACTCTACCTCTCCAAATACAGCCCGCTTTGATCCGTCGAAAGCCCGCACAATCAAATCCGTCGGGGTCAGAATCAGCCCATCACAGTTCAGC
Organism: Lathyrus oleraceus; assembly: GCF_024323335.1. Lineage (NCBI taxonomy): Eukaryota > Viridiplantae > Streptophyta > Magnoliopsida > Fabales > Fabaceae > Lathyrus > Lathyrus oleraceus. The sequence continues at coordinate 444,853,187 of NC_066582.1, read as the reverse complement.
TTTGCCAGAGCCTTCTTTGGCAACACATTTAATGAGGAGCCGGTATCAACCAGCACATGCGAAAGCACGACTCCTTTGCATTCCATAGCTATGTGTAGCGCCCTATTGTGATTCCTTCCATCCACTGTCAGGTCCATGTCCGTAAAGCCCAGCCCGTGGCTAGCATGCACATTGGACACGACCGTCTCCAACTGATTTATAGTGATCTCCTGAGGAACATAGGCCTTCTTCAGAATTTTCAATAAAGCCTCTCTATGCCCCTCAGAGCTCAACAGCAATGAAAGAATGGATATTTTAGAAGGAGTCTGCTGCATATGGTCAACCAGCTTGTACTCGGACTTCTTGATGATTCTCAGAAATTCTTCAGCATCATCATCAAGTTGGTTTTCCGACCCCGCAGGCGCCGGTGTCACCACATGAGTATCATTACCAACCACAACCTTTCCTTTTGCCCTGGCTAAAGCCTCGGCCTTTTCTTTTTTATCTTTTTCTTCTTCTCCTCTCCTCAGCGCATCAGGAGCAAATAACCTTCCACTGCGAGTAAAACCGCTGGGACCGGCATTATCCACTTTTAGCACAGTGGTTTCACTTGCAGATTGCTCTTCTATCTTCTCCCCATTACAGTATACTTCCCCACCATAATGCCACGGCACGGCATCATCTTTGTCGTAGGGAATTGGTCCAGGTACCGTGATGGTAACTGGAGCCGCTTCAACAAGGTTTGACAAATCCACCTGGTCGAAGTAAATCGTTATGGTGGAGACCTCCTCTTTTTCTTTATCAGCGCTCTCAATCAAGATACTCCCCTCGTCCATCAGGCCCTGGACATTCTTCCTTAGAAGCTCACACCCATTGACAGAGATAGTGCACTCAGCACACTCATATCCACAGCCCGGATAGACCCCATTCAACAATAACTGCCGTTTAACCTCAGCCAACAGAGTCTTCAACTGATCCACAGTAGACAGCCCAAACCTACTCTCTGTAGAAATGGCATTCACTCCCCCTTGACCATGCGCGGGCATGGGATTGGCATTAACATTGGGAGATGGTGCAAAGTTGATCGCTTTCGAATCCACCAGGTCTTGGACTACGTGCTTAAAAGCTTTGCAGTCCTCTACGTTGTGTCCGGGAGCACCCGAATGGAATTCGCATTTTGCGTTCTCATTATAATTAGCTGGCCTTTGATCAGGTCTCAAAGGGGCCAGCGTCCTCAATTGTACCAGCCCAAGGTCTTGCAATTTCTTCAGCAGAAAAGAATAAGTCACCAGAGGCTTGTCAAACTGCCTATCATTCATCCGGCCCCTGACTTGGTACCCGGCCCTTTGTGGCCTCTGTTGAAAAGGTTGTCTTTGTTGTTGTTGTTGCTGCTGTTGCGGTTGTGCAGGCTGAGACTCAGCAGGAATGGTTACCGCAGCATTGTGCTGGAAGTAACGGTCCCTACTGGGTCCTCGTTGTGTATAGACAGCGCTTGTGTCACCCTCTTTCTTCCTCTGTCCACCATTACCAAATGGCTTCTTTGACCCTAAAGAAGAAGAAGACGCAATACCCTGGATTTTACCGAGCTTCAGCCAGCTCTCAATTCGCTCTCCAGCCACTACGATATCAGAAAAGTTGGTCACCGGACAACCAACCATTCTCTCAGCAAAAGCCCCCTGCAGGGTTCCCATAAAGAGATCTGACATTTCACGATCAACCAGAGGAGGTTGCACTCTTGCAGCCAATTCTCTCCACCGCTGAGCATACTCCTTAAACCCCTCATTGTTCTTCTGAGACATACCCTGCAACTGGGTACGACTCGGAGCCATGTCAGCATTAAACTGATATTGCTTGAAGAAAGCATCCCCAAGATCCTGCCAATTTTTAATGTCCGAGGATTTCAACTTGGTATACCATTCCAGGGAACCTCCGGACAGGCTGTCCTGGAAAAAGTACATCCACAGCTTCTGATCCATTGTATATGCAGAAATCTTGCGGACGAAGGCTTGTAGATGAGTCTCAGGGCAAGAACTTCCATTATATCTGTCAAATGTGGGCGCCTTAAACTTCTGTGGGATCACAATCCCCTCAACAAGCCCCATATTCGACATATTGACCACCCCGGGAGTGGCATAGCTCTCCAATACCTTGATCTTCTCAGCCAGCAGCTGAATCTCCTTGCTTTGAGGCTGAACATTGTACTGACCCAAAGGCTCGTTGTGCATCGAGAACTGATCAGCCTCTCTGTCTTCCTCCCTATCCTCATCGAAGCCATAGAATGGAGGCACAAAATTATCCTTCAGATTCTGCCCCGGTTGGCCACCAGCACCAGTATTATTCACCACACCAATAGTTGTCCTCTTTCCGCCGTCACGAGACCCCAGCCCCTGGTTGGAGACTCCATCCAGGTTAACCCCGCTGTTTGCTGCAGAAGCCCGCTCGAGCTTTTCAACTTTGTCAGCCAACGCCTTCTGACCAACTGCAAAGCCTTGCATGATGTTGATCAGCTCGTTCATTTTATCCTTCAGCTCAAGAATATCTGTGTTGGGAAGATCCATGAGTCTGGGAGTATTGCGCCTGGTGTAGTATCTGTGAGGGCGTGTTGAGTGCAAAGGTACAGTTCTTCGAGCACGAGCAATGATTCCTGAAACAATCAAGCGCGTTAGCAACAAATACCTGCAAAATAAAACACAGGTTATTATGATCAATGCATGAATGCAGTGTCTATCCATATGAGGAACACTTTGTCTCTCGATCCTGGTATCATCGAGACAAATAATAATCCGGCATCAATATTCAGTCATTCAGCATTTGATTCCATCGTGCAGATCGGAGATATGTGATTTAGCATGATACCCCCAACCATGTGTGTGCTTGTGTGAGTGCATACGGTAAAGCAAATAAAGCTTGTAAACCAATCACTGAATGAAAAACCACCATCACATAACAAAAAGCGCACAAACAGTGCCATAGTCATACATCAAACCAGACAAAAATCAAATACAATCCTCCGGAATCAGGAAAGAAATACAAGCAAGTAGATTCCGTCAACAAGCCTGGCGGTAATCCACAACAAATGAAAGATCTAGCTGGATGAGGGTCCCACAGATGGCCCTATCTCATCTTCCATCTTCGCGAATTCTACGGTGAACCTGAGCTCAGTGTTCTCCTGCTGCAGTCTCCCCACTTCCTTCTGATGAATCTTCATCTGCCTGAAGTAGTGGTCTCTCTCAGCCATGTAGTGATCCTTCTCGGCAATGATCTTCAGACTCTCTGACTCCTTAACCTTCAGCTTTGCCTCGCACTCAGTGATAATCCTCAGATTCTCTGACTCCTTAACTTTCAGTTTTGCCTCCCACTCAGCAATGAGGACTCGGACTCGGTCATCCCTCTGATCTCTCACCAAGATTTGCCTTCTCTTCTCATCTTCAATGACTTTTGAAGCTCTAGCCAATCTCTCTTTGGTGATGTCGTGCTCCCGGTTGGATGATGCCAAGGCTTGGCTGATCTTCCCATAATAGGCCGTATCAATCTCAAAGCGCTTTGCTTCCAGGGCATGCCGCTTGTCTTGATCTTCCATCTTCACTCTGAGCTCCTGATTAACCCTCTGAACCCGAGCAACACTCATCTCCAATTCCGTCTTCTCTGCAAGCAACTGATCTCTCTCTCGCTTCATCTCCAAGAACTCATCCATACTAACAGTAGAAGGAGTCTCTTCAATCAACGGATACCAAGGATCAACCATAGGAAACGGTAGACAAGTAAGCTCCACTCTCTTGCTGAGCCAGTCATCGAACGGAGGAAAAGATCTATTATTAGCTCTACCCCAAGAAACCTTGCCTTTCCTCTGAATGTTGTGCCACGCCTCAGATACCTGCTTCACCTTGGCCTGATTACCCTCAACTGGGAAGTACACAGATTCCTGAACCTCACTCTTGTACGGAGGAAGCTCCATAGCAAATCCCATCTGCCTCTTAAGAAGTGTCGGGTTATAATTAATGCAACCCTGAACTCCTATAAGCGGCACGTTGGGAAAACCCCTGCAGCTGCAGATAAAATCTTGTCCAACCCCGCTACTGTGAGTCCAATCTATGTCTTTGGCCCTCAAACCCATCAGCTTGGTCGCCCAATTAACATTCTGACCAAGAAGAACAAAGGCACCCTTAGACGGCAAATAACCCATAAACCACTTGTATAGCAACTGAGCACAGCATCGAATCAAACCCCCACGCCTCTTCTCGTTCCGATTGTGAACCGAATAATAGACATCTTCAATCAAGGTGGGAATAGGATTTCCTCGAACAAACAAGCGGATGGCATTAATATCCACAAAGTTCTTCTGGTTGGGAAACAGAATGATCCCATAAATGCCCGCGGCAATCAAAGCACAGACAGCTTCCCAATTACCCAACTCCGACTGCTCCTTAGCCTTAGCTTCCAGGAAACTCAAATGAAAACCAGGCAACTTCCCCTTCTCTTTCAGATTACCCTTCACTATCTCTGGACTCAGATAAAAAGCACGGGAAATCCCACTAATATCAGGCTCTTCCTTAGTAGCATAGAAAGGAACCTGATCCCTGATCTGGATACCCAAAATGTCAGCATAGTCCTCCATCATAGGCCCAAGTAAGTAATCTAGGAATACAAAACACCTCAGCTCGGGATCATAGAACTGAAGAAGAGTATGAACGGCACTCCTGTCTCTGTCAATGAGTCTGAAAACCATCTTCAGAATACCCCCATACATCTCACGAAACAACCCCACATGGTCGGGTGCAATCAATGCTATCATATCCTTCAGCACACTGATATCTGGGTCGAAGAAACTGTATGCAATATCATCCTTCAAGCCGGGTCTTCTCATATCTGGGCAGAAGATCTCTCAACCAGGATCTCGATCAAAAGGGTCCCTACATATGGGTAAACATGTGTTAGATGCAATTAATGCAAGATGTAATGATGCTGATGAATGAATGCAATGCGTTGCCATCCTCCGAGCCATCTGATCATCTGCACTGAAACCGGTCTCTGAACTGATCATAACCATCTGAGGAATGTACAATCACAAATCCGACCCACGGGTTCCAAAATAAACGGAACTGAAAGATACATCATCATCATCATCAGCGATCCACTGAACGGATAACCACAACCATCTGAATCGGCCTGGGGAATCCTGAAATAAACGGATCCCCACTGATAAACAACTCAGCCCGGGGAATCCTGAAATAAACGGATTCCCACTGGTAAATACCACGGACAGCACTCCGGCGTCTCTGAAATAAACGGCCATAAAGCCGACTTATAAATACGACTCTGATCAACAGAACCAAAAGTCACCATCTGAGTCACCATCTGGACATGCATCTGAAAGAATCACCCTCCCCTCACAGGTAAATTCTAATCAGGTCACCCTAAGGCGGATAATAGTCTCGACAATCGGGCAGAGATACTCAATGGGTTTGCCCTTTCGGGTGTGCCATTGTAGCTCCCTTAAGATCGTCTAAACCAAAGATCCGGGAAATGATCGGTCACCAGAGTCAATAGCCCAAAAGAGATAACCCAACCAATGAAGCTGAGAAAAACAAGAAAGGGGGGGGTTTGAATTGTTTTGGAAAAATAAGCGCTTTTCAAACTGAAAATCACACAAGGATTTTATACTGGTTCGCTTATAACACCAAGCTACTCCAGTCCACCCGGCCAAGGTGATTTCGCCTTCAACAAGGACTTAATCCACTAATCTTGAAAGATTACAAACAACACCTAAGAGAGAAAAAAATCTCTTAGTCTTCTCAAGTCTACAGACCACACAAAGTCACTTGAGGAAATCAAACAAATAAAAGATACAAGATATGTAATCTAGAGTGCTTCTAAGAAAGCAAGTATTACAAACTTAAGAACAGATTTTTCACTTAATAAGCAAAAGCTTAGTGAAATTCTTTGAGAGCAAAGATGATTTTCTTGAGCGTGAAATAATTCAGTATAGTTTTGGCTAGTTGATTTCTTGTTACTGAATGTTGATTGCAGCTCTATTTATATATGAGTTGAAGTAGTGGTTGAACTGGTGGATATTAGAAGGAGTTTACTCCATTCCATAAATAGCTTCTGCAGGAGACTTTTTCCTCTTGAAGTGACTACTTACCACAAGTAGTATTTTTCTTATTGGAATTGAAGATTAACGTCTCTTTCTCTGTTTAGGAAATCTATTTGAAAATCTTTACTTGACTTGAACGTTACTTTTTCATGATTAGCAAATCCATAATCAGAGTATTTGTGTTTCTGGAGAATCTTGGAATCTTGCTTCTGATGTTGATCTCTTGAGAGTTCAGATGGCGCTGATAACTTTCAGAATATACAGATAACGTTGTCCAGAGTCAGAGCTTCTAGACTTTACTTCATGTTCAGATGCTTCTGATACTTGAGAATTTGTATCTGATCTTGTTGTGCATCTGATGACATCATCAGATTTATTACTTCTTTCTTTAGAACCCTGCACACTTAGAAACTTTTCGTTAGGGTGCCATTTTTGGTTTCATCCTTTGTTATCATCAAAATCAAGGAATCTGTTGTAGAATAATTTTTGTTCTTACAATCTCCCCCTTTTTGATGATGACAAAACAACTTAAAATAGCAGATGAAACATGAATGAAATAAGATCAGATAGACAGAAGCTCCCCCTGAGTTAGTGCTAGGGAGTTCAGAAGTTCTTACCAGAGCTTTCCAAGTAATGAGATTTCTGAAAACTTTCTGCAATTTCTTAAATTTAATGTTAGAGCTATTTAATCAGAGCTATTTTTATCAGAGCTATTTCTACAATTGTTGCAGAGTGCTTAAGGTTTTTAGACAATTTTCATCAGAGCTATTTAATGATTTCTCCCCCTTTTTGTCAGAATCAAAAAGACATAGTAATAAAAATTGAATTAAAGAGAAAAACATTTCAATAAAAATAGAAACACAAAAACATCAGATCCAAAAAGAAGACAGAAGCAAAAACAACAAAAAGGCAAGCAAAACATAAAATCCTAAGTGCCTAAGGGTTCTGAGGCAATTTCTGCAAGATCATGGCAAGCATCTTCTGGATATTCTCATTGACCGTATCTTGCTTGTCCATTCTGTCTCGGAGGATATTCTGATCTTCCTTAAGGTCCTTCAAAATCTGAAGAATCATCGGAATAGCAGTTGAAGACTCCCCCTGAGTCAGAGCCTGCTGAGCTTCAGCTTCAGCAGCAGCTTGGGCTTCTGCATCCGCCAGAGCCTTAGCTTCAGCTTCTTGTTGCCTTAGGATTTCTGCTTCCTGAGCAAATCTTTCCTCTTCTATTCTTCTTGCTTCTTCTGCTTCTCTAGCCAACCTCTCCTCCTCTAGCCTTCTGGCTTCAGCTTCTCTGGCTAGTCTCTCCTGGAGTCTTTCCTCAGCATCTCTGATGTAGCCATTTCTGACTTGTTCAGAGACACTCTTCAGCCTATAGGACTCAGAGGTCATCCAACTAATGACTCTGTTCCAGTGTGTCCTAACAGATTTAGGATCATCACTGACTTCAGAGTTGTTAGCCAGAGACTTGACCTTCTGGATTGAAGCTTCTGCTACCTGCCTGATGGCTTCCTCAAGGGTAGGTATGGTAAGTTCAGGTTCAGGTTCAGGTTCAGGTGTATGAGGTGGAGAGTTTGGAGGGCTAAGATTTAGAGTTTGAGGTTCAGATTCTGCTTCTGGTTGAAGTTCAGAATCTGCTTCTGGTTGAAGACTAGGGGATGAAGCATAAAGAGGATTTAGGTCTAATGGGTCAGAGTCTGGTTCAGGTACAGCGGGAATAATTGGTGGGGTGATATTAGAGGTGTAGGGATCAGATGGTTGAATTTCAGAGGGTAGAGTTGTTGTTTGTTGTGGAGGAAGTGAAGTTTGGAGGGGTGAGGTTACTTCAGATTGTGTTAAAGTTTGTTGTTGAGAGGCAAATCTGTTGGTATGAGAGTGGCAATGGTTGGGGATTCAGGATCAGAAAATTCAGGGTCAGAAGAGAGAGAAACATGAGGAGGTGATTCAGGTTCAGAGGATGAAGAAGAAGAAGTGCTTTGATGAGTTTGTGCAGGTTTAGAGGGAGGAATGAAAGTTCTGGCTATGTTTAGAACTGGTGTAGGTTGGGAGGTTCTGGTGATTGAGGGTGGAATTTCAGAGGTAGTATATAAGGGAGTTGTTGTGAGAGGATGAGAAGAAGCCATCATAGGTACAGAAGTAACAGGAGGAATGGACATACCAGAAGAAGAAATTTGCAAAGGAGCAGGAGATTTGGTTCCAGAAACTTCTCCAATTCTGGCTTTCTTTGCTTTCCTTGCCTCAGCAGCTATCTGTTTCTCAGAGACACCTCTCTTGTATCTGACTAGATCTTCTTCTGAATCCAGACAGTCATCGAGGCTGAAGTCAGATATATCCACACCATCATCCAGTAGACGCTGAAGATAGATGGCAACAGCATCTCTTGGCTCGTTCTTGAAGAATCTGGCAAGGCCATGAGGCATCTTCCTCTGATCTTTCAAACTATTCCAGGATACATCCAGAGTTGGCTTGACTTGTATTTTCTTGATTATCCCCATGCTCTTGAGGTTTCTGGCGTTCAGAGGCTTCCCTACATCAATTGCCAGATCATCCATACATCTGGTCTTCTCCAGTTGGTCAACCAATCCATGCTCAATGAAGACATCAGAAAGCAATCTTCCCAGAGGGATGTAAGACCTTGGCTTCATATTGTTTCTGGTTTCTTTGACAGAATCCCTCAGATATCTGAAAAGGAGAACAGGGAGGTTGATCTGGATACCCTTCTGAATACAGTATAAAATGCATTTTTGATCAGCATTTATGTAATCAGAGGAGTTGGAGGTTGGGCGATGGTGAATAGTACCCAGAATGATTTTTAGCCACACTCGGAGGTTCTGGTGTAGCTCTTTGTTCTTAGAGGGGTTTCCTTCAACATTGGGTTTGAAGATTGTTGGGTTTATCACATCTGTGATACGTTTTGACCTAGGAGGAATGTTGTAGATCCTTTTTCCTCCACTACTTTCCATATTCAACAGAGAGGCAATGGACCCTTCTGTGATAACTATCTTTACCCCTAGAACAAAAGAGACAATGAATTGGTCATCTGCATCAGCATGTCTCCAGAACTCCTTGACAAGAAGAGGGTAGATAGGACCATAAAGCCTGTTGAAGTAGGTTTCCCATCCTTGTTGACGAAGTTCCCTAGTAAGATCAACGCCATTTCTTCTTAGGTTGTCAAAATCAACCAAAGATTCACACAAAACATCCAAACCTTCAAAGGGAGTTGAAAGGTTTATGTGGCGTTCACGGTCAAGAACGTGAGGTTCTTTGTAAACAGGGGTTATGGTGACGCCGGTAACAGTAGGAGTTTGAGTGTTTGAGGTTTGGGGATTAGAACTGGATTCCATCTGTTGAGAGAAGTTAAAAACTTCTTGTTGTTAAGCATCCATGAAGAAAAAAAAGATGAAGATTGAAGAACTTGCAGAGAATGCTTCGAGAGAGGGTTTAGGGTTTTAGAGTGAGTGAGAGTGATAAGTGTGAAATGTGAGAGAAAGTGTTTATATACTCTAAGTAAAACACATGCAAAACGACACACATTCCAGCGTTATACACAACACTCAAAAAGCACGCTTGGGGGGAAAAATGATTACAGCTAATAAATGAATGTCTAATCCCAACAGTACGCACACTGCTCTAGGAGATTTCAAACGTTCTGACCTTTGATTTCTATTGACAGCTGTCTAGAAGTTCTAGGGTTAGACGTTTAATGCTCCACGTGTTGATGTATCTGATCTTCAGGAATACCAAAGGATTGGTTTCTGAAGATTTCTAACTCAGATATCTTCTTAACTTGTAGAAGTATCAGAGTCAGAGGCAGAAGTGTATTTGTTTTTATCAGAGTCTCATTTTACATGTTCAGAGCCAAATTTTACTCAGGGCAATTTTTAATGTTCAGATTTTCTAATATAAAAAGAAATCTATCTTCAGCTAGAGGCTTAGTAAAGATATCTGCCCATTGATGTTCTGTATCAATGAACTTCAATGTTACTATCCCTTTCTGAACATAGTCTCTGATAAAATGATGTTTTATTTCTATGTGTTTGGCTCTGGAGTGTAGAATGGGATTCTTACTTAAACAAATAGCAGCAGTATTATCACAAAAGATAGGAATGTTACTCTCAAATATCTGAAGATCTTCTAGCTGATGCTTCATCCAGAGCATCTGAGTTGTGCACAGTGATGCTGAGATGTATTCTGCTTCTGCAGTTGATAGAGCGATAGTTGACTATCTTTTGCTAGCCCAGGAGATTAGATTGTTTCCCAGAAGCTGGCAATTCCCAGATGTGCTTTTTCGTTCTATTCTATCTCCTGCATAATCTGCATCACAATAACCCGAGAGTCTATACTCTGATGTTTTCTCATACATCAGGCCCAGGTTAGGAGTTCCTTTCAGATACTTAAGAATTCTCTTAACAGCTGTTAAATGAGATTCTCTAGGATCTGATTGGAATCTGGCACAAAGACAGACACTAAAGAGAATATCAGGACGAGTAGCAGTCAGATAGAGAAGAGAGCCTATCATACCTCGATAGAGCTTCTGACAAACCTTGTTGCTTACCTCTTCCTTCTCCAGAATGCAAGTTGGGTGCATGGGAGTCTTTGCAGAGTTGCATTCAGTCATGTCAAACTTCTTCAGAACGTCTTTAATGTACTTACTTTGATGAATGTACGTGACTTCTGGAGTTTGATTGATTTGAATTCCCAGAAAGAACTTTAATTCTTGCATTAAACTCATTTCAAATTCTGCCTGCATTAACTTGGAAAATTCTTGGCAAACAGAGATATTAGTAGAACCAAAAATAATATCATCAACATAAATCTGGCATATCATGAGATCATTATTAAGGTTTTTACAGAAGAGTGTAGAATCAACTTTCCCTCTGATAAAATTTTGTTCCAGAAGAAAATTGCTTAAGCGTTCATACCAAGCTCTGGGAGCTTGTTTAAGTCCATATAAGGATTTCTTAAGTTTAAAAACATGTTCTGGAAAATTTGAGTTTTCAAAACCTGGAGGTTGGTTGACATACACTTCTTCTGATATATAACCATTAAGAAATGCACTCTTGACATCCATTTGGTATAATTTGATAGAATGATTAATAGCAAAAGATACAAGAAGACGAATAGATTCTAACCTCGCGACTGGAGCAAAGGTTTCATTATAATCAATACCTTCTTGTTGACTATAACCTTGAGCTACCAGTCGTGCTTTGTTTCTGACAACTTCTCCTTTCTCGTTCAGCTTGTTTCTGAAAACCCATCTGGTTCCAATGACGTGAGTGCCTCTGGGTTTAGGAACGAGATCCCAGACATCATTCTTGGAGAATTGATCTAACTCTTCTTGCATAGCTGCCACCCAATCGTTATCTTGAAGAGCTTCATCACAGGACGTAGGCTCAATCAGAGACACTAGTCCCAGAGGAATATCTTCAGAAGTTCTGAAGGTAGATCTGGTTCTAACAGGTTCATCTTTGTTTCCCAAAATCAAATCTTCAGATACGTTAATACGACTTTTAACTTTCCTTGGAATTTCTGGAGATTTAATTTCTTCAGAGTCTGGAGTGACAGTTGCTTCTGGAGTTTTCTCAGATTCTACAAGAGTGATTTCCAAATCTGCAAACTTTTCAACTAGCTTTGACTTTTCAGGGTCAAGCTTATCATCAAATCTGACATGAATTGATTCCTCCACAATTTTGGTTTCTGTGTTGTATACTCTATAGCCTTTAGAGCGTTCTGAGTATCCTAACATAATACCTTTCTGTGCTTTGGAATCAAACTTGTTCAGATGTTCTTTAGTATTTAATATAAAGCAAATGCATCCAAAAGGATGAAAATATGAGATGTTGGGTTTTCTTCCCTTACACAGTTCATAGGGAGTCTTTTCCAGAATAGGTCTTATAGAGATTCTATTCTGAATATAACACGCTGTATTTACAGCTTCTGCCCAAAAGTGCTTTGCTACATTTGTTTCATTGATCATGGTTCTGGCCATCTCTTGGAGTGTCCTATTCTTCCTCTCTACAACTCCATTTTGTTGTGGAGTTCTAGGGCAGGAGAAATCATGGGATATTCCATTAGAATCAAATAATTCTTCAAAATCTTTGTTTTCAAATTCTCCACCATGATCACTTATGACTCTAACAATTTTGGAGTCAAATTCTTTTTGCACTTTGGAACAGAAACTGGTGAATACAGAGTGAGACTCACTCTTGTGCTTTAGGAATTTTACCCATGTCCAGCGGCTGTAATCATCAACGATTACTAGTCCATACTTCTTTCCATTGACTGATGCTGTTTTCACAGGACCAAATAAGTCAATGTGAAGAAGCTCCAGAGGCTTAGAGGTAGAAACAACATTTTTCTTTTTAAAAGATGTTTTTGAAAACTTTCCTTTCTGACAAGCTTCACACAGAGCATCTGAAGAAAACTTCAGTTTAGGTAAGCCTCTGACTAACTCAAGTTTAGTTAGCTGAGAAAGTTTTCTCATGCTAATGTGGCCTAAGCGTCTATGCCATACCCATTGCTCTTCGTGAATTGACATTAAACATTTAACATTTTGATCTTTTAAATCAGAAAGATTTATTTTATAAATGTTGTTTTTCCTCTTGCCTGTGAAAAGGACAGAGCCATCGTTCTGATTAATGGCTTTACATGTTTTTTGATTAAAGATTACATCATAACCGTTATCACTTAATTGACTTATGGATAACAAGTTATGCATTAATCCTTCTACATAAAGAACATCAGATATAGAGGGAAGAGTACCATTACCAATAGTTCCGGAGCCTCTGATCCTTCCTTTCTGATCTCCTCCGAAACCTACAAATCCAGCGTCTTTAAGTTCCAGGCTTTGGAACATAGACTTTCTTCCCGTCATATGTCGCGAGCATCCAGAGTCCAGGTACCATGACTGGTGTCTGAACTTTGCTGCATAGGATATCTGCAACATAGATAATCTTATCTTTCGGTACCCAGAATCTCTTGGGTCCTTTCAGATTAGTTTTCCCAGAGTTTCTTACAACTTTGGGTCTTCTAGCATTTTTAAATTTGTGTTCTTGTGTGTGTGTGTAGTGATATGAAAAAGGTGATTTAATTTGGTTACTGGTAGAGGTTTCATCTTCCTTAGGATCATACCCAATTCCCCTTTTATTATTCTGACTTACTCCATAAATCATGGATGCCATAATACTCCTATCTATTCCATTCTTCAGAAATTTTTGAAAGGCTTCTTCATATTTATAAATAATTTCATTTGAAGTTTGTGGTGCTTGAGACAACGCTTCTTCTAATTCTAAGCTTTTTGTTTTAGCTCCATCTCTTTCTAACGTTAAAGATCTGATTGTATCTTCTTGTGATAGAATTGTTATCTCAAGTTCACTACACTCTTCAAATTTTGCTTTAAGACAGCCTTTAACGTTTTTAAACTTTTGTTTTAATTTCTGATAAGAAGTAAGAGTTTCTGACAAACATGATTCTAAGTCAGATCTAGAAAGTTCAGAAAATACCTCTTCAGATTCTTCGTCTGAACAGCTGGATGTGGTAGCCATAAGTGCTACGTTGGCTTGTTCATCAGAGTCAGATTCTGATGATCCAGATTCACTGTCATCCCAGGTAGCCATCAGTCCTTTCTTTGTTCTGAAGGTGTTTTTCTTGAAGCTTTCTTTCCTAGGGTTGTCCTTCTTCAACTTGGGGCATTCATTTCTGTAATGACCTGTTTCTTTACATTCATAACAGGTAATATCTTTGTTAGCTTTACCTTTTGAAGTTGACTCTGATCTATCCCCTCTGGGTCTAGGTCTTCTGAAGTTGTTGTTCCTCTTTTTCCAGAGTTGCTTGACTCTTCTGGTTAGTAGGGACAACTCTTCTTCATCATCAGAGTCTTCTGGTTCAGAATCGTCAGTATCTTCAGCTTCTGCCTGGAGAGCTTTGGTTCTGTCAGGCTTCCGTCTTTCAGATCTGGACTTAAGCGCTACGGACTTGTTCCTTTTCTGAGGTTCATCCTCCTCTAGTTCTATCTCATGGCTTCTGAGAGAACTAACAAGTTCTTCAAGGCTGATATTGTTCAGATCCTTTGACAGCTTTAGAGCAGTAACCATAGGTCTCCATTTCTTTGGCAGACTTCTGACTATCTTCTTAACATGATCTGCAGTTGTGTATCCTTTGTCTAGCACTTTAAGACCTGCAATAAGAGTTTGAAATCTGGAAAACATAGCTTCTATAGCTTCATCATCTTCCATTTTGAAGGCTTCATATTTCTGGATAAGCGCCAGAGCCTTCGTCTCCTTGACTTGGGAGTTTCCTTCATGGGTCATCTTCAGAGAGTCAAGTATATCTTTGGCAGTCTCTCTGTTGGTGATCTTTTCATATTCATTGTATGATATAGCATTTAGAAGTATTGTTCGTGCCTTGTGGTGATTTTTGAAAATACGTTTCTGATCTTCTGACATCTTACTTCTGGGAACTTCAGCTCCATTTAAGACTGGAGGTTTGTATCCATCTGTGACAATGTCCCAGAGGTCAGCATCATAACCCAGAAAGAAACTTTCGATTCTGTCTTTCCAGTAATCAAATTTTTCTCCATCAAAAACAGGAGGCTTGGCATTGTAAGAATCTCTTTCATTTGAGTGGGCCATTGTTTTTCTCGTACTGGATCTCTCTACACGGTTAAGTGTTTGATTAGAAAATCAATAACAGAGCCAAAGCTCTGATACCAATTGAAGGTGAGAAAAACAAGAAAGGGGGGGGTTTGAATTGTTTTGGAAAAATAAGCGCTTTTCAAACTGAAAATCACACAAGGATTTTATACTGGTTCGCTTATAACACCAAGCTACTCCAGTCCACCCGGCCAAGGTGATTTCGCCTTCAACAAGGACTTAATCCACTAATCTTGAAAGATTACAAACAACACCTAAGAGAGAAAAAAATCTCTTAGTCTTCTCAAGTCTACAGACCACACAAAGTCACTTGAGGAAATCAAACAAATAAAAGATACAAGATATGTAATCTAGAGTGCTTCTAAGAAAGCAAGTATTACAAACTTAAGAACAGATTTTTCACTTAATAAGCAAAAGCTTAGTGAAATTCTTTGAGAGCAAAGATGATTTTCTTGAGCGTGAAATAATTCAGTATAGTTTTGGCTAGTTGATTTCTTGTTACTGAATGTTGATTGCAGCTCTATTTATATATGAGTTGAAGTAGTGGTTGAACTGGTGGATATTAGAAGGAGTTTACTCCATTCCATAAATAGCTTCTGCAGGAGACTTTTTCCTCTTGAAGTGACTACTTACCACAAGTAGTATTTTTCTTATTGGAATTGAAGATTAACGTCTCTTTCTCTGTTTAGGAAATCTATTTGAAAATCTTTACTTGACTTGAACGTTACTTTTTCATGATTAGCAAATCCATAATCAGAGTATTTGTGTTTCTGGAGAATCTTGGAATCTTGCTTCTGATGTTGATCTCTTGAGAGTTCAGATGGCGCTGATAACTTTCAGAATATACAGATAACGTTGTCCAGAGTCAGAGCTTCTAGACTTTACTTCATGTTCAGATGCTTCTGATACTTGAGAATTTGTATCTGATCTTGTTGTGCATCTGATGACATCATCAGATTTATTACTTCTTTCTTTAGAACCCTGCACACTTAGAAACTTTTCGTTAGGGTGCCATTTTTGGTTTCATCCTTTGTTATCATCAAAATCAAGGAATCTGTTGTAGAACAATTTTTGTTCTTACAACCAAAGTGGAAAACCCCACTGGAAGAGCACTTCTCAGATGAACCTTGTCCGGCTTGTGGTATGTCACATCGCAACAATGTGCCCAACCGGCATATGAGCGACGTGAGACCACGCTAATCCTAGGTGTATACTCGGGCCTGGGTTTTAGCCCCACTCAGAACACCCACCCCAAACAGAGGAACCACCTGCACAGAGGACGGCAACATGGTAGTATGATGCATGCAAATATTTAATGCAAATATATACAATGTTAGAATAATAAATGCAATAAATAAAACGGCACAAGCAACCTAAACTATCCTAAAGCGCTAGGAGAGACTCGCTTAGGGAAGATGGACCAGCACAGGTCTACATCCGGCTATGTCCCCAGCAGAGTCGCCAGCTGTCGCATCCGCGAAAAAACAACCGGCGGGCTGAAACAAAAAACAACACAGAGCCGCCACTGCGCGTTATTTATCCCAAGATAGGGAAAGGAAATGCTCAGAGAAACCTGAAAAAAGCATGGTCTCGTGACCAAAGAGAAAGGGTAAGGGAGTCGGTTACGCAAGGGGAAGGTATTAGCACCCCTCACGTCCGTCGTACTCGACGGGATCCACGCTCTAAGAAAAGAAAAGGTTGCTAAACATCACACACACACACAGGGAACGCAGGTGGGGTTAAGAGAAGGGAGCTCGATAGGACATCGCGTCCTATGCCTACATATCTCGTCTGGAACGAGAATCAGAGCTGCTGTAGTTCGGCTTACGCACGCCAAACAACACAAAACACACAAACAGATGGCAAACATGGAGCCCGACAGCCAATCACTGGACTTACGTCAGCATCCGAACCAAAACACACACTGGAACCCAGATGCCACTTGATGGACTTACACCGGCTTCCAAGCACACAACAAGCACGATTAAACATCAACAATCAGGATACAGACAGCCAATCACTGGGCTTACATCCATATCCTGACACACAAGCTTAACAAGCAAACACACACAAAAAGAAAAAAAAGTGCCCGGAGAGACCTCGCACGGTCTCCTGCCTACATACCTCGTCTAGAACAAGGATCAGGGCGATGTAGTTCCCCCTAAAGGGAAAGAAATTCTAGCCAGAAACCAAGGGAAGACACACTACCAGGGAGCTGTACTCGAGCCTAGTGTTGTCATGCATCATTGCCCTACGTTGAGGTTTCTACCTACTTGCACAACTGCAAGCTAATCCTATCCAGGAAAGAAGCAAGCATACAAGCATCATCAGAACAAAACAAGCATTTCAAACAAATATTCACAAAGCACACGCTATAACCAATCAAGTGGGCTCAAACAATGGGCTTGACTGTCGAAGCAAGTCATCTGTACGTGGGTATGATTCGCTCTTAACCTTGCCATTGAGAGGCTAAGGTGAAGCAGATGAAAGGTGAAGTGAGGATGAGACCTCACAGCTCTTATCCCCGGCCAGGGAGAGCTTCAGACAAAGGAGCGTGGGTTCAGAAAGATGGAACCCTTCTACGCTCAAAGACTCTGACACAACTGTACAAAGTATAAGATCTTGGGCTTGTGCCCCAATGCATCAACACACAGCAGTGTGAGCAGAGGGACGACTCAACAGAATAGTGGGGGATAAATTGCATATCCCTTAGCTTCCACCAATTGCCTTAATCAAGGACTTCACCTGCTTGGGCATAAAAAGTAAACAACCACAAACATTGCCTCTTAAGGAGGACTTCAGACATTTGCCCGGCCAAGTAACAGGCCGGGTCTCCCAGACTACACGAAGTCAAGAGATTCTACCTCAAGTGGTTTATACAACCAAGCAGCAGCAAGCAAGTTCTTAAAGAACTGTAAGCAACTAAATGTACCTGAAATCAATCAAGTATCATCAGTACTCAGACAGACAAACAATAAACAACAAATGTTAATCAGTTAATCTGTACAAACAACACAGGTTAATGCACATAAGTGCAAGCTATAAGCTCAAGCTCAAGCTTCACAACCTACAAAACAAAGTCACATTAGTTCTCAACATCAAACAATCTCAATTTAATTGATTTGAAGCAATCTCCTTAAGCATTGTGCATTTCATCCTGAAAAGTCAAACCAAATGTGAGAAACTAGACCACTAGGCCAAGCCTAGGGTCCAAAAGGGAGGAAAAAATCTAAACAGCAAGCCAAACCAATCCAAAATCAAATTAAAACAATTCAAAAGCAAATGCAATTGGCCCCATGCTCATATCATTCTCCATCATCATTTCATGCACAATTTGGTACAAACTAGGTCAAATACAACATCAAATGTCCAAACAGAACTATTTCACTCAAAAGCATACCAAAACAATTCCAAAAATCCTCAAATAATTCACACCTAAACAGGACACAATCAACAAGTAGCATGTCAATCTTCAGCTTAATTGGACAAAAGGAACTAGGTCAATGAAAATCAAGAAATCCAGACACAATTATTCAAGCCAATTCATAGCATCAACACAAGCATTCACTTCAAAAATTCATAAAACAGTGAAAACAATTAAGAAATGAATGGGACCAAAAGCATGATGTCCTACAATGTGTCTATAACCAGCATACCAAATTTCACATTCATCCAAAACCATATGAGAATTTCACAAAAGATATACCAACATGTGTCACACAAGCTTGTAAAATGAGCATACAGTGAAGAAAATTATCAATCAAATGGAAAATGCCATAGAAAAATCCAGAACAATTCACATGTTATCTTGACACATCAATGATCATCCATGCAAAATTTCAACTCAATCAAACAATCATAAGTCATGCAAATAAATTCATGAAGTTGACCTAGCTAGGTGTGACACAAATTGTCACACCTTACTTCAAAAAATCATATCTAATTAACCAGGTATCCAAAATTCACAAACTCTACATGAAAATCACCATCAACATGTCCAGAATAAGCACAAAAATTTTCATCCATTTCTTCAAAGGTATGAGCATTTCATGATAGATATGGCAAAACATGCAAAAATTGTACACAAGTCAAAGATCAATAGGCCAGGTCAACATTTCTCCATGCACAACTTATGTTACCATGCCTATAAAAAACTAGAGAGAATTTGGGATCTATCAAAAAAAGTCTCACTATTTTTGGATTAATAATTAATTTTCTATGATTTTCTAAAGTTTTGTTAAATTATTGAATAATTATTTAAAATGAATTATGATATAATTAAATAACAGTGGCAGAACCGTAATTCCATGCCAGCCGGTCCAAACTCACGTGCCTCATTTACTGCGTGTCAGCGTGCTATTGGACTGATTTGGAGGCAAACAGAAATTCGAATTTGCCAGGCAGTGAAATGAATCAAACGCAAAAAAAATTCCAGAACTTCATCTTCAATCGCGCGCTTATGTTCGTCGTCATCTCCAGCTCCGGCTTCGATCAAATCTCAATGAAAATGGACAAATGAAGTACCGTTGGAACCGTCCTCCAACCTAGGTCACAAATATGCTAACGATTTTGCCTAACTCTCACTATATCTCACGGATCGAGCGGTTAAAGGTTTGACATCAAAGCTTTGAATCGAAATAACTTTCTCTACAGTTCATCATTTTGAAAACCAAACATATCATGATCATCTACGTTGAACGAACTACAATAAGCATGTCTCAATTCAAAGAATAACGATGTTCGAATTTTGGTACCTTGAATGGAGCAGTGATGAATTAGCGTGTTTCTTGATGCCAAAGTCCAAAACAGATCAAGGAGAAGCTTCAGGAAGGTAATTGCAATGCTTAGCTTGGCTCGAAGTTGCTTCTATTGGAAGAAATTTCAATTCACCATTGATGAGCCAAAGATGAACAGTGGTGATTCTTGATGATTATGGTGATGATTCTTCAAAACAGTCCAAGAGGAAGATGATTGGAGCACGAAGCAAAAAGAATTTTTGATTTTGGTGGAGAATTGAAGGAGTTTTGTTGAATTTGGTTCTTGAATGTTCTTGATGAATTTGGAGAATTGGAGGGAAAAACAGTTGGAAAATCTTGAGACTTGTGATTGTGTGCAATTCAGTTATGATTAGGATTAAATACTCCAGCTCTAATCACCTTGTTAATCACTAATTAACCAAAAATGCATTGGATTAGCTTAATGTCATTTTACAAAGCAAGGGCAAAAATGCCATTTCACAATAGGCCTTGTGACAGCTGTATGACAGCTCACACACTCTCCAAATACCAGTTGTGATGTGTTGGCACTTGTCTCATGGCAATTGGCTTTGTAATTTCCATTTTCAACATGCTATGCCAAAATATGCAATTTCAAGTGAAGTTTAAAAATGACTTGGCCAAATATTGAACTTTGAGCACTTGTGACAGTTGAAACAATTTCTAATTTGCATTTGTGAGGTGTTGCAAAAACTCCCATGCCAAAATTCCAATTATTTCTCAACTTGGACCATTTTGCCCTTGACTTTTTAATTATACACTTGAAATTTGACCTTTTGCATTGACCACTTTTGATGAATTCCAATTATGCACCATGAAAGTACATGTCAAATGGAGTTTGCTCATAAAAAGATCACTCAATTTGGACACTCCATGTGGAAGTTATGCCACTTTGATTATGGGTCATTTTTGAAATTGAATGGACCATAACTTGCCAACCACACATGGGAATTTCAAGTTCTTGGACTTTTTGGAAAGATGAGACCAAGATCTACAACTTTCATGTTGAACAAATTTTCATTTGAAGCTTCCTTGGACATGTAATTTTGAGGTCAAAAACTTTCCATTTTTGGAAACTTCCATTACAAGTCACTTTCTATTTTTGGCAATTTTTGTCCTGACTTTATTTTCTCCATTCTTGAGCTTTGACATGTCAAATAACACTTGTTTCAACATGAATGAAGTGTATCCAACTCATTTCCACCTCCAAATCCATAAAATCAAGCACAGTTGACCACAGTTGACTTTTTCAACTGATAGATGAATTTGGCAATGCATAGATCAAACTGAGCTCCAATCTTCTAATGAAATGGCTCAAGGATGAAACCCTAGCCTCCATAAGCACAATAAAATCATATGATGATCCCCATATCCATCATAGACCCCATCTCCTGATCATGCCCTGATTGGCCCAATGCAACTGATTAGGGTTGACCAGTGGTCAAAACCCTAATCTCAAGGAATCTTGATCAATCTTCTGATGATGACAAACCATGATGATGATGATGCATCACTTCAAACAAGATGAGGACCAATCTCCTTGAGAATCATGAAACCCTAATTTGGACCTCCACATCCTCAGATGATTGCTGACCAGTCCACTAAAACCCTAGCTTGCACTTTGACTTCCTCATCTTCTGACCAAGACTTGAGAGAATGGCTTGCACAATGTAACCACATGATATGCAATATGCAATGCCTAATGACCAAAAATGATATGCAAATATGTTATGCTAGTCCCAAGAGAGGAGGGCAAATTTTGAGGTGTTACAGGACCCTAGATGTAGAGTCGAGTGCCATATTTCTGATCAAACGTTGTCCGTAACTGGATGACCATAAAGATAGTTGATGGGTACTCCACGAAGCATGCTAAGGGACATGAGTGACCTAGATGGAATTTGCCCATCCTGCATAACAGGATAAATGTCTATGGGCCCAATATTGAGTTGGACAAGGATGACACGGTCTATGCATTGTATTCAATATAGACATAAGAGAAAAGGGTAATTGTACACATAAGTATCATCACAAAAGGATTTTTCAGATCACATGACATTTTTGTGTCTTGGGTAGCAGTGATGTGTTGCTAGATACCGCTCACTGTTTATTATGTTAAATATGTGATTTAATATAATTGCCAATGCCGCGAAAACCTACAGTGTCACACATAAAAGGACGGATTGATGAGAGATAGAGTAACTAAAGAACACCGTAAGGTACAATGCACTTAAGTGAATTGTAGAACATCGTAAGGTACAATGTACTTAAGTAGAATACGAAATATGGTAAAGTATCACGCGCTTAAGTGATTTTGGCATATTATAAGATATGGGCCACATACACTTAAGTGGGATTTTTAGCTTGCAGCCCACATAAGTGGTTCTATAAATAGAACCCTTGTGCAGAAGCATTTGTGCACTTGCAATTTCGTTTCTCTCTCTCTCTCTCTCTCTCTCTCTCTCTCTTTCTCTCTCTCTCTCTCTTCTCTCTCTCTCTCTCTCTCTCTCTCTCTCTCTCTCTCTCTCTCTCTCTCTCTCTCTCTCTCTCTCTCTCTCTCTCTCTCTCTCTCTCTCTCTCTCTCTATCTCTCACTCAAAGCCTTCATTCGTAGCAGCTAGCACTGAGATTGAAGGAATCCCTTCATGTGGAATGAGTAGAGGCGTTGTCATCATTCATCGTTCGTGATCGCTCCGTAGATCTGCATCAAAGGTTTCAATCGTCACAAGAGGTAACGATTCTATCACTGATCATGCCCATTCATAAGGATCACTAAAGGAGATAATTTTAAATTCCGTTGCGTTTTGGATCGCTATTCTCCTTCAGAAAAGAGGTCAAAGTTTGTAACTTATAGTGAAATACCTGTTTACCAAAGTCTGTAACTATATAGAAAAAAAGCAAGGTTGCTAGAGTCTGTACCTCCATAGGGCAAAATAGAGCTTGCCACAGTCTATAACTCTGTAGGGCAAAAGTACTAAAGTCTGTACTTTATAGGAAAGGAACAAAGGATGCCAAATTCTGTAACTGTATAGGCAAAAACAAAGTTTCCAGAGTCTGTAACTTCATATGGCAAAAGACAGTTTTCCATAGTCTATAACTATGTAGGGAAAGAGTACCAAAGTTTGTACTTTATAGGCAAGGAACAAAGGATTCCAAAGTATGTAACTGTATAGGAAAAAACAAAGTTGCCAGAATCTGTAACTCCATAGGACAAAAGAGAGCTTGCCACAGTCTGTAACTCTGTAGAGTAAGAGTGCCAAAGTCTGTACTTTATAGGCAAGGAATAAAAGGTGCCAAAGTCTATAATTGTAGGCAGGATATGAGTCACTTAATTAGGCAATGAGTGTGTGACCCTAAGGTAATAATACCAAAATATGTATGGACATCAAGAATGGGAGTCTGACATTGGATCCAAAGAGGAGAGTATGATGGATAAAGCTGGGGTGCTTCATTGTTGACATGTTGAATGATTAATACGTTTGAAGAATGTCAATTACTTGATTTGACTTACAATAAAATCTATGAACAAAGGCGAATGATTTGAGTAGCTAGGGCCTACGCCCCGTACACAAAGTCACTCTAGACAAGGATAGGAGAAACTCCATCTCATCATTTTTCGTTTCTTAACGCTCATGGCATGCAAATCTCATCGTGATTGACAAGTTGCTGATATGAGATTCTGATTATTGATCCTGATGATGCAATGTTGATTGTTGTAAGAAGAGACTTGACAATCATTTGATTCGCATTGTACTAAAGTCTATGAATGAAGGCGAATGCTTTGAATAGCTAGGGCATACACCTCGTGCACAAAGGCACTCTAGACAATGGTAGAAAAAACTATGTCTCATCATTCTTCGTTACTTAAGACTCATGGCATGCAACTTGAATCATGACTGACAAGTGTTGACCTTTGTTATGCTTGAGAAGTAGTCAACTCTGTCTACAATGTTTGACTTGTATTGACTTTGGAGTTTTGAACTCTTGATCTTAAATCTTAAGGTCTTGAGCTCTTGAGATCCAGTACAGTTTGAACACAAGGAACTTGCCCTATCAAGTGATCCATGGTCTTTTGATCACTTGAATAGGCTTGGGGGATTGAGCACAATGCAAAGGATTTGGTCGATAAAAGTAAACTTTGATCAACACAACCAATGGAAAAAATATCAGTTGAATTATATACAACCTAATAAATGATTAGATTAAGCCAGTTACATATATACAAACCCTAGACTAAAGGAGCATGCAAATTAGGAATTCTAAACCCTAGGGGCAAAATAGTCATTGTGCCAAAAATTATATTAAAATGGAATTTAGAATCAGGATTATTTAGAGTTAGTTAAAACCATTTAACTAATTAAAAACTACACATGAATATATGATAAAAAATATTAGGCTAAGTCTAATTAACTTAAACATAAAGTTTCTAATGATTTCCATTAATCGATTAAATCACAATTAATAAATTAAATCATAATTAGTTACAATTACAATTAATCTATTAATCACATGAATTTTAATGATTACAGATAGTCACATTAATTACAATTAGCCTATAACCACAAAAAACAGAAATTGAACTTAAATCTAAAATTAATTAGAATCGGTAAAACTAATTAAACAAATTATTTGAGATAAAATTAATGAACATGCAAAAAAAAAGGGGTGTATGCCTTATTGCAAGGGTGGAGAGAGCAAGCAATTAGTTTGGGCCTTAGGCCCAAACCAGATCCCACGAGTGTAATGACCAACATCCCATAACATTTTTTCTCATGAGTTGCAGCAAGACGCTTAAATTGGCATTCTCGGGCCCATACATCATAACGTTCATGTTATCAAAAACAAAGATAAAAACCTACTCTACCTACTCTCCTCTAACATGAACATCACATCATCAAACCTCAATGACGCCACGACTGAAATCCGGCGAGCAAAACCATCGTCCCAAATCCAACAAAACGGAATTGCACAAATCCTTACTCAGTTTGCAAATCTCACATTGTGAATTTGTTATGCCGTCCTAGTTCTATATCAATCTCAGTAACCTACTTGAGCATAAAATTAGGGACGAGAAGCAACATAAGTTGATAATTTAAGTAAGCGTTCGCATAGAACGTACCAAAGAGAATCCGACGTGGCGGTTTCTGCGACGTCAATGACTTCACAAGTAATGCTTTTTCCCTCTTATTATTTGTTTCACTTCTTCTTCTTCTTCTCGCGACTCTTCTTCTGTTCTTGCTGCTTCTAAATTCCTTGCTTGTTGTTACGCATGGTGAGAAAATTCAGAATCTTGAGCTTAATGAAGGAATGAATTGAGACCGAGAGTGAAAGGGATTTGGTTTAAGCTCAACCAATTGAAGCTTTCACGTGAAACTTCAATGGCCTTGTAATGAAGCTTTCATGAGGGTGAATTTAGAGAGAGAGAGAGAGTACATGTATTGCATTGCTGGCTCGTTGATGTATGGTTAATGTCCTGTTATTGATGCTCTGAAATAAGGGCTGCTATGCATGTGTATAATCGTTAACTGATAGTGAATGACATGAAGTTCAATGAATTGCCTGTTGTCTTGACAATGCCATGACGAAATGCCTTGTTGCTGGTTTGCTTTGATGATGAATTGCATTTCAATGAATGATGTGAAATTTATGATGACTTATGGATTAAACTTACTTATGCATATGTTACTGCTACTATTTGTTGTATGGATATGATGAATGGATTGCCTTCTTATGCCAGGGTTGTTTGGATGTGAGTGCAAAGCTTGGTTAAGATGGTTGCTTATGAATGTTTGATTTTGTGCTAAGTGTGGGGCTAATTGAACATGGTTTCAAGGCAAGGTTTCAAGGCAAAGTTTCAAGACATGGCACTTGATTGCAACCACAAGGCTTGGTGCAGAATGTGGTAACTTGTTCATGAATGAATTTTATCATGGAATCACATGGAAAGGTGCAAGAATGAAGATACAATTAGCATTAGGGTTTAGGTCATGTAAAAATATGTTAGTTGACTTTGGTCAACTAGTTAAATAAAAGTCAACTTTTGTAAAAAAAATCATTTGTATTTTCTTTTATATGTACAATGTGATTGATAATTGAATGAATGAATGGACACATAATGCCTTATTTTCTATGTTTGAATCAATTTTGAAATGAATCATGAATGGACCAATGGATTAAAACACCAAAGCACTATGAATGTACATGGACCAAATGGACTAGGACAATGCATCTTGAATCAAAGATTTATGGACTATGAATGCAACTTGAATCATAGGTTAGTGGACTAAGGATGCATAATGGACCATGAGAATAATGGACTAGAGTGCACTATGAAACAATGAAACCAAAAGACTAGGAGACCAAGAGCCAATGAAGCATGGACCAAGGACTTTGAATGCACCATAGGCCTAGGTTTAATGGACTTGAATGGCAAATATAATGCAACATGACATGGATGCAGGCTTGGACAAGACCTTAGATCAGGTGAATCACCAATCATATATGCACATAGATCAAATGATCAACAAAGCGAACTTGATGATTGATGATGCATAATATGATGATCAAGAACCATCTTCCAATGAATTAAGGTTTTGGATAGGCAAGATCAAGATGCAAGGTTTCAACACAAGTGGTCCATCAATGATATGAACCACAACTAGGGTTCTAATACCCCAATGCAAGTCATATGATCCAAGGGCACCCAAGGACAAGAATTAGGATTTTGATGTCATGTTATGTCAAGATGTCTCCTTGAACCAAAGATCAAGGATCAAGGAATTAAGGTTTTTCCCCAATTACGAGCAGGTGTCACGAACCTAAACCAAAACCAAGTTTTTGTTATTCGCAAGCTTTGAATCTATGATGTTTATGAGAAAGTGTTAATTATTAATGAATGATGCATATGAATGGGGTATGAATAAATACAGATGAATCTCAAACCAATGGTCAAATGGAAAGTGAAAAGGGGAGGACGGATTTTGGGATATGACACTTGGTCAGATCACTTTTTAGAAAGGATGAAAGAGTTCACCAAATTGAGCAACATTGATAGAGAAACAAATAAGGAAAGATCGAAAAATGAACCACCAATAGATTTAGGCAATGACATATGTTTTGATGCATTTTAGTTGTAATCTAACAATATAACATATTTTTTGTATGTAACACACTGTATAATATTATAAAATTGGATGATATTTTTTGGGCATTTTTTGTGTTTTGAAAATTGGCTATGCATAATCAATTTGTTTTGTTTACAAAATCAGAATGAACCTACATCCCAGTATTGCATTTGTGTATTTCAATGACGCAAACCCCCAACTTCAGTTTAAGGTCTCTGAAGACATACTTCTTGTTGATTTGAAATCCAAATTGAATACTTTGCTATGTGTTCGCTGTGAATTTTGGCGAACAACCTCTGGTTTACCAAAACTTGTAGAATTGGGTTACTTGCAGGATCAACCACACAAATCCTAGGACATGTGCAGATCTAAATGACTTTGAAGATATATAGAACAACTTTTGTATCTTTCATTTTGGTTCTCTAAGTGTTTTACGTCGAAAGATGTTGATTAAAACGTTTAAACAGATGTAAATTTAACAAGATAAAGTAAATGGCAGGAAATAACTGACGAAATGTAAAGTGTCGAAAGAAGAAAATGTAGAAAGACAATTGACTAGAAAAATATAAAGGGATTTTGTAAAGAAACTTTAAACTTTATAAAATAAACTTTGAAAGAATTGGTGTTTGTTTACACGTACATGTTCCAAATATGACTCTTTTCTCTCACATGGGTACTTTGAGTGTTTTCAGGAATTTTGTACAAGTAAATTCTCACTAATTCTTTTTCCGATAATAACTACCCTATTTATATACAAATAACATAACTGTTACTAACGACCAAATCTTAAAACTATGACACATGGCTTTCCTCCTTTCGCCAGATGCTTCCACGCGTCTTCTGCCAAACGTCACAACTCTTTCGAATTTCAAATTTACAGTTTACGTCGAACTGACGTCTTTCTTCAGGCTTTGTCGAATTGTCGAAATACTACAACATCCTCCATGTCTGTCAAAGTGCCTTCCCATCTGCAGATACCTTGTCGAAATGTCGAAGCTTCAATTTTGTCGAAGTGTCGAACAACACTTATCAACCAAACCGTTTATCCCATGTCATCATCTGTCGAAAGGACCATTCTGCATATCAAATCTCATGGCTTCGAAAACGCATGTATACAAATTGGCCCCCAGCAAAGACGTTTCGACTGTTTTTCTGGAGAAACAGTCATTTGTTGTCAACCAGTGTTTTGATGCCATGTCATTTAATCTTTATAAAATCCAAGTCTGATAATCTCAATTTCCAACACAAATTCATCATTACACTTTCTCCAAAATGTCACGTCTAGCCCACGTTCAGAATCCACTTCCATCATTACCTCACATCATGATTTCTTTTCAACTTCCACCTCTTTAACACTCCCATCAGAATCGGCCACGTGTCCCACTACCATCATTACTACTTTAAAGCGTTTCATCATCTTCTTCCTATAAATACCCATAAACCTTTTCTTTAAACTCTTTTCCGCTTCAGATTATTTTTTCTTCATACCCATTTCTTAAGCTTTCATACTCTCCTGAGAAAAATTCCTAAGTTCTTCCTAACAATGGCGCCTCAAAAACCTTCAAGCAGCAAACATTCCAAGAAGAAACAAGACTCAACTTTCTCTCCTGTGCATGATTTAAAAGGACCAATGACCATTGGAAATCAACAGCATGTTCCAGAACCTCCTAATGAGAAAGAGAAAGAATGCATCTATAAATCCCAGGTATTAATCCCTGTTCTTATTTCTGGAAACTGTCATGCTATGTTAGGTCCCCTTCCAAATCTAGAGATCAAATCGGATCGCTTAAAAGAATTTTTTCCATCTTACTTCCACACAAAACCCATAGGCGCTGGAAGAAAACCTCAGCGTAAAGAGAAAGTTGTAGAACAAAATGACCCATCGAGTTCGACGGATGCTGGAGAATTGAACTTAGCTTATCTAAATTACAATAGGATATTTAGAACCTGTCCGTGGTCGAAAGACCCTTCTGACTACGTATCTTGGCTAGATAAAATTGAAAGGGTTAAAGGGGCTTTTTGGAAAGAAGTAGGCATTTTTGACCTTATTCAGTTGTCAAGAGTAGGACCTAATATTTGCCCAAATATGCTTTTGGCCTCTCTCTACTTTTGGGATAGTACTTACAACACCTTTCACCTCCCTTGTGGGATGGTTACGCCTACCCTTTTCGACGCAGCAGCCATTGTTGGTCTTCATCCCAATGGTATAGATTTCGACCCTACTGTCTTAAATGAAGATACCATTGCTTTCGAGACTAGCCTTGCCCCATACTCCTTATTCATGTCCTATTATCACGACAAGAGCACCACTGAGGTTTTAGATGTCGAACACATAGCTTTTTTGACTTTGTGGCTATCCAAATACGTGTTCTGCTCTCGCTCTCTTCAAGTTGCCAAGAGATTCATCACCATAGCCAATCAACTTCATGCAGGCACAAAACTATGTTTGAGCGAAATGATTCTGGCGAGCCTTTACGAATCTCTGAGTGAGAGCGTGCATTTTTTGAAAATCGCCAAAACCCAAGGTAAAGTCAACTTATCAGGACCTTTCTGGCTTTTGCAATTATGGCTTAATGCCACCTTTGAGGCTTTCCTCCCTGTAGAGCCAGAGGTAGATGAAGAAGAAGTGAAAAATAGGATTGTCGAATGGCCAAGGCTAGTGCAAATAACACCAACTGATGAAGGGATTAGCCTTCGACAAGCTTTCACAAGCTATGTCATGATGTTTGCCAAGAGGCATCAATTTACTCCGACCATGGCACCTTTTGCTGATAGAAAAATTGGACCTAAGTGGTTTACCCAACAACTTCCTTTAGAAATGCAGAAAGATGAAAATATATTTCTGAATGTTTGGGAATCATTCTTAACCCCTAGGCTCCTTTTTTCTTATCGTAACACTACTAAAAACCAAATTGCTTTGATAGTTTATCAACCCAACCTTGTTTCTAGACAGTTCGGCCTAATCCAGATAAAACCTCGACCAATATTTCCCAAGAAAGGATCCATAATCTTTTATAACTCCCTCCATACTGAAGACGAGGGCAAAGAATTGTCGAAGAAACTGGCTGATGATCTCCTCGACATTCGACCAATTATATTTCGACCATCATTCCTATGTACTCCTGAGTTTGATGAAAGGTGGAAAGACTACTATTCCAACAGATTTTTCGACGTAGCTGCCTTTGCTACACAATTGACAAATGCTTTCGCTTCTGTGCAGGATCGGACCAAAAAAGGTATTCAAAGACACATTAGGGAGATACAAAGATTTCAAAAATATTTCGAAACTGCGTATAGACCTGATGATCTTAGTCGAACCATACACGAAGCAGCAGCTGAATTAAAACGTAAACTGACGGAGAAGTTTGAAAAACTGTCATTGCCTTCAAATCTTCGACCAGAGGCGCGTTATGACCTGGCTTTCAGTTGTCATCCACCAAAGTTTCCTCCTCTACCAACTGCTGAATTTGGGGTGGCCTTTAGCCCTCCATTTCCAGATTGGTTTGTTTGTGGGGACTTTATGAAAATTCTCCGTTAACAGTACAAAAAACCTGCTGAGCGTGTGGTTCCGACTAAGTATCATCTGGGAGAATACCCAGGACACCTTCATATTGGAATAGAACACGTTTGCGTGGAGGATCCCATTCTTGAAGGTGTTCACAGAAAAACACGATTTTTTTCTTTTGTTATTCTAACTGTATTATCATGTATCTCTTACATTCGTTTTTTAATCTCCTTTCTTTCCTTAGCCGTGAAGATCCCTGCTAAGAAAACTGTTGTCGAAGCGTCGCCCAGTGCTGCTAAGAAGCCTTCGACAAAGGTACAAAACTTTTCTCTTCTTATTTATTCTATTCCCTTTTTCAAAAACTAACTGGCTTTGGTCTGCATGACTAGGTAAGTCAAAAACCCCCAACAATCCAAAAGAGAAAGAGTGAAGAGGAGAGAGAAGAGGATAAAGTCCCTAATGAAGAGTCTAGTGACGAATCTCCAGAGTTAATCCCTCCCCCTCAGAAAAAGAAGAAACTCACGAAGGTCTCTTCCCAAAGATCCATCGTTAAACCAACTAGGAAGGATTCTGCCAGTACTCCTCCTGCTAAGCCTCAGTCGAAAGACACGGAGAGTGGGAAATCCAGCTTTAATACTGAGATTCCTGAGGTAATTTTTATTTCGACAGCATATATTCACCTTTCCTGCATCTTTTCTTCTAACTCTTAGAATTATTTTCAGGAACAAGTGGCTGTCGAAAGAACTCCTGAGAAAATTCTGGAGGAAACAGCCCCAGAAGAAAATCCTGCATCTTTTCATGACATGCAAACTGTAGCAGAATTCGACACTACAGTGGGTGAAGCTTCTGAAGATGAATCTCCTCCTCATCCAGGATTAAATGTTGCACCTCAGGGTGATGACATTGACATGGAGGCTGGGGCCGAAGATGATCCTGAAGACGAAGCTGCCAAAGATGGGGACAACCAGTCGAAGCATACAGAGGCTAAGCGTACTTCAGAGCGAAACACTCCACCTGCTCCTGACCAGACCCAAGGGAGTAGCAAATCAACTGGTTCGACTAGTTTCTCTCGCGAGGAGCTTGAAAATCTCAAAGTGCAGAGACCCTTGGAGTATCTGAAGACCATGCTTAGCGCCCGTTTTAATTTTCAAGATTCTTCACAGAGCAGTTCGACTACTTCTGGGGCCACTTTTGAAACACCATCGCTTGGCAGCATCTTGACCAAAATTAAAACGAAAATCCTTGATGTTGATTTGTTCAAAATTTTGGAAGAGAACTCCCTTGCTCACCTTGAACTTAAGAAGATTTTGAAGCAAGTGAATGTCTTGGAAGCTTCTGCTGAGGTTGGGAGTTTTGTGATGGAGCTGATGACCCTCATTGACTTGGCCACTGCAGATCTTATTCGTCAAAGAGATCTTACCACTCAAATCTCCTCAAAGTCTGAAGCTCAAACTGCTGAATGGGATGCTGTTTCGACTTCGACTGACAAAGTTTCAAAGTTGCAACAGCTTTCTGAAACTTATATCATAGAAGTTGCTGTTTGTGATGACAATATCCAAAAATGGGAGAAACAGATAGCAGCACTTCAAGAAAAGATCTCTCAAGAGAAGAAACGTAAGGCATCCATACAGCAACCCAAGCAGAGCGAGATTGACGAAGAGTTGAGGGTGGGCATTCGACATGCTGAGAAGGCCCAGCAACTTAGTCAAGAGATTGAGACTCTCTCTACTCACAAAAGTCTTTGTGATCACCGACTCCAGTTTCAGAGGCAGAAATTCGCCACTTTGAAGGAAACTTTTGCTAGTATTAATTCGTAGTCGAATTGATTTAACAGTTCTCAGCCCTTTGAGGCTTTCTTTGTAATGACTTTAATGCCATTTTTATTTGGCAAATCTTATCACAGTTATGTTTGCAGTTATTCTATTATTATTTTTACTTCCTGCAATATTGGCTTATATTTTTTCAAATACTTGCCATTTATCCTTAGGATTCTCTCATCCTTTCCTATTTCTTCTATCTCATACGCGCCATTTGAAAATATTTTCAAAATCTGGAAAGGTCCTTCCCACTTAGGAGACCACTTTCCCATTAACTTATCTTTTCGATCCATAGGAAGGATTACTTTCCACACAAGGTCACCAATTAAGAAGGTCTTGAATTTTACTCTCTTATTGTAAAACTTTTCGACTCTTTCTTTTTGTCTTCTTATTAGATCTAGCGCACGTAGTCTTTCTTCGTCTAGATCAACCAATTCATCCATCATCATATTCCAATATATATCTGATGTGATTTCATGATGCCTTTGTACTCTGACTGACTGCAAATATATTTCGACTGGTAAAACTGCATCATGTCCGTAAGTCAACTTAAATGGAGTCGAATTCGTTGCTTCTTTAGGAGACGTTCGACAAGCCCATAAAATTTGATCTAAAGTCTTATGCCAATTTCTAGGTTTTTTTTCCTACATGCTTCTTGATCAGATTTATCACCACTTTGTTGGCTGCTTCAACCTGCCCATTGGCTTGAGCATAGTAACGTGTCGAAGTAAGGAGTTTAAAACCTGTTTCTTGTGCAAATTTCTGCATGTTTCTACCAGTGAACACAGATCCTTGATCTGTTGTTATTATTTCAGGTATCCCAAATCTGTAAATTATGTATTTTTGGATAAAGTCTATGACTGCTTCTTGATCCACATTTACCAATGGTATAGCTTCAATCCATTTAGTGAAATAGTCTATCCCAACCAAAATGTACCTTTGTCCTTTTGAAGAGGCTGGTCGAATTTCCCCAATCAAGTCTAAAGCCCATCCTCTAAATGGCCAAGGCTTTATAATTGAATGCAGCTCACTTGCAGGAACATGAGGTATGCCTGCATGTATTTGACACTCCTGACATCCTTTTGCAAATTCGACACAGTCCTTTAGCATTGTTGGCCAATACATTCCTTGTCGAAATAATAACCACTTCATTTTGTGACCTGCTTGGTGTGCGCCACACGCCCCATTGTGTACATTCGACAAGGCTATGTAGGCTTCGTCTTCACCTAAGCATTTCAACAAGACTCCTTCTGCAGTCTTTTTGAACAATTCATTTCCCAAAAGTACATAACTCAAAGCTCTGTATTTTATCCTTCTTTCTGCTTTCTGATTTGGGTCTTGTAGATAATTCTTGATAGGCTTTCTCCAATCTGTAATTCCTGAATCATCTATGTTGAATATCTCAAAGTTTTCTTCGTCACTGTATCCTAATCTTATTGACTCCAGATCTGATGGGGACAACTTGGTGGATACGACTCTTCCTCTGACTTCAATGGCTTCTTCTAACTTTTCCTTCGACACTTTATATCCAGATGCTAGTTGAGCAAGATCGTTCGCTTCTTGATTCTCCAACCTGGGAATGTGCCTGAAGACCACATTGTCGAACTCCTTGAGAAGTCTATTGGCTATTACAAAGTACATGATTAAATTTTCTTTCACGCACTTATACTCTTTCGTCAACTGCTTTATCACCAGTTCAGAATCACCCATTATTTCGACTCTCGTTGCCCCCAATTTCAACAAGATTTCAAGTCCAGCGATCAAAGCTTCATATTCTGCTTCATTATTTGAACACAGACTTTCAACTTTGTACTTGAATTTTGTTGGAATTCTGTCAGGAGAAATAATCAACACCCCCACGCCCGTTCCATTTTTATGACTAGAACCGTCGAAATACAGTTTCCAAGGTTCTAATTCGACGTATTCCACATCTTCGTCTATAGAATGGTCGGCTATGAAATCAGCGACCACTTGCCCTTTCACAGCTTTTAAAGGCAGATATTTCAAGGAGTATTCTGTTAAAGCTAAAGCCCATTTTCCAATTCGACTATGTAAAATAGATTTAGATAACATATACTTTATTACGTCGAAATGGGAGGAAATATATACATCAACAGGTTTTATATAATGCTTCAATTTCATACAAGAGAAATATACACATAGGCATAACTTTTCTATAATACTATATCTAGTTTCAGCATCATTCAGGACTCTACTGAGATAATAAATGGCTCTTTCGACGCCATTCTCGTCTTCTTGACACAACATACTTCCTAATGTTTTGTCTGATGCCGAAATGTACAATCTCATACTTCTTTTTCTGCAAGGAGACATCAGGATTGGGGGATTAGCCAGGTATTCCTTGATTTTGTCGAAAGCCGCTTGCTGTTCTTGCCCCCATGCGAAGTCTTCCTTCTTTAGTCGAAGTAGAGGAGAGAAAGCTTGTGTCTTCCCACTGAGGTTGGAGATGAATCTTCTGAGAAAGTTGATTTTCCCTAGCAGAGACTGCAACCCCTTTTTGGTTGATGGCGCTTTCGCTTTCATTATGGCCTTGGCTTTATTTTCGTTTATTTCGATCCCCTTCTTGTGGACCACAAACCTAAGAAATCACCTGCCTGCACACCAAAAGCACATTTAAGTGGGTTCATTTTCAAACCAAACTTCCTCATCCTTTCAAAGGATTGTCGAAGATGATCTATATGACTTTTCCCTCAAACAGACTTAATCACAATGTCGTCAATATACACTTGCATGAAAGTTTCGATAAAGTCATGAAAGATGGAATTCATAGCGCGTTGGTAAGTTGCTCCAGCGTTCTTTAAACCAAAAGGCATTACTACCCATTCGTACGTTCCCATTGCTCCAGGACAACGGAAAGCCGTTTTAGGAACATCTTCTTCAGCGATAAAAATTTGGTTATAGCCAGAGTATCCGTCTAACATACTTAAGTACTCATGGCCGGCTGCCGAATCTATGAGCATTTCTGCCACTGGCATAGGATATTCATCCTTTGGGGTAGCCGAGTTTAAGTCTCGAAAATCAATGAAAACCCTAAGTTTGCCATTTTTCTTAATTACTGGAACAATATTTGCAATCCATTCGACATACCTGGTTGTGCGGATGAACTTGCATTTTAGAAGTCTTTCGACCTCTTCTTTTATTTTCGACAGGATTTCTGGTGCGAAGCGTCTCGGAGTCTGCTTTACTGGCTTCTTTCCTTCCATTATCGGCAACTACATTTCGACCAAACTTCTGTCAAGACCAGGCATCTCGTCATAATCCCATGCGAAACAGTCTTTGAACTCTTTCAGCAATTGGACTATTTCGACCTTGAACTGGGGGTCCATTTTTGCGCTTATGTAGGTTGGTCTATTCTCTGCCCCCACCCCTAAGTTTATTTCTTCTAATGGATCCTGCGCCACCATCTTCTCGTTAGTTGACACTGGATCTTTTTTGAACCCTAGAGGTTCGTCGTCATAAATGGCGTCAAGCTTTTGGTGTTGCCATTCGCCCATTTGGTTGTTATCGTGATCTTCTGCAACGTCTCCTTGGGGACATTGTTTGTTGGAGTTTTCTTTGCTGGCTTCGACAGCCATGTATTTTACTTCAGCCTCAAGGGCCTCTTTGAGTTTGTTTTTGGCTATGTAAGCCGTAATCTTTTCGAGCGCTGATTGTTCACTCGTCATCGTCAAATTCGCTTCCCCATCCTGTTGGCGCTATGTGAGTAGTTCCCCACATATAGGTTTCGCCAATCACTTCTTTATCCCACTGGAAACCATGCGTAGGATGAAGGTACATGGAGCAGTAGGCATTGTCTGTCGCCTTTAAATCGAATTCGGCTGGACTGCATGGAGGTATGTGAGCCAGGTTTTTGTCGAAGCTTTGGCTGTTGATATTGTTTATCTCTGACATGAAGTAGCTTTGATCTGCCTCAATGTTTTCGACGATCCCGTCTGGCCTCCATATGGCTATTCGCTGATGCATCGAAGAGGGTACGACTCCTACACCATGAATCCATTCTCTTCCAAGCAGTAGGTTGTAGTTGGCCTTTGAAGCGATGACTATGAACATTGTTGGCCTTGTTATGGTTCCAACAGTTAAGTTCACTTGGATGACGCCCATAGTTGTTCCTACTTTTCCTTCATAATTCGACAGCACCATATTGTGAGGTTTCGCGTCTGAATCGTCTTTTCCAATCTTCTTCAGCATGTAATGGGGCATCAAATTCACTGCTGCTCCCCCATCCACCAGTATCTTATTCACACCGATATTCTCCACCTTTCCTTTTATGAACAAAGGTTTCAAATGCGCTTTCATGGAGTCGTCTGGTCTTTCGAAGAAAGCATTCTGCTCTTCGACGCACCCGTTATTCATCACGTAGTAACAGACGGGCCTGTGTGCCATTGTTTCCTCTTCCATCTCGTCTTCTTCGTCTTCGACCTCCATGACTCTATCATAGTCTCTAGGGAGAACAAAGACCACGTTGCAGATCACGTTGAAGGATGATTCTGAGTCAGAGTTGAAACTGTCAGTTACTTCGTCATCTTCCTGGTTCTTCGCCTTCGACGCCACTGATTCGACAGCGCTGCCAGGATTGATCTAGAGGGGGTCTCTTTTCTGTTCCTTGTCTGACGATTGTTGCTAGATTCTACTTCGTCTTTTCCATTCATGTTCTTTTTTGCCACCTCTATTTCTGCCCTCTTCTGCCTCTGAAACCTCCTCCATTGGGATCTAGACATGGGGTTTTTGCCTTTGTAATTCTCTGAAGGATATGGTCTTGGCTTGTGTTTTTCCATTTCCTTCCTGCCTTCCATCGACGCGCCTCTCTGAACCTCAAACTTTCCCCATTTTTTCTGCCCCTGGGCGTCTCTAATGGGTTGAACCCATTTGTCGTCCGTTGCTTTGTTAGATGGTTTATAGGTGTTTTGGCGTCTTTCTCCGTGCCTCCACTAGTGGTGATCACTTCTCCTTGGGTCATATCTCACTGTTCCCCAATTCTCTTTCCTCTTGGCTTTATCCACTGCT
The DNA here is from genome assembly GCF_024323335.1 of Lathyrus oleraceus. Taxonomy (NCBI): domain Eukaryota; kingdom Viridiplantae; phylum Streptophyta; class Magnoliopsida; order Fabales; family Fabaceae; genus Lathyrus; species Lathyrus oleraceus. The sequence goes on along the minus strand of NC_066582.1, from coordinate 444,816,227 downwards.
TCGAGGTTGGTTGCTGCCTTCCTGTCGAAGATTGCACTGCAGCGTGGGCACAACATCACTTCGGTTTTCATCCTTTGTCACCTCTTGATGAATTCTATTAAGTTTTCCTCCTCTTTAGGATACGTCAGCCTTTGGTACTCTTTTCGACGACGATCTTCGCCCACTTCGGCCTGGTCCTTCTGAGATATTTCCACCATATTTACCCCAACATTTCGTTCGTCGGCGATGCTTAACTCGTTCATCTTTCTAATGAGTCTCTCTTCTTCGCCTTCGACGCCTTTTGGTGTTTGGTCGAACTCTTTCTCTGGGCAGCAGCACCAAGACATGGTCCTGGGACCATGTTTGCAACAGCATTTGTTCCAATTTCTTCTGGGGTCTTCCATTGTCCTACGCAGAATCCCACTGACCACGGGCTTCGAAGGACCGTTAGCGGCTTCCGCTTTGATTTTTGTGACTTCTTTACTGAAAGGCCCCATAGTGTTGACGCAGTTGGCGACATCACCTTTCTTCGTTCGGTCAGAATCAAGGCCTTCAGCAGCCTCGTTTTCAATAATGAGGTCTTCAGTAAACTTCTCTTTCGTATTAGGGGAATGCTCAATTGCCTCGACTGTTTCTTCACTGTTGTCTGGAGAAGCATCTCCCCAACCGCTTGGTTGGATTGTGTTGATGTCGATCTGAGAGCTTGCCGGCGCATTGTACTTCACAAGATAGTCATACTTCCCACTTGGCTGTCCCAAACGGTCCCATTTCCCCTCTTATCGAAACTTCACATCTTCGACAGTATTGTCACCGTCCTTCTTGTCGAAACCTTCAGTAGTTTCCATTCTTTTCTGGTTGTCGAAGCCTTTAGTAACTTCAACTTCGTTCTGGCTTGCGAGATCATTAGCAATCTCGACCATGTTGATATTTGTGTCGAAACTTCCAGGGGCCTCCACTATTTCCAAATTGCCATCAGGAGCAACTTCGGCCTCCACCATGTTCACGATGGATGGTTCAGCGTAGTGGGCTTCGACTGCCTGCATGGGATTCGAATCGATCCTCATATGTTGTTTTGGTTTGTCACCAAACTTCAGTCTTCCGTCACGGATAGCATTTTGAACGAGATCCCTGAAAAGGAAACAACGAGACGTTTTATGGCCCAGAAAATTATGGTATTTACAAAAACCTCTCTTTTTCTGTTGTTCCATAGGCGGTTCTTTAGCGCCTGGCGGTTTTATTAATTGACCATCTTTAACCAACAGATCGAAGATTTCGTCACATTTGGTAATGTCGAACGTATAAGTCCTTTTGGGGAACTTATCGTTGGTTTCGATTGGGTTTCCGTTCGACGGAGTTAGCACTTTGCACGAATAAGGTGGGCCTTGCTTTAGTTCTGCTAGGTCAATCTCTTGTTCGTCGAAGTTACTTGGTTCGTTTTCATCGTACTCATCATCTTGGCGAACCCCTACGTAGGCCACCCTTTCTTTTTTATTCTTATTTGCTCTGAATTTTTCGTCCCTTAACCTTTCGACCTGTCTCACTCTATCTGCTAATTGTGCCATATCCCTCAGATACTGGGTATCTAGTTTCTTCCTTATAGAATAATCTAGTCCCCCTACGGCCATTTCGACCAACTCATGTTCTGGCACCGGGGTGAAACATCTAGCCTTTAGCAATCTGAACCTATTTAAATAATCATCTATTGGTTCTGAGTGTTTTCTCTTAACACTGGCTAATTCTTTCAGACTTATTTTTGTTTGTCCCATGTAGAATTGTTCATGGAACAACCTTTCTAATTGAGTCCACGTGTATACTGAATTTGCAGGCAAAGATGTAAACCAAGTAAACGCGTTTTTTGTTAAGAAACTAGGGAAATATTTTATTTTCAAATTTTCATTATGGGCTATTTCCCCTGCCTCGATCAGATAACGTGCCACATGTTCTATGGTGGACTCACTAGTGTCCCCTGAGAACTTTGTGAACTTATGGACTTTCCACCTTGGTGGCAGTTCTTCTTGCAGAATATATTCCGATAGTGGGGATGCGTAACTAGGCCTTTGTAATCCCATGTTCATCCCATTTTGTGTCATTATCGTTTCGACCATGGCTACCAGATTGTTTTCGACAGGCGGATTATTATACCATATCCGTTGTTGCAATACAGCATCCGCGTCTTGGCCTCTCTGGATTACTATCCTTCTAGGCTCTTGTGGAATAGGGATTTCGGCACGAGGCTGTTCGACTACATCCTCTTGGTTTCTGACGTTTGTTTGAGGATTGTCTGACGGTATTTGGTTTATCGTAGGCTCTTCCTGGGCCACTACCACTGGGTTATGAACCACTTGTTCCCTGTGTCGAGTTTGAGGGACTCCAAAAAAGTCAGCAATGCGCGCCATTTGCGCTGCCAACAATTGGTTTGTTTGGGTGGTGTTTTGTATTAGGGGATTAAACACCGCTCCCATTTGTTGTGTCAACATTTAGACCATATCATGATTACTCTCGTCCATTTGTTGTCTAATTACCTGCACAGAATTATTTGTTATCGGCGGCACATAAAGTGGTTGTTGATTTAGTCTACTCGTGTTTCCGCCATATCCTGACCCCTGTAAGGGTGAAGACATATTGGCCATCGAATCAGAATATATTAACGGGGAATTGTGTAAATTTGCCATTACCGAAGTTGGCATTCCAAAGGGTTGTTCCCTACCAGGCGGAGACATGGTGAAATTTGTTACAAAAGGCCTAGAAGTGTTTCCCATAGGAGGGGGTGTCCCAACGGGCATTTGTTGTGCCCTGAAGGATAAACTAGGCGCGTTTTGCGATATTGAAACCGCTGACATTGACCCTGTTGACGAAGGTACAGCCTCTGACACAGGGACTGATCCTATATTGCCTTCTGTCGAAGGGACAGGGTTGGATACTGGGATGGATTCGTTTGGATTATTTGGCTGGTTCGCCATTTTCCTTACTCTTGTTCTTTTTGGTATTTCTACGTCGGATACGGCTAATTTACCGCTTCTCAGTCTCATACAACGAAGAACAAACTTTGACTAATGATTATCTAAGTTTCTAGATTTCTGCACTGTCCCACTGGGCGTGCCAATTTGTTCGCTGTGAATTTTGGCGAACAACCTCTGGTTTACCAAAACTTGTAGAATTGGGTTACTTGCAGGATCAACCACACAAATCCTAGGACATGTGCAGATCTAAATGACTTTGAAGATATATAGAACAACTTTTGTATCTTTTATTTTGGTTCTCTAAGTGTTTTACGTCGAAAGATGTTGATTAAAACGTTTAAACAGATGTAAATTTAACAAGATAAAGTAAATGGCAGGAAATAACTGACGAAATGTAAAGTGTCGAAAGAAGAAAATGTAGAAAGACAATTGACTAGAAAAATATAAAGGGATTTTGTAAAGAAACTTTAAACTTTATAAAATAAACTTTGAAAGAATTGGTGTTTGTTTACACGTACATGTTCCAAATATGACTCTTTTCTCTCACACGGGTACTTTGAGTGTTTTCAGGAATTTTGTACAAGTAAATTCTCACTAATTCTTTTTCCGATAACAACTACCCTATTTATATACAAATAACATAACTGTTACTAACGACCAAATCTTAAAACTGTGACACATGGCTTTCCTCCTTTCGCCAGATGCTTCCACGCGTCTTCTGCCAAACGTCACAACTCTTTCGAATTTGAAATTTACAGTTTACGTCGAACTGTCGTCTTTCTTCAGGCTTTGTCGAATTGTCGAAATACTACAACATCCTCCATGTCTGTCAAAGTGCCTTCCCATCTGCAGATACCTTGTCGAAATGTCGAAGCTTCAATTTTGTCGAAGTGTCGAACAACACTTATCAACCAAACCGTTTATCCCATGTCATCATCTGTCGAAAGGACCATTCTGCATATCAAATCCCATGGCGTCGAAAACGCATGTATACACTATGATATACTGAAAATCGGAAAATTGTGAAGTTCGAGTACCGTTTACCCTCCATTGACAATGAATGAAAAATACGATTCACTATGCTTGAAGTGAAGACAAATGACGATTTAAAGATTATCTGGAGTACCTTTTACCATTACTCAACAAAGATCAACCAGAGATATTATAAGGATGTTGTAATTCAAAGATCAACCAGAGATATACAAATGAAGTGAATGTGACGATTCAAAGATCAAACAGAGATATTATAAGGATGTTGCAACGTCCTAAACTACATGTTTTTAATGACATGTATTTTATGCAAGGTTTATTTTGATGTTAATTTATGTTGGTTTTTCATTTTGTATGTTTCTATTTTAAACTAACAACATATTCCGAAGATGTATATCTGAAAGACTCACATACTGAGGGATAACCAAAGTACATTTTCGAATCAAATTTCTGAATATACAAAGATACGTTTTTGAACTAAATTTAAATACAACAAAGGTTTCTTAACAAACTCTGCTAAGTTATGTGTGAAAAAATCAGGTTAGAAGATATATTTCCAATCGGTAGAAACATTTGAATCTTTTCATTCACAATAGCAGGGGAGAACACAAGAGCCTACTTTGTTTCCCAAAAGAAAAACTCAATTTTTATTAGTATCATTAATAATTAATTAATGGTCCGCGTAAAATAACAAGTGGTTTGAAAAAGAAAAAAATATCACGAAAAACGAAGCTTCTCGGATGCCGGCGTAATAATAAAAAACGAGTAGACAAAATATAGAAACACAATAAAGGTACATAATTTCATAACAGCCAAATTATATATTTCCACGTGTCCTCCCGTAACCTAAAAATCCAACAACCACGGTACATTTATCAAAATCACCCTTCCTATCTATCTACAACAAACCAAGAACTTCACCCACCACATAATCTAAACGCTTCATAGAGACGAAAACTTCTTTGCATACCGAATCTCTCCCAAACTTTTCCATTTTCTCTTTCATTTCTTTCATCTCAGGTGAAAATCTTGTACTCTTTGATTTTATGTTTTCTGCAAATAAAGAAACTCTTGTTTGGAATTATTATACTTTTTTTCTGTATTTTTGTGAATTGTTTTGTTGATTGTTGATTATGTTCGGTTTAATCGGTTTATTATTCGGGGATCTAACTCTATATCATAATATTTCATAGGATTGAAGATGATTAGACTTTTTTAATTTTTTGTTTGGTTAGGTTGAATAATTTTTATATACTTATTTTTTTTGTTTATTTTGATTTTATGATTCTATGCTTGAATTTGAGTGTTGTTGTTTAAAGATTTGAAGTTTTTGTTTTAGATCTGAATATGAGTATGGTAAAATTGAAGGTCAACGGTTATTTTTTTTATGGATCTGTTGATGATGATGTTGTTGATGATGTTGTTGTAGTTTTTGATGATGATGTTGTTGTTGTGGCTAATTTACTATTGACTTGTGGATTTTCATTAGGGTTTTGAGTTTCAGTTTTTAAGAAAAACCAAACTGAATTGAAATAAACTGCTGAGAATATGGTATCATAAACCGCACCTAACTTGTTTTAATTTTATGACAATAACCAACTCTTTAGCACCGACTCCTCTAAAAAAATGTGTTGGTGTTTGATTACGTTTAATATATTCATCTTGTCAAATTATAATTGGTGTCGACGTGTCAGTGTTTGTGTAGTGTTTCCGGTGTTCGTGCTTCATATATTGGATCGAAGTTTTAAATTGCGGCTGCAGATGCGGTTGCGGCCACTGCGGATGCAGTTATTGCGGCTATTGCGGTTATAGCGATGCGGATTGCGGTCGTTGCGTGAATTTATATTTCGTGAATTTATATTTATGAACATAAAATATTATATTTTATTATTTATTATACATTTCCCGCGTCTTCCATTTTCTCTCTAAATTTTGATATATATCTCAAACAATTCGTCATCATTTTGAATATCACTAATCCTTTTAAAAGATACCTTAAATCTATGATATAAATAGAAAGGAAGCTAGACCAAATAATTTTTGCGAGCATTGCATAATCTTTTGCGGGTTGATGCGGTCTGATGCGGCCGTTGCGGTGTTATGATGCGGTCGTAGCGGCGTTATGATGCGGTTTTTATTGTGATTTGCAATCACACCGCAATTGCGGCTTGATGCGGATGCAGACACGGCCGCGGCCGCAATAATCACACCGCAATTGCGGCTTGATGCGGATGCAGACACGGCCGCGGCCGCAATAATCACACCGCAATTGCGGCTTGATGCGGATGCGGACACAGCCGCATCGCAATTTTGGGGCCACATCATGTGATGCGGTCCGTAATTTAAAACCATGAATTGGATTTTTGTTTGGAAATGAAATTTAGCATGTACAACTATCAATTTGGTTTGGGTAGGTTTTCTTGTGTATTTGAATTTTATTGAAACCGAGTTAAAGAACTATTTTATGAGTTTGGTTTTTGATATGTTGATTTGTAGTTATAACTTGAGCTTGTTGCTCTCAGATTTCATTGGAAACTGCATTTTGTCATGATTTCCTATAATCTGCGGGGGTTTCCTGAATTTTGCAATTATAAGATATCTTACCTTCGAATTTTTCCGATGCAGTAAATGAGTCGTTCACAGGATCCACATTCGTCCCGATCTTTCTCCCTGTTTGGAAATCCTTTCCGGATGAAGTCACATAAAGGGTCACATAAAGGTTCTCTAACATCTCCTCAGTTACTTGCAGTACTACAAGGTTTCGAGGCAACATTAGTAGAGAGGCTAAGGAAGCTTATGCCTAAAAGCAAGGATGAAATCCTCAGCTTGTCTTGGATGACCTCGGCTATGAGTTCACTTTGTGAATCCCATAATGACATACGAACCCTTACAGCGGATCTTGAGCTGCCCGTGAGTGTTTGGGATGACAAATGGGTTGATGTCTACTTTGACATAAGTACAAAGTTACTAGACATTTGCAACGCATTTAGTTCTGAGCTTTCACGTCTGAATCAAGGCAATCTCCCGCTTAAGTGTGCCCTGCACATTTTAGAACCAGCCTCATCAAAGTCGTTTTCTCGGGCCTGTTCTTTGCTCGACGATTGGAGGCGTCACATTAATACTAAGAACCCTAGAATTGAGAAATGTAGCACCATTTTAGATGGTCTCGTAGGATCACTTGATCTTCCTAAGGTTAAAAATTCTGCCAAAGGTAAGGTTTTGATGCAAGCTATGTACGGAGTCAAGGTGGAGACTGTATTTGTTTGCAGCGTGTTTTCGGCAGCATTCTCTGGCACTTCAAAGAAGTTGTTAGACTTGGATGTGCCCGACATGCATTCATGGGCTCCAGCTTTCAAAACCTTACAGAATCTTGTAAATTCGGAAATTAGAGTTAGGTTTTCCAGTGGGAAATTTTCTGTATTGAACGAGTTGGAAGCGGTCAATACTGTTGTGCAGGAATTATATCCATCTATCCAAGGCGGTGTAAATACTGAAGGCAAAGTTGAGCAAGAATCACATCTGAAGACTGTTGAGGAACTAGGCGCGGCTGCAGAGGAGCTTTCCCAAGGTATGGATCTTCTTGCAAAGGGAGTGGATGGTTTCTTCCAAGCAGTTTTGACTAGCCGTGATACTTTGCTATCATCTCTGAGGTTCGATAAAACTGTAAATGATCGTGTGGTTGGCGGCCGCAACATAGGTCAGCAAGTAGTCTACTGATTATACAATAGTCTAACTATGGGGTTTTCTGTTTGTATTCATAGTATTTGGTTCTATTTGGTTTGTTATATTTAAGGGTAGCTTGGGTGGTAGATTTTCTGGTTTTAGAATGGTTGAGCTTAAATGTATATGTGTGAGTGGGGTGTTCTATGTGATGTCGAACAATATAAAAAATATGAAAGTTCTATTATATGCGTAAAGAGTGAAGAGCTTTGTTACTTAATTATAGTCATATGATGTTCCTCAGCATTAGATTACGAATGTATAATATTGTTTAAGTATAAATTTTTAGGTGTTTAAAAAATACCTCAATTTAATTAAGAAGTTCCTTAACATTATGAAATAAGCAAACAGTTGAGCAAATTCTAGAAAATAAACATAAACATCTTAACATGTGGTTGTTCGAAAATGTCTTTGGACGAATAACACAGTAATGCACACCAAACATATTAAAAATGAATACATCACTTTGTTGCGTGTAGTCTTTATTTTATGATCATACCATCGTATTCCCAAAACCTATAAAAATCTCCTTTTTTCAATAGAGTCTTGCACTTTAAAACCACATTGTTCTGTTTTTTTACGTCTAATTGAGCAAAAAGAAACTAAAATTTAAAATAATATTCATTGTTTGTAAGAATTTGATTTAGCTGGTTTAATATTAAGGTAATGTACATGTGGTTTCGGAAGTTTAATTTGGGATTATTTTTATCTTGAATTTATATTTAATTATGTTTATATTGATTGTAGTAATGGTGCATTATAATGTTATAAATATATGAAAGTTGAAGCGGGATGACACGGTTCAAGAAAATGTGAGTGGTCTTTTAAGTTGCGCGAGTATCTTATGACAAATAATACATACAATTTAATGTGGTTTGTGGTATATATGTTTTCATGATTTGTGTTATAAGTTAGTAGGGAATTCCAATGCATGCCACTTTGATTCTAAAGCAAAGGATCTTATTTTTTGACGTGAGATTGAACACGGTGCAATTCAAAAATATACTTGTAATTTTGAAGCGATAAAGACCTCATAATGTCTCAAATATTAAGTATGCAATGTCCGTGCTCGAAACAACAAGGCGATAAGAGGTCCAAAAATTGAAATGCAACGAATGTTGAAGCTTTTGGATTATGATCATTAAGTATCTAGGTACAGAGTGTGCGATGATGGATAAACCATTCGAGATATATTTTGGACTCATTCCGATTCCATGAAGTTGTTCAACATATTTTTCATTGTACTCACAATTGATTCAACATATAAGCCCAACAAGTACATGCTTCAACTTCTGAAAATTGTTGGTGTTACTTCTACGGATATGATTTTTTCAATTGACTTTGCATTTTTGAAAAGTGAAAAAGAGAACAATGTTACTTGGACTTTAAAAGTGCGTCGGACTATATTGAAGGACCAAGAAAATATGTCACAAGTAATACTTACTGATCGCGATATTACACTGATGAATTCAGTTGCAAATGTGTTTTCTACACCATATACATTACTTTGTAGGTATCACATAACAAAAATATGCGAGAAGTAGACTTAAGCACGTGGTAGGAATAAAATAAATCAAGGGGGAAGATGGGGAAATGACCAAAGCTGGTGTGACATTCAAAAACATAATGGATGTTTGGAATGTTATCGTAAATTTTTCTACATAAGAGTTATGTCGAATCTATAATATGTTTCATGAGGGTGTGTGAGAAATATCTAGATTTCTTGAAATATGTTGAAAATACAATTCTAGACCAGATGAAGGAGAAAATTGTCAGTGCTTGGAGCGATTAGATTGCACTTTGAAAGCCGATGATCAAATGAGAAGTGGTTTAAGAGATATATTTGAAAGTCGATAATGATATGAAACGACACATCAAAGAGCAGATGAAGAAGATTGTTTATCCAGAAATTACAAATTTGAACACCCTCAGAACCGGTAAAAATAATGGGTGTTCATAAGAAGGTCAAACCAACATATAATGACAATTCAACGAAGCAGTCTTTCTATTTTGAACAAGTTGACACACATATTCCAAATTCTCCAACTTCAAAATCTAAAAAAAGTGTTTTCAAAGGTGTTTGCATTAGTAAACTACCTCTTTCATCACCTTTACCAAAAATCAAACATAACGAAGAGATGATGGTTTTTATGCACAAATACATTGAACGGACTGTAGATGTTAAAAGTGACGGTGACTACGGTTATCGTGCGATTTCAGCTTTGCTCGATAGAGGATAAAAGAATCATACACTTTTCCGCCAAAAACTTCTCAAAGAGTTGAAAACGCATAAGGAATCATACACATTATATAGGAAAAAAGAACATTCAGATGCAATTCATGAATCTCTTATACCTTGTGTTAGTGGTCCGGCACCGGAGGAAAAATGGATGTGCTTCTCTAAAATGAGTCATCTTATACCAAATGCATATAATAAAATGTGTATTGATGTGACAAGATAGGTCTTCTCGAAACCATGTTTCCACTTCGGAGTGACCCACTTCAAAATCCAATCGGACGCATTATATGTATTGGATGACTTTCAAAATCACTATATTTTGTTCAAGTTCATTTGAAATCGGGATGTCCTATACCGCATACATCATCGTAGTTGACATCTCATTCCACAAAAGAAGCTGACACTTGACTGGATAACTTTTTGGATAGGATGGAAGAATTCATCAAGTTGAACGAGATCGAAAGAAAATCAAATAAGTAAAATTCAAAGGTGGAACCACCCATAAATATAGATTTTGGCGGTAACGCATATTTTAATACATTTTAGTTTTTATCTAACAATGTGTTTATTTTCAATCATTTTTTATATGTAATGTTGGGTTATTATTGCATCGATGTAATATGGATACATTTGATACTTTTTAATGTATATGCAACAATAATTATATAACTATTAGTTGTAAAATTTTCTCGGTTAATGAAAAAAAAAATATTTTTGAATAAAATATTATGCCAAAACAGTTTGCATAAAATAATTACTGACGAGGGTAAATTCAAAATTTAAGTTTCAAGCAAATCATTTTCTTGTGTTTTTCTAAACATAAACAGGTTATTCTGGAAGTTACGTTCTAGAATATCCTCTTAGACATGATTGAGTTTCTAAGGTCATTATTGATCTAAAACTTCTATAAATATGGATGTCCATCACGTTGTTAACTAAAACACTACAAAATATCTAAATATTCATATCTCACATTATCTACTTCAACGGTGAGAGATCGCTCATCTTGTCGATCTAAAATCCACACTAGAGAATCTCTTGTGATACTCAGATAATTGAAGAGTTATGAAACTCCATTATTGTTCTCTCTCAATTGACAACGAAGATAAGAAACAGTTCACTAAATTTGAGCTAAAGATTGATGAAAAATTTAACAGTTATGTAGAGTATATTTTACCGTTACGAAATAAATGGTTTGATCGAGTGGATGCGACGGTTGCGAGATCGACCGATTATATTCTGAAAAATGTTGAAACGTCCTCAACCATTTTTTGATAGCGAAATATAATATTAGATTTACGTTAATAAAAATTTATCTAATGTTATATATTTTTATATATTATGTCATAATAAATATTTATGTTAATTTATGTTGTTTTTTTATTTATGCAATTTTTCTAGATATGTGTGGGATAACAGAGAGAATTCTGAAAGATAACTTCCCTAAAAAAAACTATGCAACTTAGCCTCCAACTTTTTCATCTATAGTTTGAGTTTGAGACTTAAATTATAAATTTTTAAGACAATTTTAATTTTTCACTAAAAGTGTATAGAATAATCTCCAACTATCAAATATTTTGCAAAATCCGAGTAGACCATTATATTGGGCTTGCTATAGCCTAGTCCAAATTGGATAGCGGGACTTATTAAAATGATTGAGATTCGATAAGATTAAAGTTTGAATTTTAAAATGAAAATGGAGCAAGTTTAGTGTTTTTAAATATGAACTTAATAATTAAGCTACTTAAATAGCTGATTAACTTGGAAAACAAAATATAAATTTGATTTTTAAGAATGTTCTCTTAATTACTCTTAATTGTGTCATCGCATAGAAAGACTCTGAAAACGAAGTGCTACCTATTATTCCTACTTAATAATTATAAGTGTTACTAGCGTGAAGAAAGATGGGTGATTTTTCAAAATCCACACACAATTGTATTAATCCACGCTTCATTATATATATATATATATATATATATATATATATATATATAATATATATATATATATATATATATATATATATATATATATATATATATATATATATATATATATATATATATATATATATATATATATATATATATATATATATATATATATATATATATATATCAAATAACATTAAGATGTCAAACTTACTAATATGACATATCCGATAATTCTTCACCTTATGTCTGTATAACAAAATCGACCGTTGGATTGAAAACTATTAGTTTTTACATGGACAACATGCCCCTAAAAGTACAGCCAGAGCTTTCTCGTCGCGGTGACGAAGGCCAATGCGAACATCTCAATCTTTTGGTAGTGTGTCTCAGCGTCCTTGAACACATTACTTATAAAATACACAAGTCTTTATATTTCGTCTATTTATTGGATAAGGACCGAGCTCATCGCCTGCTCAGTGATCAAGAGGTAGAAGAGTAAGGGTGAGTCCTTCTTCGGCCGAGTGAGGATCGGGGGTAATATCAGGAATTCTTTGATCTTAGCGAAAGCTTCCTCACACTCGTTTGTCCATTCGAAGAGTATTAAAAGAAATGATACGATATAATCTGAAACGGTGAATTCATAAAATTAGCACTTTATTATTTAAGTTGGTTATTAAAAGAAAATTAATATTTCAGTGAGAATAAATTAAATATCTAAAACGGTGTGATATAATCTTTAAATATTATTATATATTACGGGGGATTAAAACTGTCTGTAATTCAAACACCTTGTAAAATGGAACATTCAATTAGATATCAACGGTGAGATACGAGATGTATGACATAAATATGATTATGTGTTCATGGCGTAGGATTTACTTGATGTGTGACTTCTCTTTCAACTTCTGTTACTAGACTTTTTTTTTTTTTTGATTTTGCAAACGATTCAAAACAATTATACCTTAAATCTTTAATATATGTCGTAGAGAAGGTTTTAATGAAATTTCTCTATACTTTATAAAACAGTTATCTTAAAAAATAATTACAATACTTTTTAATTTTGAACAAAATCTTAAAGACAAACATACAATTTCTTTTACATAATAATTATCATATTTTTTTTAGTATCAATCGGCATCTGCTCTGCATGCAACTTTTCAGTTAAGTTGGAGGAAACTTCGTTATTATTTCATCTAAATATTTTTATTAATTATTCTTACATTACATCTCAAAGATATATTGAAAGAGAGAAAACTAATTTCTTTATTTTAATCATAAATTTAATAGAGTTATTATTACAGAAAAATTATTAATATATGATGAAAGTTTGTAGAAATTCTTCTAATAAGAGACAACATTATATTAAAAATGAGTTTTACAATTATACACACATGGAGTATTAGAATTAACACATTGCACACGGTGGTACCAAGGCATAAATTATATTCCAATTGAAATTCTAGTTATCTTTATCTTGGAAATTTCGTTAAAAGTTTACTTGACTTTGTTTCTTGTGGACCATAATTGAAATTCTAATTAAGTTTCTTGACTAATAATATTTTATTTAAAAAAGACTAACCAATTTTATGGTCCTGAATGAAAAGAATGAATAGAAATATAAGACAGAGAAAGAAATAAAGTTGACTAAGAAACATAAGAAAAACGAATTTTGAATGAAGTGAAAAATGAATATTGACTGCAAAATTCATTGACTATGAATCATGAATCACCATTTGGTGTCATCTCTTATATTAATAGTATTTAAAGTAAATTGCATTCTCCTTTTAAAATATATTGATATTACATTTATATTAAAGTTACATTATATTAAAGTAAACATTCATTCTCCTCTTATATTAAATATATTTTTAAAAAGTTTTGTTTCCATCCTTTAAGAGATATTTATATTAGACTTCCTTCCCTTTTATGTTAAATTATGCACTTATCTCCTCTATTTCTTATACACTCTATACTTAAAAATCTGAATATATCATATTCTCCTTACTTCTTATATTAAAACCTATATCCTCATTCTTTTTATAAACTACTCTCCAATATTTTGTTAAACATTTTAATATATTCAAATTTTAATACAATTTTTATTTATTTTTAGTTCACATAATCATTTGTATATTTTTTAATACTATCATAAACTATGAATCAATACAAGATAAAATAAATATTTAAAAAGTTGGAAAAGAAGATAAAAAATACTTAAAATTATTTTATACTATAAAATTATAAAATTAATAATAAAATTTTAAAGTTTATTATCATTGACATTAAAAATTATAATGAAAGGAAAATTAATTTTTTAAATGGAGGATTAATTCTTATGTTTTTAAAAATAATAGCTTAAAATTATTTTAATATAATAAAATTTATTTTGTTTTAAAATAGGTCATAATATAATACCAATTTAAAATATACATAGTAATGATATTGTGAATTAAAAATAGGAAAAAAATTATATTAAAATTTTAAATATATTAAAATGGATACAAAAGAGTGAAGAGTAGCTTATAAAAAAAATGAATGAGAATATATATTTTAGAATAAGTTACACTATCCACCCTTAATAAAAGCTTGAATTACACTCGATTCTCTTTTTATCTAAGAGTGTTGTGATACTAGTGTGATTTAGAAATTTTACATTGTTTGAAAAAGTAGAGGTTAGACACTTTATAAGTAAGAGAAACTATATATTTAATATCTTAGGATTTTGAATAAATATGAGATGTCTCTCTCACTTCTGTAATTGGTATTGACCTAATGTGGATGCTCACTCATGATCCATCAGTCGTATCAGAATCGGTGGTTTGCGTAAGCATTACAATAGTGAGAACCTATTGTTTTAGCTGCGAAGCTGTTGTTGTAGCCAGTAAAAAAGTGAAATAGATATTGGTCTATGAGAATGAATTAAATAACAACTACACCATTGTGATAACCACTAACTAATTGTTCCCTAAAATATACCAATTGTAACTGTTTAAGCTTAGAACGGAGCGAAGACGTTGCCGTTGGAAAATTTGAAAGTTGTTCTCTAAAGATACCTAAAACAACATTTATCTACAAGACGTTGTCGTTTGGTACAAAAGTTGTTATGAACAACACCTCAATTTGACACAACCTGAAAACTATTCTTATAGATTAAGGCAATATGTTTTTTTTTAATTTTCGCAATTGTTTTCGTTCGTTTTCATAGAACGAAAATGTTGTAGTGAATGGACCAACTCCTTGTATCGAAAGTCTTCCTAATAAAGTGGTAGTGGTCGCGTGTCTCTTTGATTCACACATGTATGTGGATCAAAGAGCTTCCGCTTTAGGGAGAACATATAAGGGGATAGACTCACACTTAATAAAGAGATTATTCTAATACAAGTGTAAGTTGGAAGTACCGTATTGATTATAAAAATAGAGGTTGAAAACTTTATAAGTGAAATGACCCATATACCTAATGTCTTAAGATTTTTGGTGAATATGTGGTATCTCTCTCATATGTGTGGTTGCTATTGGCCTAAAATGGATGCCTTTTCATGACTCATCAAAGAGATGCTTGAATTATAGCCATTTCCATTATAAATTGCCTCGTACTAGAACAAAAAATGATTGATCTGGTGATGGAGATCACCATAAAACACTTATGATGCGGTTGAGACGGTTCCCCAAGGGACGAATGAGGTACTTACAAAAATTGTTAGCACTATATCACTAAAGTAAGTAAGTAAGAGATTGAAGTGGAACTTTGCACGCATGTAATGAATCGTACCTAAGTGTTATGGAACCTTGTTTTGCAGGTCATAAAACATGCTTTTGATGATAACAACTATTAAAGATGAACATGTATATAATAAATGACAAATAAATGTTTAATGATGACAACAACTTAAGTCAAGCTTAAAGTAGTAAAAGTGATTTAAGATACAAACCAGAGTATTGGGGTTTGGTAGACTTAAATCTGTCAATGATGGCAACCAAGTGGATTATAACTCAAGCCTCATCTCAAAGTAAAACTAAATAAAGTGTATAAAAGTGCAAGGCTAAGTCACAGATATATAAATAATTTTTAAACTTATTTTTATCAATAATTTTTTTTCTAAAAATGATTTAAAATAGTGCCAGACAATTTAGGAACTGTAAGAAAAGATATGGACAAGTGTTTTCTTTTACCAATTGATTAACACCTTGTGGCAATCAATTAGAGAAGTTCAAAATGCGCTCTAATGGATTAGGACAGTGCCTTAATGACTAGTAATGGCTAAATATATCTACTTTCCTTTTTAGCCTAGTAATCGATTAATTTGAAGACAACCAATCTATTGGTGTATGTTGCCAATATATTGGCAAGTTAAAAATTGGCTTCAAAACTTTTCATTTTTTGTGCCAACCTCAAACCTATAAATAGAGATCCCTTTTCATTTTCAAAATCGTCCAGAAATGTAATTCCATTTCACTTTTCTCACTCTCTCTCTCTAAAGATTATCTTGGTTACTTACTTTCACTAAAAGGTTTAGCTGAAGTGCTCTTTTGAGAAAGTCATTTTGCGAGTGAGGAAACTCTAATTATGGAAGGTTACTTTTGTAAGTTCACCAAAGAAATTTTGTTTATGGCTTGGTTGAACATTTCATCCATTTAGGGATTATTTGTTTGAGTTCAAAGCTAAATCCGTAAAAAGCTTTGGTTTGGGGATGGTGTGATCAAGCATTTATTTATGTTTGAAAGTTCAGCCCGTTCAAAAGCTTTCAAGGTCCGAGATCATCCTGTGATAAAATCTCATAAGTTCTTGGTTAGCCCGCGATAAATCCAAGTTTCGGTTAAAGCTCAGTCTGGTAGTAAAAGCTTATTTCAGTTTGAGATCCTCCTGGTGGTAAGATCTTACATGTTTTTGGTTAGCCTGGTATAAAACCAAGTTTTGGTTCAAGAGCTCATCTAGGTGTTAAAAGCTTCTAAAGTTTATTTGAATATTTAAGACTAATCGCTCCAAGTTTCTCATGGAATTGAGACCAATTGCTTCGATCATCCGTTTGAAAGGAAGACTACCACTTCTCTCATGTGTTTATTGCTTGGTTGGAAGTTGGTCACACACTTCTTCTTTTTTCCTTATATAAAGGGGTTCGAGAGTTTAACTTCTAAAAGCTCTTAAGTTTATTGGATACTCTCAAGATCAATTCTTGGGGAGATGAGTAAGTCTTTTTCCTTATTTTGATCAAACCTATAATACGCCGATTAATTCTAGATGATTAATATTTTTGTTATAGGGATTAATATTAAGTTTTAATAAAAAAGGGTATTCTTGAAGATTTATGGAAGTATGACATTATAGTAGTAATTCCTTAGTCCATTACTAGGAAGTTAGAAAATCGTTAGTATGGAACTAAATGGCAAACTAGTGAATTCCACATAGTTGGAGGGAAAATTAGTCATTTTCCCCATGAGAATCTTTTTTGATAGCATTTAACTTGTTTCCCTTAGTCTCTTGGTATATAAACAGAACCTAGAAAAGATAAAGAGAGAGAGAGAGAGAGAGAGAGAGAGAGAGAGAGAGAGAGAGAGAGAGAGAGAGAGAGGGAAAATGTGTAAAAGGGGAAAGAGGGAGGAAACAGAATCTTGCATGCATTCTGGAAGGTTAAGGAAGAAGAGGATTCAAAGCTTCTCATCAATCTCCCTCTGGAAGTAAGAGGGGATGGAGGCCATTGGGAACAATTTCAAGGTTATTTTGTTAGAGAAGTATTCTCCTTGGATGTTTGTAAGGATAACAAGAGTTAAAATGTTAGCAACTATGCCAAGGGTCAATGATCATAATTAAGTTTATGGAGCAGTTGAAGGTTTACAACATATGGGAATGTTGGGGCATCTTCCATGGTAGGTATAACCATGAACAAACATGAGTCTTACCTTGTGCTAGTGGGAATTATAGATCCTATAATACAAGACTTGGTGGGTAAGTTTTTGCAATTCGTCAAACATTATGTGATGTTATAGGTGACCTGCGGAGTATTAACGGGATGCTAGCGGATCGTAATGTTAGACTCGAACTATGGTGTGGTCAGACATGGGATTGTAATAATCCTAGTATCAACATGTAATTTCGACTATATGCTCACGAGACACATGAAGGATTCTCATTAAGTAGAGTAGGACGGTCAGTGATCCATACGCCGCACTTGATAGTTGAGAAATACCTGTGCAGTCTATGACCTACGAGTTACTAACGAGTCGATTTCCACTTCTGATTCATTTCTAGGTAAGGGATTATGCATGGCATTTCTAGACCGGACTTCGAGGCTATGCTTATGGAATAATGACTATGAGCATGTAGGGAATATAATAGTTATGCAAACACAAACAACTTCTCTTGTATCATCAATAGGGCTTCAATGGGTCCTAAGACGTAAATACCTAATATGAGACTTATATATAGTCCCTACATATTTATTGACTTTCCGTGTAGCTTGTACGTTGTCAAGTAGAGATGACCCTCTGCATGGGAAGATTTTTTTCGAGTGAGTTCAATGTTAAATACCCATAAGACAAGTCTCTACGGACCTTTATAGGAAGAAGTAGTGATGACTTGAGAAAGATCAAGGATGCGTCAGGTTTTTAGAGGGTTGTGGTTCCTTTGAGGATATTTTTCCGGAGCTTGACCTGAAAGTTATCATGTTGTGGTTACACCCAAGGTGTGAGAGGGTTATCCTATAAGTACACATTAAAACGACTAATACTCGAGAAAGCCAATGAAATGGTAGTTTCTGGAAGGGAGGTATTAGTTGTTCAATATGATTGGTGTAGCGGTGTATTCGTCACTTTATGATTTATTGACTAAATCAAAAGCAAAGCATACAAAGAACCGAGTCGCCACCGCACTTTTATTTATCCAAAGGATTGGCTAAAAAAGCGAACAAAAGCCTAAGAAGTTTTACACATAGAAAACTAATGAAAAGATCAGAGAATCTGGGTAAGGGGGTTAATTACGCAATGGGAAGGTGTTAGGCACCCAAAACGTCCTAGGTACTCCTAGGGAGCCCTTTTCACACTTGTTGTATAAAAAAGTTTATTTGTTTATGACATATTGTGCAAACATGATTGGGAAGATGAGAAAAGAATATACAATTTTTATTGTTTTTGTGTTTGAACGGATGAACCCGTTGCCTACGTACCTTCCATGAAAGGTAAGGATCAAAACGCCGTAGTTCGGCTAAAAGATTTCCAAAATATGAATGGGTTCATTTTAAAACAAGAGCACTAAGGCTTTTCATTATCAACGGGAGAAAACTCAACCAAGACCAACAATCCACCATGCAAGGATAGCTTCAACATACTAGTGAGGGGTTAACCCTATAATAAGTATGGAAGACTTACAATCAACTCACTAAGGATGTGGTGAGATTTACATCAACCACTATGAGAATTGAAACCTATGACTAATGTATGAAAACATATCAACAATGGACAAAGCCACCAAAACAATTGAATGAGTGAAGTTAATTAATTCACAAAGTATGGTCAAAGTATGATTAGGATTCAATTCAGAGAAGTGTTATGAAATGGAGTTTGAAAATCAAGGACTTAAGGTCCAGGTTTCTAATTTGAAAAAGACATGAAGATGTTTGCACAATATTTATTTTCAAGTTTGAAAGCAACATGTGAAAAGGTTTAGGACAAAGAGGGTATGGATAATGGAGTGTAAAACTTCTCAGAAAGGTTCACCTCTTGAGATCATATGGAAGATGATTCAAGTGTGTCCTTAGGAATAAGCAATGAGCAATGACAAATAAGCAAAACAAATGATACCGGATGCCAATTGCTGGACTTATACCAATCTCACAAACAAAGGTGGATACCGGATACCAATCAATGGATTTACACCAGTCTCCTAAAACAAACAAGGATATCAGATGCCAATAAATGGACTTATTCCAATCTCCTAAAGCAAAACCAAACATGGATATCAGAGGCCAATAAATGGACTTATTCCAATCTCCCAAAACAAAACAAAACATGGATGTCAGATGCCAATCTATCTGGGCTTACTCTAATCTCCAACAGATGATCATAGAAAACAAATGCCAACAACATGGACTTACAATTGAATCCTCACATACAACAAACAAACAAAAGCACTAAGCAAAGAGGACATAAGTGGCCAATGAAATGGTCTTACACTCAATCCCTTCCAAATCATAGGAACAATGGCCAATGAATGTGTCGCATCCTGCGAAAAAACCGGCGAGCTAAAAAGAAATAACACACAGAGCCGCCACCGCGCGTTATTTATCCCAAAAGAGGGAAAGGAAACGCTCGAAGTAAACCTGGAAAGACATGGTCTCGCGACCAGAGAGAAAAGGTTCGGGAGTCGGTTACGCAAGGGGAAGGTATTAGCACCCCTCACGTCCTAGGTACTCCTAGGGATCCACGTTCTAAGAAAAGAAAAGGTTGCTAAGCATCACACACACACAAGGGGAACGCAGGTGGGGTTAGGAGAAGGGAGCTCGATAAGGTATCGCACCTTATGCCTACATATCTTGTCTGCTACAAGAATCAGAGCCACTGTAGTTCGGCTTACGCACGCCAAACAACACAAAACAATTAAACAGATGGCAAACATGGAGCCCGACAACCACTGGATGGAATTATGTCGGCATCCGAACCAAAACACACTCAAAAGGGCAAACGTGGAGCCCGACAGCCAATCACTGGGCTTACGTCGGCATCCGAACCCAAAACACCAAACAGCACAGTCAGATAACAAGTAAACACACGCAAAAAAGAAAAAGGTTGCCCGGAGTGGTCTCGCACGACCACCTGCCTACATACCTCGTCTGGAACGAGGATCAGGGCGATGTAGTTCCCCTGAAAGGGACTAAATTGCTAACCAGAAACCGGGGGAAAATACACAACTAGGGAGCTGAGACTCGAGCCTAATGTTGTCATGCATCGTTAACCCTAAGTTCGGTTTTCTATCCTACTTGCATAAGCAAACTAACCTAACCAGGAAAGAAGCTAGCACACAAGCATACAATCATATCATACATCAAATGAGAACAGGCATCTCAAACAAGCATGTCAATCAGATATTCACAGAGCACACGCTATAACCAAACAAGGGGGCTCAATCAATCAGGTTTGACTGCCTAAGCAAGTCGTCTGTACAGGCTGGTTTTGCTCTTAACCTTGCCATTACGAGGCTAAGGTGAAGCAGATGAAAGGATGAAGTGAGGATCAGACCTCACAGCTCATATCCCTAACCAGGGAGAGCTGACAAATGAGCATGGGTCCAGAATAGGGGAACCCTTCTATACTCGATGACTCTGACTCAATGTGCACTGCACAGGATCTTGGGCTTTTGATCTCAATGCTACAACCATGTAATGGGAGCAAGGAGAAGACTCACAGAATAGTGGGGGACAGGCTACTTGTCCCTACCTTCCACCAATTGCCTTCTTTAAAGGGCTTTTCCTGCTTGAGCTTGAAAATAAACAACCACAATCATTGCCTCTTAAGGAGGACTTCAGACAATTTGCCCGGCCCGGTAACAGCCGGGTCTCCAGACTACATGAAGTTAGAAAGTTATACCTCTATGCAAGTTGCTTAAGCAAAGCAAAGCAAAAGTTCACAAGGAACTGAGCAACTAAAGTACCTGGAAACAATCAAACACAGTTAGTACTCAGACAGACAAAACCAAACAGCAAGTTCAATCAGACAAACTATACAAGCTATGCACAAACAAAGCAAGCCAAGGCTCAAGCCTATGCTTCACAACCTACAAAACACAATTATGTTAGTGTACAAACATCAACAACATCAATTAAAGTTAATTTGAATCATTCTCCATGTGCATTGCCTTTTGATCCTGAAAAATCAAGCAAACATTAGCAACTAGACCACTAGGCCAAGCCTAGGGTCCAAAGCAAGAAAAAATTCCTAAACAGCAAGGTATTCACCAACCAAACTCAAATTAATGTCAAACAAGAGCAAACACACTTGGTCTCATGTTTATATCATTCATCATGCTCATGTTATGCACAAAACAATCCATATTGGTCCAAATGAAGCATCAAACATGCAAACAGAACTATTGCATTCAAATCCACACCAAAACACATCCAAAAATTCTCAAATTAATTACACCTAAACAGGGGGCAATCAAGGTCTACCATGTCAAATTTGAGCTCAATTGGGCAAATAGAACCATGTCAATGAAAATCAACAAAAACAGTCACAATTTCATGCTTCAAACCACAACATCAATGCATACATCCACTTCAAAAATTCATAACTCAATGAAAACAAAAAAGAAATGGATGAGACCAAAACAGGGAGGTTCTAACATGTGTCTACTACAAGCATATCAAATTTCATGATCATACAGTACCATATGAGCATTTCCCAATGAATCTACCAACCTAGGTCACATGAGCTTGCACAATTGGTCAACAGAAATGAAAAATCATGATCAAATTGAAAATGCAGTGTAAAATTCCACAAAAATTCTCATAGCTTCCTAACATGCCAACCAATCATCATACAAAATTTCACATTAATCCAACAAGTATAGGTCACTCAAAAAAATCCAGCAAGTTGACATAATGAGGTGTGACACAAATTGTCACACCTAAGTTCCAGAATTTGCTGCTCAATGACCAGGTATCAAAAATGCATGAAATTTACATGGAAATGAGCATCAATCAGTCAAGAATCATCACAAAAATTTTCAAGAATTTATTTAACACTATGAGTATTTCATGAACAAATTGGTAAAAGGTATCAAAACATCATACATGTGAAACAAGCCTAAGCCAAATAATATTAGTACCAAGCACAACTTTGACCAATAGGTCAAAAAAATTCTACACTCATCAACAAAGTCATAGAAAAAATTTCCATATTTTTATGATTTTTCTATATTTTTCTATGAATTATTTAAGGTGTTAATGATTTTTTAAATAATTATTGAAGTGTTGTTTTAATTAAAATGAATTAGAATTTTTAATGAATTAAGTTAATTAGTTGAAGATTCATTAATGGCAGTACTGTAAATAACTTTAACAGTACCGCGGGAAACACCTCCCTCAAAAATTTGAACGCAGCAGTGGATCAAACAGAAAGAAAACGCAGAAATTCGTCATCTTCTTCGCACACACGTAGCCATACATCTCCAAACTCGGTTTTGCTTATTTCTTCACTAAAACGCACAAATGAATAACCGTTCTCTTCCTCTCGCGACGTACATGACGAATATGCTACCTACTTCCTCTAACACTCACTATATCCTACGGATCGGACGATTAAAGGTTTGGCAACATACTTTCAAATCAAGATATCTCAGCCTATAATTCACTATTTTACAAACCAAAAGCACCAATGGATTCTACATTCAATGTTCTATCAAACGCATATAAGCAATCAAGCAACGGTGAAATTCGATTTCTGACCTTACTTTGACGGCAGCGACGGATTTGATGACTTTTGCGCTTGTAATGTCAAAACAGATGGAGCATGAGGATGTGTGAGGTGAGTGAAGCGCTCAAGTTCCGTTGCAATCGCTCCTAGTGCATGAAAACCTCAATTCACCATTGATGCCTCCGAAATGAACAGTCACGAATGAAGCTCCTCTTGATCCAAACTTCCAAAACAGATGGAGAAGATGATGAGAGTGGTTGAATGCAACAAGAATCGTGTAAATTGGTTAAGATTTGATGAAGAAACTTGGATTTGAAGATTTTTGTTCTTGAGAGAAAACTTGAGAATTGCAATGGTTTCAGATCCAATCTTGGGAAATGTGTGTTTCTGTTGTGATTAGCAAGAGATTATGAATATATATGGAAGCTTAATCCAACTCTAATCAAGTAATTATGCAAATTGGCTTTGTTAATGAAAGTGGTTATTTTGCAAATAAGGGCAAAAGTGTAATTTCCATATACAGCTCATTGCCACCTGTTAACAGCACATACAATCTCTAAATATCATATGTGAACCATTGCAACTTGTTTCCACTTCATTGGATGCTTAAATCTCAAATTCACATATGTATGGCAATTGTCCAATTTTGGCATTTTCACTTTTCAAACCAAATTCCAATTTACAAGGCCTATGCATGAAATGATTATTCAAACACACTCCAAATTCCATTTATGAGGTGTAGAAAAAAGTCCCATTCAAAAATTCCAATTATTTTGAGAGTTGGACAATTTTGCCCCTGGTCCAATTCAGCTGTCCAGTTGAAAAGTGACTTTTTTCCTTGGCCATTTTTGGCAAAATCCAATGATGCACCATGAAAGTACATGTCAAATGGAGTTTGTGCATATAAAGAACTTGCAATTTGGACAAAGTATGTGGAAATTATGGCCTCCTGATTACGGGTCATTTTTGAAATTCACTGAGCCATAACTTTCCAACCATACATGGGATTTTCAAGTTCTTGGACTTTTTGGAAAGGTGAGAACAAGATCTACAACTTTCATGTTGAACAAATTTTCATTTGAAGCTTCCTTGGACACGTGGCTTTGAGGTCCAAAACTTTCCATTTTTGGAAACTTCAATTACAAGTCACTTTCTATTTTTGGCAGTTTTTGTCCTGACTTGATTTTCTTCATTCTTAAGCTTTGCAATGTCATTTAACACTTGTTCCAACATAAATGAAGTGTGTCTAACTCATTTCCACCTCCAAATCCATCAGATCATGCACAGTTGACCACAGTTGACTTTTCATCTGATAGATGAATCTGGCAATACATAGATCAATTTTAACCCCAATCTCCAACTGAAATGACTCAAGGGTGCAACCCTAGCCTCAATAAGCACAATATTATCATAGAATGAACCCCATAATCATCACAGACCCCATCTCCTGATCCAGCCCTGATTGGCCCAATGCACCTGATTAGGGTTGACCAGTGGTCAGAACCCTAATCTCAAGGAATCTTCTCCAATCTCTTGATGACATCCAACCATGATGATGATGATGTATCACTTCAATCAAGATGAAAGACCAATATCCTTGGAGAATCACAAAACCCTAATTCACAGCCCAATCCTCAGATGGCCAATGATCAGTCAATAAACCCTAGCTTTGCACTTTGACTTCCTCATCTTCTGATCAAGACTTGAGAGTATGGCTTGCACAATGTAACCACATGATATGCAATATGCAATGCCTAATGACCTAAAAATGTATGCAATATGTTAAGCTTAGTCCCAAGAGAGGAGGGCAAATTTTGAGGTGTTACAGAATGGACTTACAGTTGATTCCTCAATGGACAAACACAGATGTGTCACAAAGATATGAAATGATGATCATGCAATAATGAACAATTAATGATGATAATTGCACAAAGGCAAACAAGCAAACATGTACAGATGAACCAATAAGCAATCAATGATTTAGTTAGCACACACTATATACAAGCAATTAGGCTCAAGCAAGGGTTAGACTTTAAAGTCAACTGGAATGGGGTAAGTGTGCTCTTAACCTTAACATTGAGAGTTAAGGTGAAGCAGATGAAAAGGAAATGAGGGGTGTGCCTCATAGCTCTTATCCCTGGTCAGGGAGAGCTTTGAATATTAGAAGGTGTGGGAGTTCAGAAAGTTGGAACTCTCTCCACAAGTGGATGACTCTATAGATCTTGGGTTAATATCCACAATGCCTCAACATGTAATGTGAGCAAAGGGATGACACACAGAATAGTAGGAGATGGACTACACATCTCTTTTATCTACCAATTGCCTTATCAAAAGGACTTTTCCTGCTTGGGGACAAAGATAAACAATCACAAGCATTGCCTCTTAAGGAGGACTTCAGACAGGTGCCTGACCACATAACAGGCCAGGTCTTCCAGACTACATGAAGAAGAGAAATTATACCTAATTGGTTAAGCAACCAAGCAAGTTCAAAATGAACTTAAGAAACTAATGTACCTGAAAACAATCCAACTCAATCAGTATACAACTCAAAAAGTCAAACAGATAATCCAACAGTCAACAGACAATATACAATCAAACAAGCAAGGCTACAAAGAGCAAGGCACAAGCTCAACTCAAATGAGCTAAAAGCATCCTACAAAACAAGTCAATGTTAGTCAATATCAATCAAATAAACCAACTCAAGTAATGTGAATTAATCTCCTTATGGCCATGTACTTCTTAACCTGAAAACAAACTCAAACATGAGAAGCAAACCACTAGGACAAGGCCTAGGGTCCAAGAAGGAGAAATAATCCAAAACAGAACATGAAAATTGACGAGAATCAAGCTCAATCAATTAAGAACATAATCCAAGAGGTCTCATGTCAATAGCATCAACCAATTTCATTTCATAAAGCAATCATGGCAAAGCATGCAAGTTGAAAGCTCATTGAAGCAACAGAATGAACAAATGCACATCAATTCAAAAATGGTTCAATAAATCTCAAGAAAAATCATGGCTAAACAGAACTCATCAAATGATCAACACACCAAAAATCAAAGCATTTGGACAAGTATAAGCATGTCAAAGAAATTCACTAAGTCAAGGTAGGCATAAACAAGCTCAAATAGGACCTCAAGTGATACATCAACTTAAGGCAATCCTAAAACAGAAATGACAAGTGATAAATGACTCAAACCAAAGCCAAGACAAACTTCAATGTGTCTAGAAAACATGTGAAAAATTTCAAGTTCATATGATAAACATCAAGCATTTCACAAATCATGAAAGTTCAACACTCATCAAAAGTCCAAACATGACCAACCAGCAAGAAAAATCTCAAACAAATCAGAAATGAATCTAAAAATTCCACAAAAATTCATGAGCATTTCTAACATCCAGAAGGAGCATCATGCAAAAAATCACATCATTTGGCATGGTAAAGAAAATCAGAAAGTCAAGCAAGCAAAGGTGTGACACACATTGTCACACCTACATTAATCAGATCATATCTCATCAACCAGAAATGAGAAAAATACAAACTCTATACCAAAATGACCATTAGGATGTCTAGTTTAAGCATGTCAATTTTCACATCCATTGGATCAAGCATCATCATTTCACAACCAAAATGGCAAGCAAGGTACAAGATAGCATATGCATGAACAAACCCTAGGCAAATTTAAAATCCAACCGAGCACAAATTCTGAAAAAATATCCATAAAAAAGTAGACATCATGAGGAACAATGTGCAAAAAATCTCACATCAAATGGACAATTATTCATGGAGTAATGATTTTTTTATTGAAGAGAAAAATTAAAAATCACATGAATGAAGCATATGGACATGGATGAATAAAATGAAATAATGTGTTAAAGCAAATTTGGAAAATGCAGGCACGGGGAATCGAAGGAGATACAAATTTGAATGCCAAAGCGCGCCACATAAAACGACATAGTTTTGGCGTAAACCCTAAACATGCACAGCCATAATCCACAGGAAACACACATGAACGCGCAGGTAAATTCGCAGCAAAGCTTATGAAGGTTGTGGTAAAATCCGCAGGAAATTTCCAGCAAACAAGAACACGATGAAGATCATCATGATCTTCATCCTCAATTTCCAGAAAATTCTCAACATCTCCAGAAACAAGAATCAAGCAATGCATCACGTATATCTAACATCCAACATCAAGAATCAACAATTATTTCGTCCAAAATCAACATAACATGCATGAATCGAGCAAAACAAAAATCAACATCCAAACTTAAATCGATCGGTTCTCACTCATTTCAGCACGGTTTAACACGATTCAAAGCTCAATCAACTCAGCAATCAAGGATCTATAACATTAGCACAATAAAAAGCAAGATTATGAGAATTAATTTGTGACCTCTTGTAGCAACAGAAGCGGATTCAGCTGGAATTAGGCCTTGTGATGCTTGGAGAATCTTCTACAATGCTTATGAAGATGTTTAGAAGGAAGATCGAAGCTCAGCTATGCACGATTCCACAGTTTCAAGACTTCACCATTGTTGATGTTCTTGCTTTGAGGAGCTTTAATTTGCATGAATTTTAGTTGAATCTTGCTTGAACAATAATCAGTGATGATGCTAGATGATGAACTGAACAAGGATTATGCAAATGCTTTGAAGAAAATGAGAGAAAAATTGAGAAAAGTTTGAGAGAAATTTGAGAGAAAAATTCTAGATCTGAGTTTGTGAAGTGTGGTTATGATTTTCTGTTAGGATTATCCTTATATATGGTGTACTAATGAAGCTCTTAATCACAATTAGCCAAAATGCAAGTGGATTAGTGGAATTCAAGTGTTGATGCAAAATGGCAAAATCACCCTTACATGTGCATGACAATGCTACAGTGCACGATTTTTGTGCTAATTCACTTGCAAATGCTGTTTAGAACCAAATGCCATTGGAAAAAGGTAAAGGCAATGCATATTTTTCAAATTGGAAATTTCCCTCCAAAATTCAAATGAAATTCAAATGAAAATGCCAATATTTTTATGATGGAGATGCATGGTATGTGATGCATGTTTTGGATAGTAGAGATCAAGAGAGAAATGTTCCAAAAGGAACCACTTCAATTGGCCTTTTGGTTGAGAAGTTATGCCTTCTTGAAGTTCAAATTTACTTGGCAATGATTGATCCATAATTCTTCAACCACAAATGAGAAATTCATGTTCTTGGACTTTTTGGAAATGTGAGAGCAAGATCTTCAACTTTCATGTTGGACAAAATTTGATTTGAAGCTTGCTTGATGATGTAATCTTGAGGAGAAGACCTTTCCATTTTTGGCAATATCAAATTACAGGTCACTTACTATTTTTGGAAACTTTTCATCTGACCTCAAATTCTTCAATGTTGATATTTGAAATGTCAAATGAGACTTGTATGGACATGAATGATGCCTCTCTAACCATCTCCCACCTTCAAATCCATGATTGAATGCACAGTTAACTTGTGTTGACTTCTCTAGGGTTTCAGTTGACCTAGCTATGCTCAGATGAAATTCAAGCCCCTACCACTTGAGATCTTGATTCAAAATGAAGCCACAACTCATATGAACTCTTGTGAATGATCATGGTGTCCAAATTCTCAAGAATGGACACCATCTATAGCTCAATGACTGCCTTGACCTGTAATTGCTTCATCTGCAAGTAACAAGGTTAGATGACATATTTTTGTACTTTTGGTTAGTAAACAAATGAAAAGCAATGATATACATATGCTAAACATGCTTGGTGATCAAGAATCACACTCAAGAGATGACCCACCCACAGGGAAGCAGGCAAGGTGCACAATGATCCTTGAGGCGATGATATGATATGATATGATGCCATGAGGGATCTTAGAGACAAAATTGGGGTTTTACAGATGCCCCTATTTAAGGTCATTCTATCCGGAGAAGTGAAGTTTAGAAATCTTCCTCTCGACGCGGTAGAATGGGCTTAAATAACAGTAATGAGACAAATTTTGGTCCCTAAGAGACCTCACGATGCAAATGTATGCATGCAAAAGACACAAACTCTGTGGGGATATAGTTCACACAGAAGAAAAAGACGATCCATCGGAGTATTACACTCACCAGGAACAGAGACTCTACCAGGACTCTTATGGGGATGAAAAAAAGGAAAAGAAATGCGTGAGCAGGACACGACTCTGAATTAGGGGAACAAACTGACACTGCGTGAACAAAACACGACTGGACTGGAGACCTCACTGGGGAGTGAAGGACTCACACTGGGGAAAAGAAGATTTCCAAAGGAAGACATATCCATTGGAAAGACTCAAGCTAACTCACAAAATACGTGTACTGGGGAGAACACCAATACAGCAACACGAATAGAAACACAACTCCGCTGGGGAAATCTAGTTGAAGATTATCCAGGGAAAGCCAAAGGATGAGATGTTACCGGTTAGTGAGTAACATGCTCGGGAAGAAAGAATATTTAAGACCTGTGTACGGGTGAGAGATATCAATCGACCAAATCATCTGAGGAAAACCTGAAAAAGGTATACTTCAACTCAGGGAAATCTGACTCCACAAGGGACCAAGGTCATAATAGGGAGCAGACAGGAGGGAGCCCAAGGATACCGGGTTGTAAGTATGTAACAGGTGACCGACCGAGGCGTGAATTTGTGTGTGTTCCAAAACACTCATCATCCTGAAGAAAGCTAGAAAAGCAGACTTGTTTATAGGATGGACATTTGATTCTGTAAAGAATACAAATCTTACTCAATTGGGGAAACAAACAAAGGATTCAACCAAAGAGTGCATGAGATATATTATCTATAGTCGTAAAAAACGTAGATAATATACTCGCCTGGAAGATTATCCTGAACCGGGTTGTAGGTTGTTTATAGGATAAAACTCCGAAATCGTGAATTGGTTTGTGTTCCAAAACACTCATCATCCTGAAGAAAGCTGGAAAAGCAGACTTGTTTATAGGATGGATATTCGATTCCACAAGGAATGCGAATCTTACTCGACTGGGAAAACACGAAAGGCTTCGACCAAAGAGTGAATGAGATATATTATTCATTACCGTTAGAACGTGAATAATAACCTCGAGAGGAAGATTATCCTTAACCGGGTTGTAGGTTGTTTATAGGATAAAAATCTGAAAAGAAAGGCATCGGGATACCAAACTAGGTATATAATGATGACCAATCAACAGGGAGCCACAACATTACCAACAAGAGGGTAAGTGAAAGAAGACTCGCCGGGGATACATTGATGAAAATCAATGATCCGGGGAACACAATCACTAACAAAAGGTGAAAGGGCCCGCTGGGGATATAATTGCTAGCATACGGCAATTATCCACAAAAGACTCGCTGGGGATATAAGTGCTTATTCAAGCAACTTATCCAAGCGAAGAAAAAAAATCAACATCGAATACTAGATGAAGATAACCACCAAGAGGGGATTACATCTACCAAAAATCGGGTAGAAAACCACAGAAGGGGAATTGTCATCGGTTGGGATGAACAACAAAGTTAACTCCGTTAGGGGAGAAAACGGGTTTACAACTACCGGGTAGTAGGTAGAAAAAACCGCAAAGATAGGACTTACAACTGTTGGTTTGTAGGCAGAGGCCCAAAAGTTCCACTGAGGGTAAGATGAATGAGCGCCGGTTAGTAAGCAACTATTCATTTATACCACAGGGAAGCACGAGAGACAGTTGAAAAAAAGGGCCAATTTGGGATCGAACCAAAAGGCGGACTGAATCAAGACTCGTCCTAATGAGGATATAACTCAGAAGGGAAAACCCGTCCCAATGCATGTTGGGAAGGAACGGAAACAACCGTCATCCACGAGGATATATCTCAGTGGGGAAATGGCAGGAAAGGATAAACACTTTCTGCTTATGGGCTGACTCTAATTTGAGAGATTAAACACCCGACATCTGCTTTGGGGAGATCTACTGGATAGATCTGTATCACCATTAGCAGGGAACAACAAACAAAAGATATATGGCGAGAAATGCAACATGAATATCTGAATGTCTATGATTATGCATGAATATGCATAATTTATGTTTGATGAATGCTGACAAAACAGACATTTCTAACACAAACAGGCCCAGGGAACAAACGTCCGGTACCACACTTCCAGGGAAAAAAAAATCCAACTGGAAAGCCAATCTGCTGGAGATCCTCATGCTGAAAAGCAAAGATATGCGGGAAGGCAAAAGATCAGAGATATCAGGAAATCTCTGAGTGACGGATCAACAACTGGGGTACAGAAAGTCACAACAGGCAACAACGGCCACAAAGACAAATCTGTTGGGGAGTGGGAGAGATCCCAAAACATCTGCAGGGGAACAAGAGCTCACTACACAAGCGAGAACTGCTATGAAAGCAACTCCAAAAACTCCACTGGGGGAACAACCCACAAAGGGAGAACAGATCATCCAGGTAGAATCTAACTGCACAAGCAACTCTACTGGGAACACAAGCAGCCATTCCATCGGGGAATACACCCACTGAGGAGGAAGAATAGATCACACAAGTAGATTCTGCAACAAGCCACTCTATTGGGGATCAAAAGCAATCAGGAAGTCAACCAAATCTCTGGATGATAGATCACCGACCAACCCTACTGGGGAAACAGAGGTTTCAACAAGCAGAAACTGCCACAAAAGCAACTCTGTCGAGGATAACAACTCTGGCGAAGGCTCTGAGGGGATACCCACTCTTTTGGGGATTTTGCATAAATACAATCCACCAAACCACAAATCTACTGACGGATCCACTAGGGAATCCACTGAAGAACCCATTGGGGATATGGAAGAGAGCTGGTGAATCAACCACTAAATGCTACACCTTCTGAGGAGAACATCCACAACTGCTGAGGAGGAACATAATCACTGCCCTGCTGAAGGGAGAAACGCTCTGATGGGGAGATATAACAACGATGCAGTATGTCATATCAACAACCCTGGCGACAGTGCTGAGGAAGGAAGCAACAAATCCTCTGGCGACTGCACTGGGGAGAGTGATGGGGTACCGGGGTCTCAAACCACCCACTACCGAAACTTCCAAACGGAAAACACCCATGCTGGGGAGAAAACTGTTGGAGAAGAAAACGAAGTCTTCAACAACATCTGCTTGGGGAACAACCCCAACAAAAGCTCTGCTTAGGGAACTACCCCCTAACAACAAAAGCAGGAGAAAAAAGGATACAACCAAGCCAAGAATATGAACAAATGTCTTACCTGTTGGAAATCATGCCACCCTTGGGAGAGCACTGAGAAATTCTTAAGTATCCTTTCATCATTGTGAATGTTCATTTTGTTTAAAACAACAATTTTGAAAAAATTTATTTGTTTAAAACAATGACATTTTATCAATCAAAACATGCAAAACATTTGTTGAATTGAAACAAATAAGAGTGAAAATAATTGGATAAAAGCTCAAATTGATTTGATGGAATGGTAGCCTGCAAATGGCAAGACTCCATAGATCTGTACAAATTTGAATTCAGTGATATATATTGGAAGAGGGCTACATTAAACATAATGATCCTTTCTCTACCAATTTGAATCTCGATGTATTCGAAGCTTCAGTCGACGACGAATCGAGAATCTCTGACGAAAAGACAGCTGCGGAACAAAAAGTCTTGTCAGGATGCAGTTACTTGCCAAATCCCTAATTTTGCCTAGATTGCCCCAGGGTGAGGTACTCAATCTAGCGGGATGCAAATATACTTTTTTTTTCATGTCTCTAACTTTTTCCTGGATCACCCTTGCGGGTTCTCCACCGAGACGCTCATTTTTGTCTAAGCCGCCCTTTCGGGTTTTCAACTTAGCGAGCTATTCTGTTTTTCATTTGCATATACTTTTTTTAGGCAAAGTATTTCTTGACTGCATCTGAATTCACAGGACGAGTGAAATCCTCCCCATCCATTGTTGTAAGCATCAAAGCTCTGCCTGAAAAGGCTCTCTTGACAACATATGGACCCTCATAGTTTGAAGTCCACTTGCCCCTGGAATCGGGCGCGAAAGACAAAACTTTCTTGAGCACGAGGTCACCTTCTCGGAAAACACGAGGCTTGACCTTCTTATCGAATGCTTTCTTCATTCTCTGTTGATATAACTGACCATGGCACATGGCAGTCAATCGCTTCTCTTCAATCAAATTCAGTTGGTCATAACGACTCTGAATCCATTCAGCATCAGTCAACTAGGGATTTGAGGGTATACTTTTTTTTTTTTTAAATCTGATTTTTGATTTTTTCTTTTATTTTTCACCCCATTTTTTTTATTGCATTTGCAATGCCCCAGTTTGACTATTTTGCTGATTTTCAAGATACAGCTGAATGAGCTTCTTTTCGTGCTCAAGGAGACGAGAAATTTCATCAGGAATCTCTTCCAACATCATCTTCCTCTGCCTCAAATACAAGGAATTCAAGATTGGGAGATGGCGTTGGATCATTATGTTCAATGGGTTTAGAAATCCCTGCATAATGATTTTGGATAATGAAAAGCTTTTGAATTTAAACAAGCAAATCATTATGCAGATGAAAAGATTGCTTTTATTCTTGTTTTTATGGTTTTTTTGTGATCACTGATTTCATGCAAAAGCAAAAAGTGAAAACAAATGGAAAAACAAATGTTTAACAATGCATTAATTGAATGAAAATATCATTGTATTAAATGCTGCCAACAATGTCATCACTTCTCCTTTTGGCATGGGAGAAGGGTTTTGAACAAAGTGAACCATTACTCTGATCTATGAATGACTATAGGAACATCTACAGCGACCCAATTGTGGCAGACACGACTAGGTATGATGAAGTTGCTCAAGTCCTCTGCATCCTCTTCCAAGATAGCAGCAGCCTCTTCAGGTTGATCAGCATGGATGAAACCTCCACTCTTGAACAAACCTTGCTCGTTGAATGCCCCAGAAGAATAGCCAATACCAGCCCGGGATTTATTGTCTTCAAGCTCGATCATCTTCCCTAAACCAGCAACTGCACCACATTCAATGGCCAGCTTCACATCGCGATAGGAAGCAAATGAAGGAGACTTCTTCTCAATTGGCTCAGCAACAGATAAAGCTTGGAACGGCGTTCCAACTTCATCCTCAGCATCAATGTATGAGAAAGAAGACATGTGGCTAACCAGGAGAGCCTTTTCTCCCCCTACCACAACCAGTTTCTTGTTCTTAACGAATTTCAGCTTCTAGTGTAGGGTGGATGTCACGGCGCCAGCCTCGTGAATCCATGGTCTACCAAGGAGACAGCTATAAGATGGGTGGATGTCCATAACCTGGAATGTAACCTGGAAATCACTAGGTCCAATCTTGATTGGGAAATCAACTTCCCCAATCACGGTCTTGCGCGACCCATCAAAAGCTTTCACAACAACACCACTCTGCCTCATGGGAGGCCCTTGATATGACAATCGAGAGAGTGTGGTCTTTGGCAATACATTAAGAGATGACCCAGTGTCAACTAGCACGTTGGACATGGCATCAGTCTTGCAATTCATGGAAATGTGTAAAGCCATGTTGTGATCTTTTCCCTCCTCAGGGAGATCAGCGTCACAGAAACTCAAAGTGTTGCAAGCAGTGATGTTTGCAACAATACTATCAAACTGTTCTATGGTGACGTCATGATCAACATAGGCCAGATCCAATACTTTCTGCAGAGCCTCCTTATGGGGTTCTGAGTTCAGCAGCAAAGATAAAACGGAGATCTTGGATGGCATTTGTAGAAGCTGGTCTACAACATTGTACTCACTCTTTTTGATGAGCCTCAACATCTCATCACATTCTTCATTCACAGTACCACTTGGGCCAACAGAAGAAGCAGGAGTCTTTTGTACAAAGGAGGGTTTGACAACAGCAAGTGTCGGATTCTGAACATTCACAGCCGTCCCAACCGGACGCTCAACGGAATCAGAAGCAACATGATGCTTAGGGGGTGCAGAGAACACACGACCACTACGGGTCAACCCGCTCACATCAGCAATATTGGTAACAGAGGTTGAAGGCAACGGCACTTCCTTCCCATCTTCCACAGCAACAGCACTGTAACGAAAGGGAATAGCTTTCTCAGAAGAATAAGGCACAGGGCCTGCAGGCTTGATTACTAGAGAAGGAGAGACCTTCGGCTTGCTACCATCATAACGGATGACAACAGGCTCGGGCAGCTTGAACACAGGAGAGATAACATTCACCTCTGGTTCATCTTCATCAACATTACGGTTCTGAAGAATCTCTATGGTACCTTCATCCAATAGCTCTTGAAGCTCTCTTCGCACTTGGCGACAACCCAGTCTATTGACAGAACAAATGCGGCATCTGTCATGGTCATGCTCCATATGACTGTATTCGCATAGGAGACGATGCAACTCGACCAATGACTGTCGAATATGGCTCACATATTTGACTTTATATTTCCCAGACACCCGTGGACCATGTTCACTGATTTCCCATGCTCGGGCAATGGGTTCTTTGTAACATTGGGGCCTGAGTCCTCGAAGCTCAGTATGCCGCATCGCATAAGGTCCTGGACCTTAGTCTTCAGCTGAAAGCAATTCTCAACATCATGGCCCGGAGCGCCAGAATGATAGACACAGTGCAGATCAAGCTTATACCACCACTGAGGGTTGACCGGTATAACCGGAGGATCTCATGGGGTAATCAGCTTCCGCTCTATTAAAAAGGGATACAACTCTGCATAAGACATGGGAATAGGATCGAAACTGATCTTCTTCCTATCATAGTTCAGATTGGCCTGATTACTGGTGCTACCACGAGGCTGGTAAGCCTGTTGCTGTGGACGCTGTTGCTGCTGACGATACTGTTGAGAAGATTGTTGCTGATTATGTTGCTGATGCTGATAATTATCCCGGAAAATAGGTGCTACACTAGCCACCTGGTGCTGATGACGCACTAGTTTCCTCTTATCAGAGAGTCTTTTGGATTTAGCATGAGACTGCACAACATGTGCCTCCCTATCTTTCTTCTTAAACGCCCCATACCGTTTAGAAGAGCCTTCATCTTTAGACAACCGCCCTTCACGGACACCTTCCTCCAGACGCATCCCCATGTTCACCATTTCGGTGAAATCAGAGGGAGCACTAGCTACCATCCGCTCGTAATAGAATGAGCTAAGAGTCTTCAGAAAGATCTTAGTCATTTCTTTCTCTTCTAGCGGAGGAGTAATCTGAGTAGCCAACTCTCGCCACCTCTGGGCGTACTCCTTAAACGTCTCTTTATCCTTCTGGGACATGGCCCTGAGTTGATCACGGTCAGGTGCCATATCAACATTATACTTGTACTGCTTGACGAAGGCTTCGCCAAGATCGTTGAAGGATCAGATGTTTGCGCTATCAAGGCTCATATACCAGCATAGAGCCGCACCGGACAAACTATCCTGGAAGTAATGAATCAGAAGCTGATCATTATCGGTTTGCGTAGACATTTTCCTGGCGTACATGACCAGGTGAGCGAGAGGGCAGGTGTTCCCCTAATACTTTTCAAAGTCAGGCACTTTGAACTTGATTGGAATTTTAACACCGGGAACCAGGCAAAGTTCGGCAGCAGACTTGCCAAATAGATCTTTCCCTCGGAGGGTCTTCAATTCCTTTCGGAGCTCGAGGAATTGATCGTTCATTGCTTCCATCTTTTCATTGACATCTGGGCCCTCAGACGGCTCAGAATGATAGATGGTGTCGTCTATCCTGGGAATGGTATGCACGACAGGAGGAGCGGCAAGGACCGGGCTAGATGCCGGCATAGAAGCAAAAGTTGGTGCTGGAATATCAGGCATGAAACCCGGAGGCATACCCCACGGAAACCCGGATGGCATGGCATTCGGCATAAAGTGAGCACTAGCAGCTGGCACAGTCGGAGCAACGACTTCAGATATAACCGTCCTCTGGGGAGGAGTTGCAGGAGGCGGAGAAGGTTGATTCTGAGCAGACAGAAACTGCTCCATCAAAGCACTCAGACGAGCGACCTCTTCCTTCAGTTCTCTGTTCTCTTATTCCAATTGATCCATCACTCTAGCAGAATTGGCTCTGGTATAGTACCGGTGAGTCAGCTTGTCTTCAAAATAAATGAAGAGCACAGAGTTAGGCCACAGACAAGAAGACCAAGAACAACCTGCTTATGCAAAATGATGCATGTAATGCTCGTGCATATGCTTTGTTTTTTCAAGGAACTTTTAGGGTATTATTTGCAAATTTTTGAAATATTTAAGCATTTAATAGCATATGGAAAATATCTCATCAAATATATTTGAAACAAAGAAGTACAACATTTTTGATTATTACAAGGGAAAAGGAAAATAAACATCCTATGGATCCCTAGAAGCTCGGGATGCTGGAAGACGAGATACACAAAGCTTCTTGATCTCTCTCTCATAGGCTGCTTCCATGTCCGCTTTCTCCTTCGCAAGTCGATCATACTTCCTCTTCCAGAATTTAGAAGGCTGAGGAAGCAGAGAAGTCCAAGTATCATTCGGATCATCGATCACCTGCTGCTCGAGAAACTCAATCAGAGCGTCCTTCTCCTTCAGCTGTTGAAGCAATTCTTCTCTTTCACGGATCCAAGCACGTGAAAGGTCTTCTTCTCTCAACTCCTCTACATCTTGGGTGGGGAGGGTTGAAGGCCCAGCCACATCCAACGGTGTAGGTCTCGGATGATCATACGGCATAAGGTACACAGCAACTCTCTGTCTGACCCAAGAGGTATATGGCTCCAAAGCAATGCAATTCTTCGGACCCAATTCATTCTTACCCTTCTTCTGAATCTTGCGCCAAGCGCGGACAAATCTGGCTTTCAGGCCTTGGGGATCTTTACCCTCCTGAAAGAATACACCTTCTAACAGAATGTTATGAGGTTTATCCTTTAGGGGGAACCCAAGCTGACGACGTGCTAAGATAGGACTGTAGCTGATCCCACCACATGTACCAAGAAGAGGCACATTAGGGAATTCACCACAATAATCAATGATCTGAACTGTATCATACACGCGATCATACCAAGAGATATCATCATTAGTGAGAGACATGAGTCTCTGAGACCACCGTAGACATCCCTTGTTCTCCTTGAAAGCGACCGTCTGCGGCAAGTGCGAAATAAACCACTTGTACAGCAAAGGCAGACAGCACACAATAACTCCTCCACCCTTCGCATTCCTCAGATGCAAAGAGACATAGGCATCACCCAACAGAGTCAGAACGGGATTAAGAACTGAGAAAATCCTAATGGCGTTCACATCCACAAATTTGTCGATGTTGGGGAACAATACCAGTCCATAGATGAGCAGCACAAATAAAGCCTCAAAGGCATCCTCACTCATGGCCTTCCCATAAACGGTAGCTTGAGCAATGAGGAAATCAGAAGGAAGACCCTGAATTCCACCTTTGGTAGTCAGATTAGCTTTAATCAGGGATTCATCTATGTGCAACAAGTCTGCAATCTCTCGAGAAGTCGGAATACTCTCTAAGCCACTGAACGGCACCTGATCCAGAATCGGGATCCCCAGAAGATGAGAATACTCCTCCAAGGTAGGCAACAGCTGGAAGTCCGGGAAAGAGAAGCAATGATATAGAGGATCATAGAACTGAGCCAGATTGCTCATCAAACCCTCATCAACCTGAGTAGTCAACAGAGGCAGAAGCTTCCCATAACGAGCTTTGAAACCCAAGGGATCTAATACATAGGATGTCAGATTCCTTAACTCTTTCACATCAGGCTGTCTAAAGCTATACTTCTTTGTATGCCTTTTTCGGTCTTTCCATGTCTGAAAATTTTGCAAATAAGCCCTTTAAGTTCCTTGAAAATTTTCTGATTTTTCTGATGACATGAATGTAGATGAATGCATGAATGCATGAATGCAACAATCACACTCAAGGATCAAGCAAGTCACACCAGACAAAGGTCATGGGAAAGCTCATAGTATCCCTAATATCAATCATCCATTTTGGTGGATTATGGTTTTCACCTTATCAACACCCAAGTTCCATTGATATTAACGGTACATGAACCGGCTCAATCATCCTTAATATCAATCATCCATTTTGGCGGATTATGGTTTACACCTTATCAACGCCCAAGTTCCATTGATATTAAGGACGTCTCAACGACTCAACCATGAATCACGGGTTTGCTGAGAGTCACGAGCATGGAGTCTCGGTTAAGAACCACCCAAAGGGAGTGTACTAGGGTTTAAACCTGCCGAGCATGTTCTACCAGAGGTTCCCATAATCATCGTCCCATCTTTCGGATATTATCAGAGGAACGAATACTTGTATTCCAAAAATATTCTCAAGAGAGACTCTTATGAGTGTAGTATCGCGTAACAATCGCATCAGATCTGACATCTGAACGACCTCCGCACTACGTCCTAAAAATAGGCCAAGATGGGCTTGGTAAACTAAGGTCCTTGGCTTCTAAGGCACATGATTGAAAGAATAATGCCTAACCACAAATAACTTGTGTGACATTATTAATCCAACATGACCTCCACCAAGTGAATGGACTCGCAAGTCAACTT
This sequence comes from Lathyrus oleraceus, assembly GCF_024323335.1. Classification (NCBI taxonomy): domain Eukaryota; kingdom Viridiplantae; phylum Streptophyta; class Magnoliopsida; order Fabales; family Fabaceae; genus Lathyrus; species Lathyrus oleraceus. The sequence goes on along the minus strand of NC_066582.1, from coordinate 444,776,467 downwards.
GTTAAGGAATACTCCACACAAGTCGACAAGACTACGCCATTCTCCTATCCTAAGGTGCACTCGAGTTCGGGTATAGAACTCATCTCACAGAGATCACCAAAGCAAACAGCAATTGTATATCAAGCAATTCAAACATTACAATCAATACAGTTATCCCAAATTGTACAAAAATATGTCAAATAACAAATAAACAATATCATACAACAAGGGTGAAAAGTAGGCAATACCACCAAGGAAGGTCTAATGTTTTCCCCAGCAGAGTCGCCACTTTTCTGTAGCGGTGTATTCGTCACTTTATGATTTATTGACTAAATCAAAAGCAAAGTATACAAAAAATCGAGTCGCCACCGCACTTTTATTTATCCAAAGGATTGGCTAAAAAAGCGAACAAAAGCCTAAAAAGTTTTACACATAGAAAACTAATGAAAAGATCAGAGAATCTGGGTAAGGGGGTTAATTACGCAATGGGAAGGTGTTAGGCACCCAAAACGTCCTAGGTACTCCTAGGGAGCCCTTTTCACACTTGTTGTATAAAAAAGTTTATTTGTTTATGACATATTGTGCAAACATGATTGGGAAGATGAGAAAAGAATATACAATTTTTATTGTTTTTGTGTTTGAACGGATGAACCCGTTGCCTACGTACCTTCCATGAAAGGTAAGGATCAAAACGCCGTAGTTCGGCTAAAAGATTTCCAAAATATGAATGGGTTCATTTTAAAACAAGAGCACTAAGGCTTTTCATTATCAACGGGAGAAAACTCAACCAAGACCATCAATCCACCATGCAAGGATAGCTTCAACATACTAGTGAGGGGTTAACCCTATAATAAGTATGGAAGACTTACAATCAACTCACTAAGGATGTGGTGAGATTTACATCAACCACTATGAGAATTGAAACCTATGACTAATGTATGAAAACATATCAACAATGGACAAAGCCACCAAAACAATTGAATGAGTGAAGTTAATTGATTATGAGTATTCACAAAGTATGGTCAAAGTATGATTAGGATTCAATTCAGAGAAGTGTTATGAAATGGAGTTTGAAAATCAAGGACTTAAGGTCCAGGTTTCTAATTTGAAAAAGACATGAAGATGTTTGCACAATATTTATTTTCAAGTTTGAAAGCAACATGTGAAAAGGTTTAGGACAAAGAGGGTATGGATAATGGAGTGTAAAACTTCTCAGAAAGGTTCACCTCTTGAGATCATATGGAAGATGATTCAAGTGTGTCCTTAGGAATAAGCAATGAGCAATGACAAATAAGCAAAACAAATGATACCGGATGCCAATTGCTGGACTTATACCAATCTCACAAACAAAGGTGGATACCGGATACCAATCAATGGATTTACACCAGTCTCCTAAAACAAACAAGGATATCAGATGCCAATAAATGGACTTATTCCAATCTCCTAAAGCAAAACCAAACATGGATATCAGAGGCCAATAAATGGACTTATTCCAATCTCCCAAAACAAAACAAAACATGGATGTCAGATGCCAATCTATCTGGGCTTACTCTAATCTCCAACAGATGATCATAGAAAACAAATGCCAACAACATGGACTTACAATTGAATCCTCACATACAACAAACAAACAAAAGCACTAAGCAAAGAGGACATAAGTGGCCAATGAAATGGTCTTACACTCAATCCCTTCCAAATCATAGGAACAATGGCCAATGAATGGACTTACAGTTGATTCCTCAATGGACAAACACAGATGTGTCACAAAGATATGAAATGATGATCATGCAATAATGAACAATTAATGATGATAAATACACAAAGGCAAACAAGCAAACATGTACAGATGAACCAATAAGCAATCAATGATTCAGTTAGCACACACTATATACAAGCAATTAGGCTCAAGCAAGGGTTAGACTTTAAAGTCAACTGGAATGGGGTAAGTGTGCTCTTAACCTTAACATTGAGAGTTAAGGTGAAGCAGATGAAAAGGAAATGAGGGGTGTGCCTCATAGCTCTTATCCCTGGTCAGGGAGAGCTTTGAATATTAGAAGGTGTGAGAGTTCAGAAAGTTGGAACTCTCTCCACAAGTGGATGACTCTATAGATCTTGGGTTAATATCCACAATGCCTCAACATGTAATGTGAGCAAAGGGATGACACACAGAATAGTAGGAGATGGACTACACATCTCTTTTATCTACCAATTGCCTTATCAAAAGGACTTTTCCTGCTTGGGGACAAAGATAAACAATCACAAGCATTGCCTCTTAAGGAGGACTTCAGACAGGTGCCTGACCACATAACAGGCCAGGTCTTCCAGACTACATGAAGAAGAGAAATTATACCTAATTGGTTAAGCAACCAAGCAAGTTCAAAATGAACTTAAGAAACTAATGTACCTGAAAACAATCCAACTCAATCAGTATACAACTCAAAAAGTCAAACAGATAATCCAACAGTCAACAGACAATATACAATCAAACAAGCAAGGCTACAAAGAGCAAGGCACAAGCTCAACTCAAATGAGCTAAAAGCATCCTACAAAACAAGTCAATGTTAGTCAATATCAATCAAATAAACCAACTCAAGTAATGTGAATTAATCTCCTTATGGCCATGTACTTCTTAACCTGAAAACAAACTCAAACATGAGAAGCAAACCACTACGACAAGGCCTAGGGTCCAAGAAGGAGAAATAATCCAAAACAGAACATGAAAATTGACGAGAATCAAGCTCAATCAATTAAGAACATAATCCAAGAGGTCTCATGTCAATAGCATCAACAAATTTCATTTCATAAAGCAATCATGGCAAAGCATGCAAGTTGAAAGCTCATTGAAGCAACAGAATGAACAAATGCACATCAATTCAAAAATGGTTCAATAAATCTCAAGAAAAATCATGGCTAAAGAGAACTCATCAAATGATCAACACACCAAAAATCAAAGCATTTGGACAAGTATAAGCATGTCAAAGAAATTCACTAAGTCAAGGTAGGCATAAACAAGCTCAAATAGGACCTCAAGTGATACATCAACTTAAGGCAATCCTAAAACAGAAATGACAAGTGATAAATGACTCAAACCAAAGCCAAGACAAACTTCAATGTGTCTAGAAAACATGTGAAAAATTTCAAGTTCATATGATAAACATCAAGCATTTCACAAATCATGAAAGTTCAACACTCATCAAAAGTCCAAACATGACCAACCAGCAAGAAAAATCTCAAACAAATCAGAAATGAATCTAAAAATTCCACAAAAATTCATGAGCATTTCTAACATCCAGAAGGAGCATCATGCAAAAAATCACATCATTTGGCATGGTAAAGAAAATCAGAAAGTCAAGCAAGCAAAGGTGTGACACACATTGTCACACCTACATTAATCAGATCATATCTCATCAACCAGAAATGAGAAAAATACAAACTCTATACCAAAATGACCATTAGGATGTCTAGTTTAAGCATGTCAATTTTCACATCCATTGGATCAGCCATCATCATTTCACAACCAAAATGGCAAGCAAGGTACAAGATAGCATATGCATGAACAAACCCTAGGCAAATTTAAAATCCAACCGAGCACAAATTCTGAAAAAATATCCATAAAAAAGTAGACATCATGAGGAACAATGTGCAAAAAATCTCACATCAAATGGACAATTATTCATGGAGTAATGATTTTTTTATTGAAGAGAAAAATTAAAAATCACATGAATGAAGCATATGGACATGGATGAATAAAATGAAATAATGTGTTAAAGCAAATTTGGAAAATGCAGGCACGGGGAATCGAAAGAGATACAAATTTGAATGCCAAAGCGCGTCACATAAAACGACATAGTTTTGGCGTAAACCCTAAACATGCACAGCCATAATCCGCAGGAAACACACATGAACGCGCAGGTAAATTCGCAGCAAAGCTTATGAAGGTTGTGGTAAAATCCGCAGGAAATTTCCAGCAAACAAGAACACGATGAAGATCTTCATGATCTTCATCCTCAATTTCCAGAAAATTCTCAACATCTCCAGAAACAAGAATCAAGCAATGCATCACGTATATCTAACATCCAGCATCAAGAATCAACAATTATTTCGTCCAAAATCAACATAACATGCATGAATCGAGCAAAACAAAAACCAACGTCCAAACTTAAATCGATCGGTTCTCACTCATTTCAGCACGGTTTAACACGATTCAAAGCTCAATCAACTCAGCAATCAAGGATCTATAACATTAGCACAATAAAAAGCAAGATTATGAGAATTAATTTGTGACCTCTTGTAGCAACAGAAGCGGATTCAGCTGGAATTAGGCCTTGTGATGCTTGGAGAATCTTCTACAATGCTTATGAAGATGTTTAGAAGGAAGATCGAAGCTCAGCTATGCACGATTCCACAGTTTCAAGACTTCACCATTGTTGATGTTCTTGCTTTGAGGAGCTTTAATTTGCATGAATTTCAGTTGAATCTTGCTTGAACAATAATCAGTGATGATGCTAGATGATGAACTGAACAAGGATTATGCAAATGCTTTGAAGAAAATGAGAGAAAAATTGAGAAAAGTTTGAGAGAAATTTGAGAGAAAAATTCTAGATCTGAGTTTGTGAAGTGTGGTTATGATTTTCTGTTAGGATTATCCTTATATATGGTGTACTAATGAAGTTCTTAATCACAATTAGCCAAAATGCAAGTGGATTAGTGGAATTCAAGTGTTGATGCAAAATGGCAAAATCACCCTTACATGTGCATGACAATGCTACAGTGCACGATTTTTGTGCTAATTCACTTGCAAATGCTGTTTAGAACCAAATGCCATTGGAAAAAGGTAAAGGCAATGCATATTTTTCAAATTGGAAATTTCCCTCCAAAATTCAAATGAAATTCAAATGAAAATGCCAATATTTTTATGATGGAGATGCATGGTATGTGATGCATGTTTTGGATAGTAGAGATCAAGAGAGAAATGTTCCAAAAGGAACCACTTCAATTGGCCTTTTGGTTGAGAAGTTATGCCTTCTTGAAGTTCAAATTTACTTGGCAATGATTGATCCATAATTCTTCAACCACAAATGAGAAATTCATGTTCTTGGACTTTTTGGAAATGTGAGAGCAAGATCTTCAACTTTCATGTTGGACAAAATTTGATTTGAAGCTTTCTTGATGATGTAATCTTGAGGAGAAGACCTTTCCATTTTTGGCAATATCAAATTACAGGTCACTTACTATTTTTGGAAACTTTTCATCTGACCTCAAATTCTTCAATGTTGATATTTGAAATGTCAAATGAGACTTGTATGGACATGAATGAGGCCTCTCTAACCATCTCCCACCTTCAAATCCATGATTGAGTGCACAGTTAACTTGTGTTGACTTCTCTAGGGTTTCAGTTGACCTAGCTATGCTCAGATGAAATTCAAGCCCCTACCACTTGAGATCTTGATTCAAAATGAAGCCACAACTCATATGAACTCTTGTGAATGATCATGGTGCCCAAATTCTCAAGAATGGCCACCATCTATAGCTCAATGACTGCCTTGACCTGTAATTGCTTCATCTGCAAGTAACAAGGTTAGATGACATATTTTTGTACTTTTGGTTAGTAAACAAATGAAAAGCAATGATATACATATGCTAAACATGCTTGGTGATCAATAACCACGCTCAAGAGATGACCCACCCATAGGGAAGCAGGCAAGGTGCACAATGATCCTTGAGGCGATGATATGATATGATATGATGCCATGAGGGATCTTAGGGACAAAATTGGGGTTTTACAGATGCCCCTATTTAAGGTCATTCTAGCCGGAGAAGTGAAGTTTAGAAATCTTCCTCTCGACGCGGTAGAATAGGCTTAAATAACAGTAATGAGACAAATTTTGGTCCCTAAGAGACCTCACGATGCAAATGTATGCATGCAAAAGACACAAACTCTGTGGGGATATAGTTCACATAGAAGAAAAAGACGATCCATCGGAGTATTACACTCACCAGGAACAGAGACTCTACCAGGACTCTTATGGGGATGAAAAAAAGGAAAAGAAATGCGTGAGCAGGACACGACTCTGAATTAGGGGAACAAACTGACACTGCGTGAACAAAACACGACTGGACTGGAGACCTCACTGGGGAGTGAAGGACTCACACTGGGGAAAAGAAACCCAAATTGATCATAGGAGGAATTTCATCTGATCAATACTCTCCATTCATTTTGGGAGATGAAATGTACATTTCATCAGTCCCCTAAATCCAATAGTATTGGTCAAACAAAAGTCAAGTTAACCATGATCAAGGCCAAACAGAAAGTCAAACATCACAAGACCAAATAAGTGGCTCAACATAATTTTTACACATTTATTCAATTAAAAATCAAATTTAAAATGAATTAAAATGCATTTTTAAATGGACAAAACCTCAATTCCCTTCAAAACACCAAATAAATGGCCAGGGGATTTATCCTAGGTCAAACAAGGTCAAATGACCTTAGGCAAAAAAAATCATAATTTTTGGAAAGTCAGAAGTATTTAAAAATATTTAAAAACAAGTCAAAAATCATTTAATTCATGAAAAATATTAAAATTAATAAAAAAAAAATGATTTTAATTCAAAATATGGAAGAGGAAAATATTTAAAGATTTTTGGTGAAAGTCCCATATTTTTTGGACAAAAAATGAAATTAATATGAATTAAACAAAATAAATGGATTAAATGAAAAATTAGAAATTAAAAATAAATTAGAAAAAAAACGGGCCATCAGATCTCCCTCATTAATTGAGGTGGCAGATTTGATGGCCAAGCGCGCGTTCCATGGTGCACTGCAGTCAACACGTCACATGCTTGGTATTCAAAAGGAAGGGCTCAGATTAAAACGTTCCAACAAGATCAGGTGGTCAGAATGCACGCCAGCACATCACCGAAGCCCTAGCTCCGGTCATCTCCTCCGGTGGACCTCATCGGATTGGTCCACCACCAAAGTTCATTAAAATAAAAAGTGGATACACTAATTTAAAGAGAAAAAGTTCAGGAGCTCGAATATGGCCTAAATTTCTCCTAATTCCAAGTATATTGAAAGATATAAGGAATTGAATTTTGAGGTACACGATCTGATTTGCTTCGATTTGACCTCAAATCAACTCAATCTTATTTCCTACATTGGTAGGACTTCAGACAACCAATAAACAAGTAGAATAGTGGAGAATTGAGAGAGAATCGAAGGCTTGAAAATCTGGAAAAATCACCTTTGGGTTGTAGTGATTTGGCTTGATCTCGATGCAATTCCATTTGGTTCTTCCTCCTCTTGCTTGCAGTGATCAACTGAAATGAAAATGGCTACGAATTCTTGGAGTTCTTATCCCCAAACAGAAGTGGAATCAAGTATTCGATTTAATGAAATCTTCAAGAAATTCTATGAAATGGGGTTCTGGGATTGCCTGGCAAGGCTTGGGCAGAAGGGGTCCTTCAATTTGAAGCCAATGAGCTCATTATATAGGCCATGGAATGTGATATTCACACCAATTAAATTTTGAGCCAAAAATAGAAATCCAAGTGCATGGGTGCATGGACATGTGATAGACCCAATATGATCATTGCATTTCACTCCAATTTGTGCACAAATGTCACTTATGTCATAACAGGGTCCATGCTAAGGGAAATGGAATTTGAGTTCAAAAGTTGCCAAAACAAACCATATAAAGTATCCATGTGTAAGTCCCTCAATTCTTGTCTAAATGAAGTGATATTGGATGCTTTGGAAAGGTGATATCAAGGGGAACAACTTTGATGTTGAACACTTTTCCATTTGGATCTTGGATCATGATGAATTTTGAGGTGGAAGTTGGAGAAAGCAAACATGGTTGAAAAGTTTCTAAGTATAAAGTCAAATGACCACTTCTTCCACCTTGAATAACTTTTGTTATGAGCTCCAAATGAAAATGGTTTCTTCACCAAAGTTGTTTATATTTAATTCCTTTTCAATTTGGTCACAATTTTGACATTATTTGGATTTGGCATAAGGGAGTTATGGATTTTAGAAGTTGAGGAAAATTGCTTGTTCAATGGTAATGACCCAAAATGACCTATAATGTTTCCTCTTGGCACATGCCCTTGAAAGTTGAATTTGAAATTTCTTAAAGAATAAAAGTTGGATAATACATCTTTAAATTTCATCATGGAACTTAGATGGCCTTCGTATCATAAAAATTGAGCAAGTTATGGTCTTTGGAAGTTGACCTCCTAACTAGGGCACAAACAAAATGACCTATAATCTTTTACCATAAAAAATGACTTTACAAGCAAAATTAGATCTAGATGTCAACATGAAAGTTGTTTGGTATGTCATAAAGAGTAACCTTTCTCTTGTAATCATTTTCATATGACAAAAATTGTAGGAGATAGGGTCTAGGGAACCCTAGTTTTGACCAGTTAACTTTCTCTGGTTAACCTCTTCGAACCAACTTGCAAACTTGAAGTTCTTTTGATATTTGGGGCTCATGGAGAATCATATATTTTTGAGGTGATGTATAATGAATTATACCTTGATATTTTTGACCAAATGATGAAGAAACTTGCTGAGGAAGTCATACAAGATACCTAGACGAATTAGGGCTTCCAAGGCCAACAAGCTTCAAACTCTTGATGAATTTTTGATCAAAATTACAAATAATGAAAATGGGGATCCATATATGATGCTTGGAAACATTGTGAACCTTTACTTGATTGATCCTTTTCCATGAGGGTCTCAAACCCTAGTTGTGAACTTGGTGAGGCACATATGGACACACACACTACCTACAAAAGAAACAAGACTACACTATACATATTGGTATTTTGGTTAGTAAACAAAGAAAATAAAGTATTATATAATCAAAAGTTCTTTGTGATCTCTCCCAATGCAAACCCAATAAATGAGGGGTAAGGAGGATCCCAAGGTGTGATCCCTAAGTCAATGCAAATGATGAGATATCATGAGGGATCTTAGGATCAAAATTAGGGTCTTACACCTTCAACCAAGCCCTTTGAATTAAGCCAGATGCTTCAATAATAAGTCTTCCAATGTAAGAGCCCTCATTAGGGTTTTGATAGCCAAGACCAGGCCCAAAGAAGATCCAAAGGATCCCACCATCATACTATCAAGAATTAGGGTTTTGAAGACCCTTGAGGATTGCTTAGATAGCCCCTTGTTGAATCCATACCTCCACCATCAAGAAATTAAGGTTTTGAAGACCCTTGTGCTTTGATGAATATCCAAGTCATGCTTTTGAAGTTGTTCCACACATAAAACCTAGCTTCACAAGCCAAGAGTTTTGAATATATGGTGATCCAATAATGGATGAATGATGCATATGAATAAGTTGTTAATGTATGCAACTGATCCCCAAGTCAAGTGGTTGGACATAAAGATGAAAAAATGGAGGGTAAATTTTGGGGTACAATAGTATAGCTACTCGTATTAAAGTTGTGGCTCAAGCAATTCCCACTTATGTTATGAGCTCATTTCTTCTTCCTAAAAACCTTTTTAATACGATGGACAACTTATTATCTACCTTTTGGTGGGGAGATAAACAAAACAGAAAAAAGACCCACTGAATTAAGTGGAATGACCTTTACAAACCCAAAAGTCAATGAGGATTTAGATTTAGATCTCTTCACGAGTTTAACAAAGCCCTTCTTGCTAAACAATTTTGGAGTCTTCATGTTGAACCTCACACCCTAGTTTCCAGATGCTAGATACTATTACAAAACTGATATTCTTAAGGCCACTTTAGGTAGAAGGCTTAACTATCTTTGGAAGAATTATTACAATTGTGGTTGGATAATTAAAAGAGGTAGTTGTTGGATTATTGGTAGTGAGAATAATTATAATATTTGGGAAGACAATTGGATTTCAAATCTATGTAGGCTTAAACTCCTAACATAGAAGCCTTTGGTTCTAAGGGCTAATGAAGTTAGGGACCTCATAGACAAAGAAAAAGGTTTTTCGAACTCAAATAACACTAATAACACGTTTATCCCTTTAGATAGAGAGAATATCCTTAATATTCTCTCCACACACATGATGAAGATGATAATCTAATTTGGATGGCTAATAAGGATGGAAACTATAATGTTAGATCTGGGTATTATAGCCCAAAAGATTGGGAAGTTGATAATGTCATCGAATCTTTTGATAAAAATAGAGACAAGGGATTGTGGATCTTATCTCAACATTAACTTCTATAATAGTTTAAGATTAAACCAGAATTTCACTGAGTGGATAAGAAATAACATTCAAATGATGCACAAAGACACCCTATCTTTATCAATCAATATAATTGATCGGATATGGAATGTTAGAGATGATTATGTATTCAATCATAAAGACATACATGCAGAAGAAAGCATCGGGATAGCCAACAATAATAACATCTTTTATCTCTCTAATAAGGCGAATGATTAAGTCAGAAACAAAAATTATGACCTCGATAAATATAAGAGGAAAGGAAACATAAGTAAACACAACAATTGCAATAATGATAAGAAGAAAAATGAAATTGATGATAAGTGTGATCATATGTGGAATATGAGTAGTAACGACAATGCATATGTTACGAAGAAAGAGTCCAATTTTTAACCTGAAGTTTTTAACTTGCATAATATCAGGAATATTAGATGTCTCAAAGAGCATATCAAGAATAAGAGTAACCATAATTATGAATTCAAAAACTTACCTCAGAATATCTAGAAGAATAATAAAGATGGGATAAAGCACAAAGGGAAGAAGAATGGTGATGGTGACTTGTGGAAAGTTAATACAAATAATATGATCAACATTGTTAATTACCAGGAAAAAGGTAATGTGGAAGGGGAGAAACATAACTCTCACCTCAAAAAACATGTTGATAAAGACAAAGATCTGATGTATTCCATAGATTCTGATGGTAGGGAGGAATCCCAAACAAACATGGAGAACAACGATAAGAAGAATATTTACAACTTGAAAGGGAACAATAATTCTAAAACGAATGCTAATATGAGATATAGGACTTACCAGATGTTCGTCGATAAAAACCTTGAAACCATGGTTGAGAAGCACCGTAACTACGATTCAGAAGGTCAACAGAGTAAGACGATTGTGTCTTCGTCAACGACGAACATAAAGCCTCACAATTATGAATGGATTTATTGTAATACAGATGCTAGTCTTGCTATTGACAAATATTGGGGATTAAGTGCGGTGTTCTGGAATCACAAAGATGAAATCCTTGATATTGCATGCAATAAAAGAATTCGTCATTGAGATTCCCTCAATGCATTAACTATGGCGGTGATGATGACGACTAGGAAAACAATGCAGAAAGGATATCAAAAAGTGTGGTTCAGACTGGACAACCTCATTTTAGTGAAGAATATGAAAGATAATATCAATAGACTTCCTAGAACTACAATGGATATGATGTGTAAATGATGAAGTATATGGTGAAGACGATAGAGAAACCTAAGTTTTCTCACATACCCAAAGAAGAGAATTAAGACATGCACATTATAATTAGGATTTGTGCTATTTCAGGTTGTAACGTTTGGACCAATCGTAATATTAAGCCGAATAACACCAAATGTATCAAATCCAATCATTTTATCATTTTGACAATTATTTTGGTGAGAGTATTTCTAATATACTTAAATATTTAACGATTACAGTCATATTTAAATAAAGGCAAATGCTATCATGTGCCCCAAGGGCACAAGTTAATAATATATTTATAGAAATATTCTTTTAGAATACGTGCATTTGATTTCTTGAAACTTAAGATTTTATTTTATTCCACACAAAATTTTCAATAATAGTAACCTTAACTTGTGCCCCAAGGGCATAAGTTAGCAAGACCCTTAAATAAATAAGGATCACACTTTTCAAGAAAAAATATCCATAAATTATTTGAACAATTAATGTTGGGCAGTTGCCGATCCCCATAATCCTATGGATTTAAGCTAGGATACACTAATAGTACTAAAATTTAAGGACCTACCTTACCAATGTAGAACTTCCTTGAAAACTCTGAGGAGCATATTGCAAGGTTAGCCAAATAATTAAATGTATCAATGCAAATCACCATGATAGTAAAATTAAGTTTTAAAATTGAATTTAACATCTATCAATTAGATTTTTAAGTTACAGTTTAACTACATTATTAGTAGAATTGAAAAATTAACAAATAAAATATGAAAATCAATATTTAAAAAAATGATTGAATTATATAAATATTTTTATTTCTTTAAAAAAATAGAGAGAAGCTCAACACATTTTAAGCCTTGATTATCCTATTAAAGTTGGGTTCAATTAAGTGGAGTATAACACATTTCAAATTAATCTAGGTTGGAACAAAAACTTACTTAAAAAAGACCATAGACTATGCTGAAATTCTTTTCAATTTTAGGGAGATACTATAATATAGTAGATAGTTTGAAATGTATAACCGACAAAAGGATTATGATCAACTGGTTAATCATTCTTATATAAATCCTAATTCAATTGTCAAAAAATTTAAATTACAATTGATTTACGATGAAAAAAATATTATATTGCCTATTTCCTTTCTCCTCAAATGTCTAAATTTAAATTTTTAAATTCAAAAATATTAATACTAGAATATCTATTTTTTCTTTAATGAGAAGTAATAACTTGAATTTATGAACCTAAAACACATAGACATCAATCTCTAGTGTGAGGGGTAATGAATAAACACCTTAATGATACTCATATCTAACTTTGGTGTATAGATTATGCGTATAAATTATGGTTCACACAATCGACAATGCAACAATGACATAATTTAGAAGTCAATCTAAAAAAAAATTACCCTAAAGAAATATATGATTAATTTTGTCAACATTAAAAAACATTAATGTAAAATTTAAAAATCTATTAAAGCTAATACATTTTATTGTGAAATTTAATTATTCTTATTGCACTTCAAGTGAGAGCCCCTCCTAGCAATATGATATAAAAAAGGACACAAAATATATGATAATGGGAGGTGGGGGAGTTATGTTGTCCTTCCGGTTTTATTAGAACTTTAGGATTATACTGAGGTGATTTGAGCTCATATTTAGTTATAGCTTATGAGAGGCGTATATTATAACATATGATTGTGAAATGTCATTGGTAATGCCTCCCCCGTGATGAGTCAGGACGTAGGTTGCCATTGGTTGTGCCTTCCTCATAATGAGTTGTGACATTGTGACAACAAAGTCTCTTTCTAGCTAGGGGACCATGTTAGATGTTAGTGTTTATTCTGGGTTTGGATTATGGCAATTTGAGGTCAGGTTATAGGTTATCACTTTGAGTCATTTGATCAATTATACACTGGCGTGGTGGGTTCTTGGTATTGGATTTGTGATCCAAGTTTGTATGAGATCATGTTCATGGTCTTCTAATAATATATCAGTCCACCGTCCCTGAAACACGAGGCGTTTAAGGGATAAATGTTTAAGAGTATTATTTTGTTCTATCAGTCCCCCAAGCATTATGCCTACAAAAGAGAAATGCTTAAGAGCGTTATTTCACTCCACTAATCTCCAAACACGAGGCATACAATAGTAATATGTTTAAGCAGGCGTGTCTTGGTTTTGATGTATTATGATTTACATTATGAGTGTAACAATTACTTGATTGAATCAATTTTTCGGCGCATCAAAAGTTGTGTCCCTTATGTTGTAACACTTATTTTTATTTTTATTTAATGTGAAACTAGTGTTATCACCATTTATAAAATATCATGTTTATGTTTTTAAAGGGATGTTTATTTCAAAATTTTGTTTTGCACGCTTTGTACTCTAGGGATAGAGTTTTGAGTAGATGCATTTTCTAAACCATAAGTTATCATTTATTTGTAAATGTGTTGAGGGACACACTGTTTTATTGACTTTGGTCATATAATTCCTTTTATCGTTTTTCACTTGTCTTCTTTTATTACCTTCATTTCTAATAGTCTTATGAGTGTTATCTTCATGTCACTCAAAAGTTTTTCCCCTTTCTTTCATTTTGTAATTTGTAGCCTACATTCAATGATAATTCTTAAAGAGACTGATCTTCTTGGGAAGATTGTAATATCTCTTATTATCAATCAAGATTTTGTTGATATCAATTACTCTCACTTTAAAAAGTGGAAGAGTATATGATAATTCTTAAAGAGACCGGTCTTGTTGGCGAGATTATAATAACTCTTATTATCAACCAAGATTTTGTTGATATCAATTACTCTCACTTTAAAAAGTGACAGAGTATGGACTAGATCTGATATTTAATGATCATATAAAGAACCCGTTCATCTTAATAACCAATCATCTCAATACTTTTTTTTAACAATAGAGGACCTAAAGGCCCAAAGAAAAGAAAAAAAATTCTAACGAAACACTCTAACACATTTAAGAAATGAGACTTAAAAATTATCATCATTTAAAATTAATGATCCGTTTATTTTGATTTTTTATTTATTAAAATAATTTTTATAGTGTAATATATTTTTGTGTAAAAATATTTATAAAAAGAAATTTTTCATGAAAGTTTCAAATAAAATTTTAGTTTGAATAGTTATTCTTATTTTAGATATTTCATCGTTTTATTAAAACTTTTTTTGAATATCAAAAATTTAAAAAATCACTTAAATTTGAAGCTATTTCAAATAATTTTTCATAAAAATCATTTTTACAATACAACTTTTTGAAAACATTGCAATTTCGATTATGTTTTAATTTTCAATAATGTATGTTTATGTTATAAGATGTTAAAATGAATCTTTCAATTTAGAACACACGAACATAAAAAAAACTTACAATTTTTTGAAAAATACTTTTATAAAATTATTTTCAAAAATATAAATATTTTTTTTTAAGTTTAAATAAACAAACCTAAATCAAACGCATTTCACACGAGATTCAGAAAAATGAAAAATTCAATATTATTCCAAAAAAAAAAAAAATTTAAATTTAAATTGATTAAAATAAAGAACCAAAAGGTAAATAAAAGGAATAGAGATAAAAATGAATTTGAATGAAAAAAAAAGTAAAAGCCATTGCAAGAAAGAAGTTGAAAGATAGCACACCAAGGTTGATTAAAAAGGAAGACCCAATGAAGAAAAAAAAGTAAATTTGTTCACGAGTTGACACGAGCATGTCCACTTCTTCTACACCATACCAAACACATAGTCAAGTCAATAATAACCCATAGACCCCACGCAACTTCTTCAATCTCTCTTCAAATGTCACCACCAACCGCAAAGTTAGCTCATTTCCATCTCTAAATCATCGTTTCTATATTGGGTCACCTCCCTTTCTCTCATTCAACAACCCTTCGCCATGTCTCTTGAATCAGCTGAGAATAACATCAGAGGAATACCGACTCATGGTGGACGCTATTTGCAGTACAACATCTATGGTAACCTCTTTGAGGTTTCCAGAAAGTATGTCCCTCCTATTCGTCCTGTCGGTAGAGGTGCTTATGGTATTGTTTGGTAAGAAAAAAAATCTTTTTTTTCCTTTTTGTTTTTGAGGGTTTTTGATCTTTGTACTTTTTTTTTTTAATTTCTTGTACTTTTAGATTAGCTGAATTTGAAAAAGCAAACAAGATATAGACTAGTAGTTTTTGCTATAGATTTTATTTTTTTTGTTAATTTTTAGGGCTTGTTTGGATTTATCTACCACAAGCCCTTCAACTTTGGGTAGTTTTGGATTATCTCAGCATGAGTTTGGCAACAGAAGCTATAATTTGGAGAGCTTTATCAAAATCAGTGTTTCAATTATATTGCTAAAATCACTTCAAATCCTAACATGCACTGAATTTGAAAGCAAGGAAGTTGTAGTTTTTTTTCTACAAATTAGTTTTTTTTTTGTTAATTTGGATTTAAATTTGAAGTGGGGTTGCTCTGCTTAATTTAGTGGTAAATTGTTTTTCACTAAATTTTTTGTCCTTTTTATAGCCACAAGTTATTAGCTAAATGTCTTACATACGAAAGGCTTTCGTATGTAGTTCAATTTTTTGTTGTTGATATCCAATTGGATGTGGTTTGGGGAGAAAAGAGGGTGGAAAATAGCTCTGAAGCACATACACCTCTACGAGTAGGTATGTCGTGGTGTCCGATACGCGTCGGTGTTTGACACACATATGACATGTGTCGGAAAAGTCAAACAAGTGTTGTAAAAAAATAGATTCAAATAAGTGTCGTACGGGTGTCGTGTTTGACACGTGAAATGAAGTCTGACATCTGTATATGATACTCCTACAACACGTGTCGTACAATTCAAATAGGTGTTTAATGTTTGTTTTTTCTTTTCTTAACATGCCTTATACAGTTTTTTGGACAATTCTCACACACATCTGAAATGATTAAATATGTATTGAAACAATGTTATCTCAGCAAATGATTAATGTCATCGAGTTTTATTAGAATATTTAAGTTTTTTAATAATCAATGGATAGATGAAGGTCAAATATTACCATATATGTATCGGTGTCGGTGTCCTAAGTTTTTGAAATTAGCGATGTCGGAGTGTCCATGTCATGTTGTGTCCCGTTGTGCGTGTCGGAGTTTGTGCTTCATAGAAAAATAGACTTAGGTGGTTTGAACATGTTGAGAGAAGACATGTAGATTTTGTGGTAAGGAGACTAGATTAGATCGAGAGTAGTCAACCAACTAGAGATACTCGACGTAGAGGAAGGCCTAACAAAATTAAAAGAGAAGTTATTAAGAAAGATCTCGAGATTAATGATTTGGATAGAAACATGGTCCTGAATATAAATTATGGTGGAAGTTGATCCATGTAGTCGACCTCACTTAGTCGGATAAGGTTTGGTTTATATATCCAATTGGAAGTGGCGATGCATGATTCTTCTCGAGTCAACAATGGGTGAATCTTCTGCCGGTATATTTGTGTGATTAGTGATTTTGATGCTTTAGGTAGCACACTTCTTTGTATTTTTAGACTCATTAAACTGGATACTATGTGTGTTTTGGATGCTTTATTATTATTTAGAGTTTGAAAAGAAGTTCAATTTTCTCATCATTCATGTGGTGTGACATAGATTTCTTATGTCAACAACAATTTGACGGGCGGTATTATTTTTTGATTTCCTTCAGTGCTGCTGTAAATGCTGAGACACATGAGGAAGTTGCCATTAAGAAGATCGGCAATGCATTTGACAACAGAATAGATGCTAAAAGGACCTTGCGAGAAATAAAACTTCTTCGCCATATGGATCATGAAAATGTAAGTTTTAATGAAATTCTAGGCTTGGATTTTGATTCCACTATCTTTGTTGGTGTTCAATTTGCGAAAATGTTGGCTTTTAGTGCTTACGTATCAAATATTTCTCCAACGCAGGTGATGTCTATTAAAGATATTATCCGACCTCCGCAGCAGGAGAACTTCAATGATGTGTACATTGTTTCTGAGTTAATGGACACCGATTTGCATCAAATAATACGTTCCAATCAACCAATGACAGATGATCATTGTCGGGTTAGAACTTTAACTATTTATTTCGGCTATCAACTTTAATCTACCAGGATTAGGCATCAAAGCTCAACAAATTTTTTCAAATGTGATCAATTTTTGGAGCAACTAAATAGACTTTTCAAAATATGAATCGAACATAAACAGTGTAATCAAGAGTGTGTCGTAAAACACTGTAGCTTAATTCTTATAATTTATGTCTTACATCGATTAATAGGATCTATTTTTCCAGTATTTTGTGTATCAGCTGTTACGAGGGCTCAAATACGTACACTCAGCCAATGTGTTGCACCGAGACCTCAAGCCTAGCAATTTGCTACTGAATGCCAATTGTGACCTTAAGATTGGAGATTTCGGCCTCGCTAGGACTACATCAGAAACCGATTTCATGACTGAGTACGTGGTTACTCGGTGGTACCGAGCTCCCGAACTGCTTCTTAATTGTTCAGAATATACAGCAGCCATTGATATATGGTCTGTCGGTTGCATCCTCGGTGAAATCGTAACAAGACAACCCCTATTCCCCGGAAGAGATTATGTTCATCAGCTGAGATTGGTCACAGAGGTATTCTCTCAATCTTTGATCCTTTTCTCGACTTGTCTTTTTTAATTCAAAATTGACTCAGCTGTGACAAATAGTTCTTTCTGTATAAAAGCTGATAGGTTCACCTGATGATGCCAGCCTTGGATTCCTACGCAGCGAAAATGCTCGTAGATACGTACGACAACTTCCACAATATCCGAAACAGAAATTCGCTACTAGGTTTCCCAACATGTCTCCAGGTGCTGTTGATTTGCTTGAGAAGATGCTTGTCTTTGATCCGAGCAAGCGCATTAGAGGTAAAATAGCATAAACTTTAACCCTTCACCATTTTAGACCATTGTGTAATAACGTTACCCCGAATGTTATAAAGCAGTGTTTTAAAAACTGGACTCGAGATCGAGCCCATGATACATCTGGGTTAAATAAGATTCTTTATCTTGTTTTGACATTACGATGCTTTGCAGTTGACGAGGCGTTGTGCCATCCATACATGGCACCTCTGCATGATATCAACGAGGAACCTGTATGCGTCAGACCATTCAGTTTTGATTTCGAGGAACCGATGTTCACCGAAGAACATATCAAGGAACTCATCTATAATGAGTCTGTGAGGTTCAATCCTGATCCACCAATTCAGTGAGATTTTTGTATTTACTCTTTGCATATGATTAGCAAAGTATTTATTTGATGGCTAATTGATGAGTTGTGATGGTATTCAAAAAGTTGCAGCTTTCCATAAGATATGTAACATATTGGAAATACTCAGATTGTTGTAATGTGTTTTTTCATTTTTATCTCATCTCTGATTCTTATGATAAGCATTAATCATAATTTATAATCCTCAACTTGAGCCATATAACATTAATTTGACATACAATATGCTTCTCAACTTGAGCAATGATTTGTACACAACATGATAAAACACTTAAAAAGTAAATAAATAGATTAATGATACATCTTCTTAATTTAGGACTTATGCATGTTGTTTAAATGCTGTAACTACATTTCTTAAGCTCCAAGATATCGATAGGTAGATAATCTGAGGGAAAATCACAATCTTTAATTTCCTCTGTCCCTTGATCAGGTAACAAATCACAAGGCTTAGGAGTAACACCACTTGTGATCCCTTGAATATCATTGCATGTCCATGGCTGTTTCTTAGCCTTAGCAGCTATACTAATTGTCACATTGGAAATGCATATTCCAGTAAAAGGGTCATTAGAAATTCCTTCCAAATTAGCAGCCATGGAAACATCTTCAGCTACCATGTCTCTGTAGTTGATGTTTTTGATCTCAGGTAAAGCATTGTGGTCATAGTTTTTATCAGCATGTGAGCCATAGTTACCTGTTATCCAAAATGCCCATTTCATTGTATGCATGGTCATTCTCTTGACATATATGTCTTTCACATACCCTCCTCTTCCTACAGCTGTTTTGATTCTGATTCCTGATTCGGTGTGAACGGCTGTGATGTCCTCGGCTCTGACGTCCTGTATGCCGCCCGACATTTCGCTTCCCAATGCAATGGTTGCGCTGTATGGTGAAATGCATGTTAACCTTCTGATTATTAGTTGCTTTGTTGGCCACCCGAATTTTATGCCATACTCATCCCATCCACTCTTCACCGCCACACAGTCGTCTCCAGAAACTATGTAGCAATCTTCGATTTTTGTATTTGTACACGAATCTAATGCCAAAACACAAAAAAGAAGATCAAATTGTAATCCGCTAAATACCAACGTATGCAGAGCCGTTTTTGAGGGTGCTCAAACATGACCTCTAAAAACTTAAGACGGTCATGCACATATACGCTTCAGAGATACTGACCTGGGTTGATGCCATCGGTGTTTGGAGACCTTATAGGAGCAATAATGGTTACGCCTTTAATTATAATATTGCTGCATCACAGTGTTCAAATTTTTGTTATAAACCTTAAAATTGTAACAGAATTTCAAAGGGTGCAATGTAATAATTATACTCTAGTGGCAAAAATGTCAAATATGGCATGTGACAAGAGCAAGCATGATTACCTGCTATAAACAGGATGAATATTCCATGATGGAGAATTAAGCAGTGTTAAATTAGAGATTTGAATGTTGTCTGTGAACATTAATTCAATCAAGTAAGGGCGAGTGTACTTCAACTTTTTCTTATGAAACTCTTGCCACCAAAATGAACCTTGACCATCTATAGTGCCATTGTCCCCTGTTACCAATTTCCACAATGTCATAATTTCATTTGTCTAAAGTAAAATCCACAACCATTAGCACATGTTTGTTGAAAATGTTACACCAACTCTATAGTTTAATGGAACATTTTTCCATACCTGTGACAATAACATCAGTGAGGTTTGTTCCAAAAATGAGACTGCTGTACCTTCCAGCTGCTGCATCTCTTCCTCTACCATAGGATGGGAGTGGTTTGATTACAGGCCACTCTTTGACATCCTAAACCATTATACAAGAAAATATTGCCTCAGACAAGAAAGTGCCAAAAATGTGTCACACACTTAAACCTCATTGGACCACTTATGGTACCACTCACAATGTTGGTGTGTGGTTTGGTGAACTTTTGTCAAACATATTTCAATCTTAAAAAAAAGTAATATAAAGTTCAGTATAAAATTTTCAATTTAATACAAGAGTACCAAACCAAGAATTTCATAAAGCAAATGACCCCAAAAGGGTAACTGAGTCCAATCAATTGCAACAAAATAATTAGTTCAAACACTACAATCAAAGAATTACCTTTTAACAAGAGTTTTAATTTGTGGTTACTTAGTCATAAAACAAGAACATAAGTGAAACAAATTACCTGAGAAGCAAGAAGAACAGCATCTTTGTGTAGATAAAGTGTGAAATGACTTATAAGACTAAAGCTTCCAGTAAGCCATTTTCCTGCAGGAACATACAACTGAGACCCTTCTTCAGAATCATATTTACTCAAATGACTTATTGCAGATTGAAAAGCTTTTGTGTTTGATGTTTTTCCATCTCCAACACCACCAAAATCCTTTAATGAAACACTATTTGCCCTGCAGTTTATAGCATTGTACTCAAAAGAAGTGCTTATGATTTTGTCTTTTTTGCTCTCAGATACCTTAGAATTCAGCAGTGTCACCAAAAGAAGAACATAACCAAGTTTAATCACCTGCAAAAAAAAAATGGTAGAAATTTAATTTACATGTGACTATAATCTTACTAAATTCTGTTAAATTTATTATGAAATTCTAAACATGCATGAAGGATTTGCAAGTAAATGACAAGAGTGCTTCTTAGAAAAGCTAGAATCACAAAGAAGGAAAGAAGGTCTTACTTTCATCATGTGAGATTTCCACAAGAGTTCCATTATAAGGAAAAGCACTTTGGTATTTGTTTGAGGTATATATGTGGCCAAGTTAGTATTTATAGAGGAAGATTACTTAGGGTTAATATGTTAATAATTCAAAATTCAAAATTTAGATGTTTATGTATTTTTTTAACAAAATAAAAAATCTAAATGATTATGCTTAATAAATTAGTAAATACTTAATATAGATATAACATAAGCGAAGAGAAATATTGTAGAACAATATCTTCTAACGTGTCAGTCCCGTTTCTTTCGGACTTTTGCAGGTTTAATATATTTGTAATTTTTAAATTTTAAAGGACGCTCTTCGTGGCCTGCACCCTCATTTTTTTCACAAGACCGACAAAGATTTTAAATCTGCACTTTCATCTATGCTCGTTTGTTTGTTGGCAGATTTTTACGGGACGAGACTGAATGGGACGTACACGTCCGTTTGCCACCCTTAGCTATCTTGAGACATCTTGAGACATCTAATTACATAAACGCGAGTTTGAATTCAAAATATTTCATTTATTCAATTTTTAAAGGTAAAATTCTAACAATTAATCTACCAAATAAAAGATTATATTTCTTTTCTTGAACATATAAAACTAAAAATCTTTGTAAAAAAACATAAATCCAAGATTGTTTTGGTTATCTCTAGGAGTCATGATATTTTAGATAGAATGAAAGTATATTTATTTGATGCTTGCAAGGCTTAAATCTTAGTTGCAACTTTGAGTATAAGTTATTTATACTTTTTCTTCAAATTCATGATTGGTGTTTTGAATTGGAGTTTAGTTATGGCTTCTACCATTTATTTATTTTCAATTGCTTGTGCATAATTTATACTCAAAATCATAGAAAATAAACTTAAAATTGTTCTAGTTCTAACTTAGAATTTTGGATAAACATTGATATACTTCATTTCATAGTCACATGTCAACACACTCAACAGTCAATTTCTGGTTAAAACTATAATTTTTAGGAGAGGACACATGAAAAAGCTGAAGTCACATGACTCACATTACTGTGAATTATTAATTATTAACTGCATGCACATGATCACCGAATTGTTTCAAATGTCATTTTCTTAACCTTATTCTACGCACATGTAACTCAATGCCAAATGTAATTGAAGAAAGTGGTATGGCACATTTTTTAAATATAAAGGAAATAGGTTTATGTCTTTTCCATAATATGGAAGAGTTGGAATATCTATCTATTTATAGGGTTCTATTTGAAGGGAAAAACAAAAACAAAAGTATATAATGCACTTACAATTTTTCATCATTCAATTTTTCATCATTCAAGATTAAATTGAATATGTTTTCGGGCGGGTAAATGATGACTTAAGTGTTCGATCAAATCATGAGATTCATCTTAATTAGGGTATTTTGGCGTTAAAAATTATTTGAATTGCAAAAAAAGATTGTACAATTTAATTTAATTCGATTGACTTTTATAAACAAAACCGAACCAAGTCAAATCAAATGAGACTAATGTGATTTGAGTTGATTTGATTTTTTCACAAATTTTACATTTAGAGGACAACATATACATTACTTTAAAATAATTTTATAATAATAATAAAAAATATAATTTTATAATAATAATAAAAAAATTATAATTTAGTATATAAATATAGATTGTGTCCTACACTTTTATCTTATGTCTAGAGATCAATATAGATGAAATTGCATTCTTATACATATTTGAAATACTATATATTATATAGTTATAAAAAGTGCATGCATATGACTATACACACTATAACTTTTTTTATTATTAATATTTTTTATATATAAAGGAATACAAAAGTAAAAAAGTAAATAAGGTAAATAAAATTTTTTGTTTTAATTTTATTCTTATTAACTTTGACAAATTAAACTGAAAACAAATATAAATATAGAACATTTTTTTTTCAAAATAAAAATAATAGTATTAATAAATAAATAATATTTTATTTTATGTTGATATATAAATTAAAATAAATATCATATAAAGAATAAATATACACATAGTATTTATTGATTTATCTAAAGAATTATATATATATATATATATATATATATATATATATATATATATATAATATATATATATATATATATATATATATATATATATATATATGATTTGTAAAATATCGTAACATAATGTGGTTTGGTTCGGTTTTGTTTGGTTTGTAAAATACAAATCACAAACAGAACCGAACCGTGTGGTTTTGTTAGAAAATGACTCAAACTCATCCGAAACAAATTTGATTTTTTGCGAATTTCAGTTTGATTCGATTCGGTTAACAGTTTTCTATTGGATCGATTCGGTTTTAAACATTCCTAATCTCAACCGTTGATGTTAATTCAACGGTCTCTCCCGCATTTTATGTTATAGATCAATTGGTGATGGTTTTAATTGTCATATATATATATATATATATATATATATATATATATATATATATATATATATATATATAACATGACTCTAAGTCACATCGAGGGATGATTCATTCATATTTGCAAGTTCCACCCCACTTTACTAACTTAGTATTTGAGCATTAACCTTATTTGATCACTTACCACCTCCAAAAGCCTTTCCATAATAGTCATCATTAACCTAAGACTCACTTTTTGTTCTACTATGGAATAATGACATCGTCTTTGAGGATCGTCTTCTGATTCTCACAAATTACCATCACATTTTCTTAATCTCTTATGTTGCGCCATAACAACTGCATTTGTTATTCGTTCCATATACCGTAATTGTTCATGTCACCATGTCTGATCACCATTAATCTCTTTGAAGTTGTTTCCTGTAATTATCTCCAATAACGGGATCCAAATTCAAGGCAACTCGATCTACCACTCATTGTAACACAACTCTCGCGCCTAACATCTAATCAACGATTCAAATGCTTAAAGATACTTCCGTTCAAGTTCTTACTCTTACAATGGAAAAAACACTTCAATGTCAATAGGCTTTGATTTTTAATGACTTTTCTAGTGGAAGCACCATAACATAATCCGATTCCTTAACCCATAAGACATAAATCTCTTCAACCTTTGTCGTTCCGACATTAGTTTCAATTTTATCCCTCAGGGAACAAATTAACAATTTTAAATTCAACAAATTTCCCAAAAGCCACGGGAACAAAAATGATGAGTGTGTCCATTTGAAGGATTCGATTGAGAAGTTGATTTAAAAAATAAGACTTGGAAGATACACTAAAATGAAGGAAGGAAGGATTATTACAAGACACATAAAGATCCCCCCCCCCCCCCCCCCCCCCCCCCCGAAATATAAAATATAGAGCAAGTCACCGTGAAGTAAACACTCTCCCCATTGGGATGAGACACTGCCAACAAAAACATTTGAGGCTCTTGAAGGCACCCTTAAAGGAAAAGAAACAAAGAAGAGGAAAAGGATATTTGAAGAGGAAATGATCGTTAATAGTATCTGTCACTAGAGGATATCATTTTATTTCTTCTATAACACGAACATTCCCATGTCCAAAGACATCGTCCAAAGGTATCGTGAATAGAAAAAATTATTGAATTGATGGTGATGGATAAGAAGGGAGAGACATCGTTAGACGAGAAGTCGAAACCACCCACTTTGGGGTTCAAGGACAGAGAAAAGGTGGCGTAATTCCCAATGAGATATTTACATTGGTGATTATGACCACCGTGGCTAATTTTATTGAGTCAAGAATCGTCGTTGGTGGAGAAAGCTCAAGCAAAATTATGCATGCCAAACTTTTTGAGAAGTTAGCCTGGAAGAAGGATAAATTTTTACCCTACATGGGCACCGATTTGCAAGCATTAAACACTTTAGTTACCTAAACTTGGGGTTTTATAGAGCTCATGGTAAACTTTGGCAAAGGAAGAAATACTAGGATGATGTATTTTAAATTTCTAGTGGTTCCTTGTAAAAGTGTTTACAACTGCATCTTAGAAAGACCTTCCGCAACAACCCTTAAGGTAGTTTCTTCCATCGTCCAGATAAAGATGAAGTACCAAAATGTTCATGATGAATCAATAACTATCTGTACATATCTGACAAAAGCCCATCACATTCATAAAGCCCTGTAGAGGAACTTCGACACGACTTCCATCCAATACATGGAAAAGGTATAATAGCCCATCTTTTCCATACAACATGCCTTAGACATAAACATTGCATAATTCAATGCACGTCTAGAGGAATCCATGTCTAAGTAAAAGCACGAATCTGAGATACCTCTCCCTATTGAGGCTAGGATGAAGATTCTGAGGCCGGTCTCTGATGATGATTTCACAATCATCCAGCTCGAAAAAAACCCGACAAGAATAATGAAGATTGGGGTTAAACTTCCTAGATAAATCGAGGAGGAACTCGTTAAATGTATAAAAGCCAATTCTAATATATTTGTTGTCCCCCCTAAATAAATGGCCAACATCGATCCCAGTGTTGTCTGCCATCAACTGAACATCGACCCTTCTGTCAAGTATGTCTTCTGAAGGAGATAACTCCAGTCACTAGAGAAGGTTGGAACTACCATAACTACCATCAAGGAATATCTATAAGCAAAATTAGTTTTAGAACTAAAGTACATAAAATGGGTATCTAACATAATGTTAATCAATAAAGCTTATGGTAAATGGCCTATATGCACCGACGACATTGACCTGAACAAGGCGTATCCTAAAGACTTTTATCCCTTGACCAACATCGACAAGTTGATGGATAAATCCGCAAGTTAAAATCTTATATCATTTATAGATACATACTCTTCCTACAACCATATTTTAATGCATGAGAATGACATAGAAAAAACCTCTTTCATGATGAAACACAACAATTATAGTATAATATGGCGCCTTTTGGTTTAAAAAAATGCATGTGTGACTTGCTAAAGGATGATGAACACGATTTTTAAGGGCACGATTAGTGACATGTTGGAAGTGCGCATGGATGACATGATTGTCAAGTCCAATGAAAAACAACAACACGAAAGTCATCTTAACAATGTACTCAACTGTGTCTAGCAATACAACATAAGACTTTATCCAGAGAAGTGCACCTTTGGAGTCAATACCAATAGGTTCCTAGGATTCTACTTGGTAGAGATGGAGATCCTGACTATGAAGGCGAGGATAATGGAATTGAACGGGATGTTCACCACTCTTAACACATTTATCTCGAGATTTGTCTGACATGCACTTCCGTTCTATAGACTATTAATGAAAAAATTGAAATTTGACTTGACACTAGAATGTGGAAAGGTCTCCACTCACCTGAAACTGACCCTCTATAAACTCCCAATCCCATCAAGGCCCGTGATAGAGGAAACTTTGTTCATATATCTAGTTGCATCCACTAAAGCAGTAAGTATTGTCCTAGTCAAAGAGGTGGGCACCAATCAAAACCATATATACTTCATCTCTAAGGCACTAGAAGACCATAAACGCTATTCTATAAAATCACCCCCCCCCCCCCCCCCCCCGCGCGCGCCCTGGTCTTGTCTAGACACACCTTTCTTTATGATAACTAAATAAGGGACGTCCTTTATGCATAAAATAAGTTAAAAATAGTAAGCCTATAAATATGATAGATGAAAAAGAACAAACATAATTGCATAAAACATCTTAAAGAAGAGAGCAACAAGCCCCAATTGGTCCACATCCACGTCCATTAACTCCCTAACATTCAAAGTATACATATGTTCCCAAAAATCAACCCCATATTTCTCAGACTCATTATGCTTGTTATAATCAAAGCTCGTTATAGAAACAAGGTCACTTGTCCAATAGAGAAGGAATGTGTGAGCTCTCTCATCATAAAAAAATGATCTCACAACAATTGTCACCGCCCCATACTTAGGAAAAATTGTGTTTTTAGTTCTTATAATTTGAAGAATAAATGGAAAATAATCCTTTATTTGGAAGGGCGCGTATGGAAATCCAATTTCCCTTGTCGACCCCTTTTGTCTAATAACAATTTCTCTTGTCGTCCTTTTTTGTCCCATAGAAGGAGAAGAATAAGCTCTATGTAGGTGTGATTCTCAAAGCACCACATACTATTTCAAACCCCCTCATGAAGACCTAGTTGTTGGGATTAAGTTGTGAGGGGGAGATGTTGATTATCTTTAAAGCATCAGCCTCAAAAGGTGGAGATGCAATTCCAAATTTCGTATCTCTCGTAACGAGTCTCAGACTCAACCACATTATTATTCACGCCACGCTCCCTAAGGAAAAACATCCTCTAAATACTAATGGAAAATGAGTACAAAAGGGGAAAAATAAATACATACTAAAGGGTTTCGTGAGGTGTTTGGTGAACTTGATTGAAGAAGGAAACATAGGTGTAAGAAAAGTTCTCACAAGTTTGGTAAGTATATACAATAAGTGATGTGAATGGGATGTGCTTGTCCTAGAATTAATAAGGAACCTATAAACTCTCGAGCCTAGCGTTCATCATGGTCGTGTCAGACCGTTGATGATCCTACCTCCAAGCATCCAATAAATGAAGAGTCTAGATCAAAAGTACATTCTCAAGAAACTTAATCATAACAATTTTAAAGGAGAAACCCAAAGGATTACACAAACACCTTTTGATCATAAAAATGAATTGTTTCCACCAATAAATGACCACGAGTGACCCAACTCTAACCACACAATAACACAATCTTTAAGCATGTCGCCTTCTTAACCACTCTACATTTACAGGTCCTTTACTGGGGGGGGGGGGGTAGTGTTATGTCTTTTAACTATTTCACTCTTACAGACTTCATGCTTAGAGATTGTAGATTGTAATGTCTTTTCTTAACCATTTGGCCCTTACATGAATCATGTTTGGAGGCTGCGAACCATTATGTCTTTTTATTAACCATTATGCCCTTCCACGACGCGTGTTTGGGGACATAGGACCATTATATCGTTTCTTAACCATTTCACCCCTACAAGTCTCGTGCTTGGGGATTGTGGATCGTCATGTATATTCTACTACAAGCCCATGTAATATAAATAATCTCAATCCACTCACTCATGGTCACATGAGATGTACAAAGATGACTGAAACAAAGTTTGGAGACGTTGAACATGTATGGCATTCACCCGAGCTCGCGACATTCTACTATACATATAGGGATGATTCATTCAATATGCTCTCTAATAGAACTGAGTTGTGTGAGTCATATATGAGATTATAGTCCCAAGATTCTGCAGATTCGTTAGCCACATCTCGGTTATATATTCCATTCATTCTCATTTATAAGAAAATTTTAACTTTTTGCATTCATTAAATAGTTGATGTATCTAGTCTATTGTTAAAGAGTGTCACATCAGACAATATATGATCGGAACATGTGTTTATAAATGAAGATAATCCCCACCTTACAAGCGGGTTTTGTAGGGTTGAGTTAAACTCAACCACACATTCTTAAGATGATATCAGATCCTCATTTAAGATTCATTGAGTCATTCACCATTTAGTTCAACGTCCAGACACAAATCTTGAGCGTGAGAGAGAGTGTTAAAGAGTCTCACATCAGACAATATATAGTGTCAACATGTGTTTATTAATGGAACAATATTTATATTATAAGCCGATTTTATAAGATTGAATTAATCACAACCGCGCATTCCTTAGACCTATATATAATTCAAATACATCATTTATTCAATAAACTTTAAAAATCAAAATTCACTTGTAAAAGAGGAAGTGGATTCAATCATTAGATTTTAAATTTGTTGTTTTTAATAATTATTGTTAGTTTATTGAAACACGCATTACAATTTTATTGGATCATATGGCGTTAGAGAGTAAAAATAATAGTTTATCAATTTGCATAGACTAAATCTTAAAAGAAAAACCTTACTAAACCATAAAAATGTTATATACTTAACCATAAAAATGTTATACTTAACCATAGATTAAAATTATTTAAACTTTGTTTTTAATAAACGTGGGTTTGTGAAAAAGTTGAGATGGGTGGGTAATTAGGTTAGTATGTTGCTACTAGTTTGGACTAATGTTGTGTTGGAATATAGTTAAAGGGAACCTACCCTACTTACCTACACACTGTCGTGAATCTCCCTTACCCTTCACGTTCACGCCATTACCGCACTATTGCCGACCCACTTTATATTCACACAACTTTTCTCATATATATATATATATATATATATATATATATATATATATATAATATATATATATATATATATATATATATATATATATATATATATATATAATATATATATATATATATATATATATATATATATATATATATATATATATATATATATATATATATATATATATATATATATATATATATATATATATATATATATATATATATATATATATATATATATATATATATATATATATATATATATATATATATATCAAAATCAAATGACATCAAGATGTCAAATTTAATAACATAACACATTCGATAACTTTTTACCGCATATCTTTAAAACAAAATCGATCATTGAATTGAAATGTATTATCATATAAAACATCTCTATAAAATTTAATATTAGTAAAAATGATTTAATATATTAAAGAGAAAGATCAAAATTAATGATTTTTTTAAAGTTTTGAAAGAATTTAATTTTTATGCATGTCATTGACATATTAAATGATTTTTGATTGATGTTAAATTTTATATAGATGATCTATATGATAATAACTTTCAACCTAAGAATGGATTTTGTTATACGGATGTATGATGAAGAGTTATCGAATGTGACATGTTATATATATATATATATATATAATTTAATTGAAATACACTGACAGTGTAAAATGATTTTACACCGTTAGTTAATCTTATACGTTAGATATTGAAATAAGTTTGACTTTTATTTTAAAAATCTATAAAGTAATACAAAGGGGTGATGATGATGAATCAATAATGTAAATCTTTTTACACTGACAATATATAGTAATTAATCTCATATATATATATATATATATATATATATATATATATATATATATATATATATATATATATATATTATATATATATATATATATATATTATATAGAGAGAGAGAGAGAGAGAGAGAGAGAGAGAGAGAGAGAGAGAGAGAGGAGAGAGAGAGAGAGAGAGAGGAGAGAGAGAGAGAGAGAGAGAGAGAGAGAGAGAGAGAGAGAGAGAGAGAGAGAGAGAGAGAGAGAGAGGAGAGAGAGAGAGAGAGAGAGAGAGAGAGAGAGAGAGAGAGAGAGAGAGAGAGTTCTTACCATGCGTGTTTTCTCATTATGTGTTCCATTGAGTTGTTTCCTTCAATCTTTTATTGATGAATATGTTATCCTCAACCGAGTAAGTGGTATTTCTCTGAGTGAGTTCTTATCCTGTGTGTTTTTTCTTTGGGCATCCCTTAGTGAGTCGTGTTCTTCAACCTTGTGCTGATAGGAATTATATCTTTCGGTGAATCTTTTCCTTCAACCTTTTGTTAATAAGGATAATGTTACACAATTTATCATTTTTCCAACCTTTTGTAGATGATATCCCCAAAATAAGTCTTACGCATTAATGTTCCATATTTCCCAACAAGTTTGTTCTATTGACCTTTTACCGATACTCTTATTTTTAACAAGTGTTTTACTATCATCCTTTTGATGGTAGTCCTGTAATCATTAACATTAACCATCATCCTTTTGGTGATGGCCATCATCCTCTTGGTAATGGCAATCGTTGAGATGTGATCTAACCATCATCCTTTTGGTAATGCCGATCTTTTTATTGTGATCTAACTATCATCCTTTTGGTGATGACGATCTTTGTCATTATTATGTTACCATCATCCTTTTGGTGTCGACAATCTTGGAAATTGTGAGTTAACTATCATCCTTTTGGTGATGGTGATCTTTGAAATCAGTTTGATCTAACCATCATCCTTTTAGTGATTTCAATCTGTGTCACTACAATGCTACCATCATCCTTTTAATGATGAAAAAACTTTGTTGTTGATCTTACCGTCATCTTTTTGGTGCCAAAAATCTTTGAAGTCATCGTGATCTTACTATCGTCCTTTTGGTGACAGCGATCTATGTAGTTATGGTCTCACCTTTATCCTTTTGGTGATGGCGATCTTCGAAATCATTGACTTACTATTATCTTTTTGGTGATAGTAAACTTTGTTGTTGATCTTACTTTCATCCTTTTGGTGTCAACGATCTTTGCAGTTTTGATCTCACCATCGTCCTTTCATCGATGGCGATCTTTGCAAGCTATTTAGAGTCCACTCGAGGGTCGACATTTATCTGATATTTTATCCCCAGTACCTTGGTTATCTTAAAACTCACTACGTTTTCTTAAGACAAATTTGGGGTCTTCTCGTATCTAATTAACTTCTACCTTGAAAGTATTAACATTGTAGTAGTTCATCTTACTAGATTTAAGGCAATTAGATATAGGCAACTATCATACCCCAAATTTGTCCTACCTTATTTACAATCCATTCTTCAGTTCATTTTCATCTGCATCAACATGACAATTTCATCTAATCATGTATTGTCATCAGTTTTAAAAATTCATTCATTAGCATAGCATATTGGTTATTTGAGTCCCGTGAGCATTCATCAGTCATTCTTGGTCTTATCATAAGTATGCATCATATCATTAGTCATTTGATCTCATTTTCATACAAAAGTCCAAGTCAATAAGGAATTAAAAGTCAATAAGGAATTAAAACTCAATAGACTCTTAAGACTATGTCGCTAATTTTACTCCATCATACATGCATCATATTTTTTTTTAAAAATCACAAGCCCAATTAGATCCATTATTAATAAATACTTCATTTTTAACAAATGTTTCATCTTCATTCTAAAACCATTTTTCTTGAACCATTTCATTCTTATTTCAAATAATTAATTTCATTTTTCATCTTAGTAATAACTATTTTTATTTCTTAATTAATTTCTTTTTTTCATTTTTAGTAATAACTTTTTTTACCTCATTTTAAATAATTATCACATTTAGATAACTTCTTTTTTTACACATAAGCCATTAGATTTGATGTTGCATAAGTAGAGTAAGGACCAAATGATCAGTAAAAAAAGAGAAGGAAACTTGCATTTTATGATCACTAGAGTAACCAACACATCACATTCAGTAAGTAGCACTAATTTCACCCAAATGTTTACATTAGTAAAAAAATAGTACATCCAAAACGGCCAAAATCATAATTGTTTCACACCTCAGCCTAAAGGAATAGAATGGATGTTGGGCTTGGGACCATGCCCAATACGCCTCATGGCCTTCAGCAGCCAACATTTTGCTATTAACATTATATGTCTTCATTTTCTTTAGTTTACATTACATGCTTAATTAATTGAATGATTATTTTAGTTAATTTTTTTTATTAAAACTAGTTAACTTAATTATATGATTAAATATTTCTTTAGTTAATGGGATTATGTTGATTAACATTAATTAAATTAATTAATCAATTAAATTAAACTTTAATCAATAATTAAGCATTGACCTTTCATTTTTCTTGTTTATTTCATTATGTTCTCCATGATAGAAATGTCTTGATATCCATTATTTGTAACTTCTTATGTCATTCTTGTTTTGATTCCCTAGTTAGGAGGATAGAATTTAATAAATAATTCGACAACCTAAAATCAATTTTTTCAAATCAAAATTTTTGGTCAATACCAAAAGTTTTTTTTCAAATCCAATAAAGATCAGAGATTTGGTCAACACCAAGTTACCATTTTCAAAATCAACTTTCAAATCATTTCAAATCGATTCACTTCAAACATTTTGCACAATTTGCTTCGCATATGCAAATTAAACGCTTGACCCAACATCAAGCTTTTTTCATAATCAAAATCAATGCGATTGAAATCTTTTCTCAAATAACATAACGTTGAAAATCTTTTTCTTAACAAAAGAGAAAGAAAAGGAACCTTGGCGTCTCGCGTTCCCTGAAACCCTCGAATGATCAGTCCTGAGGCAAGCGTCTTGCGCTAGCCGTTTGTTCTTTCTTTTGTTTCTAAGAAACTTAATATAAACTTGGACAAATAAGGATTGTTAGAGTCTAGCTTTCCAATGGAACCCTTGAACAATTTATTACAAGGCACATGTCTCGTTCTTATAGAATGTTCGTTGTCTATCAAACATATTTCATAAATACCTTGAATGAAAAAGGATTGTTGGAGTTTAGCATTCCAATAAAACCCCGAATAATTGATGTCGAGGCTCACATCTCGTTCTCACCGAGCATTCATCATTCTCTAAAAAACACTCAACATATTAAACCTATTTTCTCGCCCTCGTACGACCGAAAACCTTTTCAAAAAAGACATTGTCTAATTCGTTCTAATGCGTATACAAACTAACGCTTAAGCCTCCCCCGCGAGCGTACAAGTCAATGTTAATCGTTAGAACATGATCTAAACACTTGTTTGATAAAACAAACCAACCAACAAAACATAGTTTTCAATGAAGAACTATGTTGCTTTGAGTTCCTCATTGTACCTGAAGATACATAGGAGAGAGACCCACAATCTCGTCAAGCACCCTAATAAAAACATTTATGTGACCATTTTTGTTTTCCCTTTTCACTTTATCACTCGAAGAAAACAATTAACGTAAGTTAACATTCAATCCAAAGTTTAACTAAAAGGTTCTCGTTGAGTACAACTCACGTGAGGATGTTAATATCTTCCTCTTGCGCAATTGACTCACGAACCCGAATATGGTTTCGACGACCATATTCATTTTCTTTTAATGGTTTTATCGATATTTTCCTTTCCCTCTTTGTAATAAATAAAGTTTGGTGACGACTCTTTTTTAATCATTTTCCGCGAGCGTGCAAACGCTTTGTGGAGGATCGTATTTTTCGAAATGCAATAGTATAAAATCAATGCAATCATGCAATAATGAAACGACAAATATGAATGAATGCTTGATAAATAAAAGAGATAGAGAAAGGGAAATATACACAGAGATATATAGTGCTTCGACATTCATCCATTCTTTAGCTACATGCATTATTCAATGGATGAGGCCATCAAAACATAATCACAGTCTTCCACTATTTTGATAAAATGATTACAACATTTGATTACAAAGAACTATCACACGATAATTATCTCTAATGATGCAGATTCTAAACTGCTAACAAAAACAAGATCCTGATCCAATAAACTTTATGTCTATAATAATCTGCTCCAAGTATTTGTGTGTGGTGATCCCCCTGATCCCACTGATTTCATGTTTGAGTGGTTGCCATTAACTGAGTGTATATTGGAAAACTCCCAACTTTGTATGCAAGCAATCTTTCTCCAATGCTACCAAAAAAAGACAACCTCCAACTCCGCCTTACGGGCCATTGATACTTTCACACACTTTTTACTTTCACTAAAAGAAACAACTATTTAAATAAGTGATGGAAATTGGACTTTTTGATTCATGATTCGAATCAATAAGAATTTATGATTCAAACCAATCTGGACAAACCCAATAAGGGGCGATTTTTAAAGCTCATGATTTGAATCATCATTTGCACGTGATCTGAATCAATTGAGGTTATGATTCGAATCATGTTCAATTTTTGATCTGAATCATTTGATCCAGAAGTGAGTTCCAATTTTCAAAATGTGAGTGATTCGAATCAAATACCAAAACATTCAAATTCAAATGTTCTAACTTGTGATTTAAGTTATTCACGTGGAAATTAAAAAATAGTAATTTCATAGGCTCAAAAAGGAAATACCAACAAGGATCAAATGAAAATAATCATGAAATCTAGAGGATTCTCAGTGGTACAGTTTAGTAGCCGAAGTGATTACAATCAAATGGAAGTGAATAGTACAATCACACAAATGAATTGAGATAACATCCAAATTACAAATACACAATCAAACAATAATCGAATTGTAAAAACATCAAAACACAAATCATACTTAAAGTACGTAAATGATAACAAATGATATTATGTGCTTTCAATCTACCCATTTTTAATGTTTGGAAAATCTGAGAGATTGTTGTTGATGAATTAATGCAAAGCGATATTTGGAATTTAATGGAACATAGACAATTCGGTGACTACATACAATACTTTCTTAGTCATAAAAGTTATAAATCCCCCTACATTAAACACTTAATGCACATAAATATCGATAATATTTCAACCACTTCTACCCTTTTGTCAAATATCAAAAAGGATAGAACCAGAGAAAAACAAAATGCACAGATAAATATAAGCTAGTACAAAAGCAAATACTCAAAGATTTCATACTTAGTGAATCATAAACGGGGACCATACAAATCACATATAAGAGATAATGCAAATACACAATTTGAAAGAGATATCGGGATAAAGATAGCAATAGAATGAATAACGAAGAAATAAAATATGTGAATTAAAATTATAATATTCACTAGGTACATTGATCAAAATACGATCAATAGGATCACAAAATAGTTGTCTAAACCAAAATGACATAATTAGAAACTAAACATGCTAAATGACATGAAATGCATGAAAATGAGACATCATGAAAGATCATGAGGAAATGATCAGAAGAAGGAGGAGGAGGCATCAACAGTGTCTGGAATTTTTGTTGCAGCAGTGTCGTGGTGAAAGACGAAGTTGTTACTACCGAGATAGTCAACGGGGCTCTTCAAAGCTTCAACCTGAGCAGTCATACGTCCTTCTAAAGCTTGAATCTCTTCTTTTACCTCTGCTAACAACTCATTATCCATCCTTAACCTGCTATCCTCACTAACATGGGCAAGCGTATCAATGCGTTCCATGATCCGATCTTCCCTAATCTAATCATCTACAAGCTACTTCTGAAGCATATCATCAATAAACGTCTTCATATCAGCTGATCTAGAAGAAGCAACACCAATATCAGATGGACCAACAATCCCATGAGCTTCCTTACCTTGTTCTACAATCTTGTCTTCATAGATTTTCCTGCTAGAGTCCTCAAGATAGTATCATCATAGAAGCAACACCAACATCAGTATCAAATGGACCAATAGTCCCACGAGCTTCCCTATAGTATCTCATATTTGCCACAACACCATAGTCAAGAATCTTGGGAAATTCAATAAGCTCTTTTTTCTTGCATTCAATAGCATTCAAGTGAAGAATCATTTGAACAAAAGAAGAAAAGAAAAGTGGTCTTCTTGGATTATCTCTACAATGGATCATCTTATCAATGATGAACCTAATCCAATTATTTTTTTCCTTGTTAGTAAGACTCCACATCAAATAAAGTTCGCTATCATCAACTCTGCTTGAGTTACCTGGTTTCCTGACAAGGATTTTAACCATAATCCAATGCAATAAATGCATGTCAAATTTTACTTGGTTGGTCCCAAAATTTTACATTTCCATGTTTTCACAAACAAACTTGGAGATGGAGAGGACAAAGGAAATTTTATCATAATCTGAACTCTTGGAAACAGACATATCAAACCCGCCATAAGACAAACCAAAATACTTATTGAAATCTGAATAGTCAAACTTAATAACTTTTTTTTAAACCTACTCTCAAGTCCCACAGTAGTAAGTTCTAAGTTGTAGTAAAAAGCTTTGATGTAATCGGGGTTATACTTCATATTCATACCAATAAACTTCAACAGATTATTATTAGCATAAGGTTTCCAAAAAATGGTCCTCAGTTCAACTTCAACAGTGGAATCGACATAGTATTCAGAGTCAACAAGCTTATATAAAAACTTCTTTTGATACCTTTGCAAGCTATCCTCAAGTAGCAGATGAATTACTTTACTACATAAAAGTGTAAAATAAGAGTTTGAAGAACCTGAAGTATTTGTCTTCTTGCTCAAAACCCCATCCACTGATGTTTTACTACCTTTAATTTTTGTTCTAGCTCTCTTTCAA
Organism: Lathyrus oleraceus; assembly: GCF_024323335.1. Classification (NCBI taxonomy): domain Eukaryota; kingdom Viridiplantae; phylum Streptophyta; class Magnoliopsida; order Fabales; family Fabaceae; genus Lathyrus; species Lathyrus oleraceus. Next base: position 444,739,240 of record NC_066582.1, on the reverse strand, counting down.
GTTAGAACTGGAGGTTCATATGATATGGAAATGGAAGTTGGTTTCTTGGACTTCAGTCTTCCAAATATTCCTTTGTAACCAATTTTATATGCCATTATGATGATGATGATGATAATGGTAGATAGAGATGATGATAATGGTAAGATGATGATTTGATAATGATTTGAAATTTTTGCTCAAAAGGGTTTGTAACGATTAAAAGAAAAGATGAATGATGGAATGAATTTGAAAAGGTGGAAACTAAATAGAAATGAGTCAGAACGTGACTTTTGATGTTATGTATGAATGTAAAATGGTTGAGCCTTTTATAATGCAAATTCTCAAAGGAATTTTAATGCAAATGTGTTCAATGTGGATGCAAAAAAAAATTAATGCATAAACATAATGATGGTGTGTGAATGTATGAAATATGCATATGAATGCAATGAATGGACAACATAAAATTTAAACTGATGTTGGATGATTAAGAAATTAACGAATTAGATGCACAAACATAGCACATACACAAACATGTATAAATCACATAAGACAATTAGGCAAAAGAATAAATACTTCAGTGCATACTCAAAAGAAATAAAGGAGGGTTAGAACAATCATACCAATTTAGACTATATAAGCTTAACTTGATACATACGATATCAATTAGAAATCAACAACAAGAGTAACACAAGATTTAAACATAAACAATCAAATACGAATTGGATATAACTCTTATTGCACGTCTAAAGAACATTATCAGACTCTCCTTCATAAGGCTTCAAATGAACTTTGAAACGACAACATTATGATTATTGATGATTGACACAACTTGTCAATCCTGAATCACTGATTCAAATCTTAGACGATTGATTATCACTTCAAGTGAATTCCTTGAATCTTTTATAGTTGGTTGAGACTTCGGAGAATCATTGTCGATATCATAAAACTGCTTTCATCTTCTTTTTATGATAACCTAGGAAGACTAGGTCACTTAGAAGATGCTTTTGTTTTCTTATCCTTTTTATCATAATATTTTCCATCATATTATAGTGTGAATGCATGAAATTTTGAATTAGGATCAATCGGGAACAACCTTTAAGAAATAGTGTCAAAACATACTTCATATATCTCAGAAAAATTGTTACTTCAATCTTGGATGAACTAAAACTTAGAGAACATATTAAATACAATTAATGCTTGAAGAATATTCTAGTAAGGTTTTACTTTGAATTATTTTATGTAATGCATTGTAACAAATAATCAAACACAAGTAAATTAATGTAGTTTCACTGAAATTCATTGAATTGCATAAGCTTCCAAACGATTTGAAAAACTCGTATAGGATTGAAGGAACCATACCCTCAACTTTTGGAGTCACTAGATTTTGATCAAAAGACCGGCTCTAGTACCAACACTTGGGTGATAATATGGATACTAAAAGGTCTAGAAGGGCCAGAGGTTGAATATACCCTTATTCCCTTAAGACAATTTGAAAAACTTTTTAGGCCCCATAAACGAAATCAGATATTTTTAGAAGCGATGAAGCATAACACAAGAACAGTAGAGATTGGAAGCATATCAATAAATCAAGCCATATGAAATGGTGCATGATGTTACCATGAGATTGATTGCTATTAGTGCAAGTCACTTACAAGACAACCAAAGTTGTTTTATATGAAGAGATTTAAAAACACATTACTTAGATGTTCTTAACAATGCATAATTGACTTCATGATGAATCCATAAGATTAATACATTGCAAACCTAAGCTTATACATTAAATCGCTATAATCATGGTATAACATATATGGTATACAATAAATGCAATCATGCAATAATGCAACAACAAATATGAATGAATGCTTGAGAAATAAAAGAGATATGGAAAGGGAAAGATACACAGAGAGATATATAGTGCTCCATCATTCATCATCGCTTTGCCTACATGCATTCTTCAATGGATGATGTCATCGGAACATAATGACGATAATTCCCTCTAATGATGTAGACATTTAACTATTAACAAAAACAAGATCCCTCAAGATCCTAATCCAATAACCTCTCTATCCACAATAACCTGCTCCAAGAATTTGTATGTGGCAATCCCCCTTATCCTACTGATTTCTTGTCTGAGCGATTGTCATTAACTAAGCGTATATTTGACAACTCCCAACTTTGTCTGCAAGCAATCTTTCTCCAATGCCACCAATAAAGGACAACTTCCAACTCCACCTTACGGACTATTGATACTTGATCTTACCAAATTCTTCCTTGAAGTATATTGGAAACCCTCTTCTTGATAGATATCAACTCAATACCAAATTGCACTCAAGACACGATACATCCACCTCTTACACACACAAAAATAGATACTTACAAAAACATTAGATACATTAATGTACCACTAGTCTCCCTTACACTCAATCTTTAGAAGAGGATCCACAATCAAAGGAAAAAGACTAAGGATAAAGATGGTGAACAGTGCCAGATAATCTCAACCATCCCCTGACATAATAAGGTGTTAATCAAGTAATTTAGTTTTTGTGAATGAAGATCTCACACACACACAAGGTTCGATCAACTTTCTAGATGAACGGGTCTTGGTTCATGATTATTATCAAGAGCTTGATCAATCACAATAAGATTGATTAACTCACTCTCTAATTCACACAAAGACAACAACCAAATTGCACAAGAACAATATGCAACAAAAATATAAATAATTGACATGGATTCAATATCAAAAGGTTGGTTTTGGGAGAAGAAGAGAGAAACACAGTGTAAAGATGAACACACTAAGAAGAGAAGACAAAAAAATCACATTTTTGTCTCTATGGATCACCGTAGGTTTCACACACGTTACTTTCACCAAAAGAAACAACTATTTAAATAAGTGATGGGAAACTGAACTCTTTGATTCATGATTCGAATCAAGAAGGATTTATGATTCGAATTAATCTGGATAGGCCTAATAAGGGGCACATTTCAAATCTCATGATTCGAACCATTATTTGCACTTGATCTGAATCAAATTAGGTTAAGATTTAAATCATGTTCAATTTTTTATCCGAATTATTTGATCCAGAAGTGAGTTCCAATTTTCAAAAGGTGAATGATTCAAATCAAATATAACACATGATTCGAATCAAATACCTAAACATCCAAATTCAAATATTCTAACTTGTGATTCAAGCTACTCATGTGGAGATGACAAAATAGTAATTTCATAGGATAAAAAGGGAAATACCAACAAGGATCAAATGAAAATAATCATGAAATCTATAGGGTTCTTAGTGGTACAACTTTGTAGCCGAAGCGATTACAATCAAATGGAAATGAATAGTACAATCACACAAATGAGTTGAGATAACATCCAAATTACAAAAACACAATCAAATAATAATAAAATTGTAAAAACATCAAAACACAAATGATACTTAAAGCATGTAAATGATACCAAAGGATACTATATGCTTTCAAAGATGGGTTTATAGACTGTATGGATTGTGGCTGAGGCGACCAATCTCAATTTGAAGGCGGGATTGATGGAGAAATCCCCGTGAAATTTCTCATATTTTAGTTATTTTACCTATAATAACTTTGAACCAGCAGGCGACAAGGAAAAAAGTGCAGCAACCCGGGATTCCAACCCTGGGAATAAGAGGAATAACTGCCCTAGAGGTGTGTTGCAGGGTAAAGCATTAGTCTAGAGGAAACATAATTCATATGCTAAAACCATTAGAGACACGTGTTATCGTTGTAATGGAAGAGGTCACAGATCAAATTTTTATCCAACAAGGAGAGTCACTGATATTGCAGAAGAAAGGGAAGAGGAAGAGGAAAGAGAAGGTCATGCAGTTGAGAACGATGAATATGTAAAGGTTGGGTTTCTAGGGGAAGAATCTGATAAAAGGGTAAGTTTTATGTTGTATAGAATTTTACTAGCTTCCAAAGGTGAAGGGAAGCACAAGAATTTGTTTAAAACATATTGTTCTATCAAGAACAATGTGTGTAATCTAATTGTGGATAGTGGCAAAATGGAGAATCTGGTATCGCATAAATTGATAGATTGTTTTAAGTTTTTCACGGAACCCCATGAGAAGACATACATCCTATGTTTGGTAAGGAAGGGTTCCCAAGTTCGAGTAACATTAGCCTGGAAAGTTCCTATCTCCATCGAAAATCATTATAGAGAAGAGGTACTTTGTGATGTTCTTGATATGGATGTTTGTCGTATTTTACTTGGTAAGCCATGACAGTTTGATAATGATATCACTTATCAAGGACGGTATAATGTGATGGTGTTTACATAGGACACACATAAAATTGTTATGGCTCCTATTTTGCATTTTGATAGGAATTAAGGAGGAATGAAGTCTAGTTTCTTGGTGATGATGTAGAGTGAAAAGAAGCTTGATGAGGCTGTTAAAGAAACTAAATTTTTTTGTCCAGTGGTGATTAAAGGGTTGATGGATGTTGTAAATAAGGAAACAACAATTCTAGAAGAAGTGATACGGATCCTAGATGCTTTCAAGGAATTAACCGCATATGAACTACCAAACAATTTGCCTCTAATGCAAGATAAACACATGAAAGTTAATGTTTTCAAGGTGGGACACGATGTGATGGTGTTTCTTCATAAAGAGAGGTTTCCAATTGGTACTTACAGAGCAAGTTGCAATCACACAAGTATGGCCCATTCAAAATGACCCGAAAGATCAACGATAATTCTTATGTGGTAGCTCTCTTGGAGTTCATGAATATATCCAATACTTTTAATGTTGCTGACATTCATTTGCATCAAGCAAATAAGGCTCATTATCAACAAGAGAACTCATACTGAGTTCTTCAAATGTGAAGGAGACTAATGTAGGAAGGTTGCCTTCACGTATAGAAGAAGAAGTCGTGTGTCAGAAAGGTTCGGTAGGATTTGCACAAGTTTGGCGTTCGCTATTAGAATTACTCTTGTTATACCTTTTCAGATAGGGAATCGACATCTGAGTCACTGTCTTTTTCTACACATTTTGAATTAGATGGTTTCCCACCCATTCTTGAACTTCTAGCCATGACACTTTAAGGAACTCCCAACCTAATTTTTGAAGAAGACCTTACCGTGGATCCATATTTGTTAGCTTTTAACTTGTACTTATATTTTCTACTATTGATTTCAACTCTATTACCTTCATGTGGTTGATCAACCTCCACAACCACAAAGTCTTTCATTAGCTCTTTCTTCCTCCTCAAATATTATCTCTCTAGCATCATCATCACTATCTTCACCAATATCTACATAATTTGAAATGAACACCCTATTCGAATTGTCTCCAACTTTGTGCTCCACCCATATATGTCCATCAATATTGTTAGATATGAAATGATTATAAACTTTTGTAGCATGAGAATCATCAGTCAAGTGGAAGAAATCTTCATCAACCCCTTCAATCTTTCTCCATATTTTAACACCACTACCATCATAACCTCATTCTTTTACTAAGCTCAGAGCTTCAAAACACAACCATTTGTCTGAAAATAGAAAGGTAGTATTTGGTGCCCATAAAAAAAAGTAGTATTTGGAGCTTCAACTATTAGTGAGGTTGTACTTTAATTTTCCATACAGATTTTGACCAGAAGCCTCAAAATAGAAAGGTAGTATTTGGTGCCCATAAAAAAAAGTAGTATTTGGTGGTTCACATGAAAAAAAGGTGGTATTTGGTGATCCACGTAGAAAGTATGAAGCTATAAATCCGCCGTATATTGTGTGTCGAACTGTTTTAGATTTTTTCCTTTCCTTACTCTATTCTTAAATGATTTTGTGAATCTTCATGTACTTGTTATATGTGACCATGTGTTTATTTATTGTTGAAGCAAGTTGGTTACGTAACAATTCATGTCATTATGATATCATGCTCTTAACATTTTTTATTTGTATTTGCCACGTTTCAAAACACATTTGATATGTACAAATTAACACTACTTAAGAATTTCATAGTTTGATACATTAACCCAGAAGAGAGTGAAAATGGCTGAGGAAATAATTCATGTAGTGATGCTTCCATGGTCTGCATTTGGCCACTTGATACCATTTTTCAAACTTTCAATAGCCTTAGCCAAAGCTGGTGTTCATGTCTCCTACATATCAACCCCCAAAAACATTCAAAGGCTTCCTAAACTTCCTTCAAATCTATCACATTTGATAGATTTGGTGGAAATTCCATTACCATCATTTAACACAAACCTCTTGCCAAAAGAAGCTGAAGCAACTATGGACATTCCATTTGATAAGATTCAGTACTTAGAAGAAGTATATGATCAACTCCAGCATCCGGTGAAGAGGTTAGTATCCAATTGGTTACCTAATTGGATTATATGTGATTATAATCCTCATTGGATAGTAGAGATTGCGCACGAGTTACATGTAAAGCTAATATACTATTCTGTTGTTTCGGCCGCAACATTAGTGTTCCTTGGACCACCAAGTAACACGATGAAATCTCGATTCTCGCCGGAAAGTTTAACCTCGCCGCCGAAATGGGTGACGTTTCCATCATCGGTTGCTTATAAAAGAAATGAGGCAATTGCTTTTTCTAATAGTGTTCATCAGGAAACTAATTCTGAGGTTAGTGGCATCGAAAGGCTTGTCAAGGTAATTTGTGCTGCTAAAGCTGTAATTTGTTGTAGTTGCTATGAGATTGAAGGTGAATATCTGAATCTATACAAGAAACTAGTTGGTAAGCCTGTGATTCCTATAGGTCTGTTGCCTGTAGAGACGCCACAACGAAAATCAGGGTCAGAGAGTGCGATATTTGAGTGGCTTCATAAGCAAGCAACTAAATCGGTTGTTTTTGTAGGGTTTGGGAGTGAATGCAAATTGAGCAAGGAACAGGTTTCAGAAATTGCTTATGGACTTGAAGTGTCCAAATTGCCATTTTTATGGGGACTGAGAAAGCCTGATTGGGCAAGCAATGATCAAGATTTTCTACCTATTGGGTTTAGTGAAAGGACGTGTGAGAGAGGACTTGTTTGTATGGGATGGATACCACAACAAGAGATTTTAGCACATTCATCTATTGGTGGATCTTTGTTTCATTCTGGATGGGGTTCAGCAATTGAAACATTGCAATTTGGAAACAACCTTGTTGTGTTACCATTCATTGTCGATCAGCCTCTTAATGCAAGGCTTTTGGTGGATAAAGGATTGGCTATTGAAGTTGAAAGAAATGAAGATGGAACTTTCACTAGACATGAAATTGCTAAATCACTTAGATATGCAATGGTGTTGGAAGAAGGAGAGGAGCTTAGAGCTAAGACAAGAGAAGCTGCTGTAATTGTTGGAAATTTGAAGCTGCATCAGGATCATTACATAGCAGAATTTGTCAAATTTCTCAAGGATGTAATCAAGAAAGGCATATGAAGTATAAGAGAATATAAAGGTGAAATATATTTTGATGTTTGTGTAAGACTTGTGTAATCTATAATTTGGTGTTTGTAAACATTCAAAGGCTTCCTGAACATTTGGTAGATTTTATGACCAACATATCTTGCTCATAAATGTATAATTTTTTATACCATTTAGTAAAACAAAATGAAAAATCTGAAGACAAATGATGTCTGACTACACAGTTACAAGTAATGTAAGAAAATTGATTTGGCTGCAAACTGTGGCTATTTCGGCTTTGTTTGGGAAGATCACTTTTTTTAGCTTAGTATAGTTGCAGACTTTGTACATTTAAAACCAGGGCATATCATGTTTTGAAATCAAGCATCTAAAAGTTGTCCTTGCGTTGAGTATGTTACTTAGTGTCATTCCATGTGCTGCCAAGAGCAACACCATGACTCTTAATGACCTGAACTGCTTGCAGGAGAATATCTTGTTCTGCAGCGTAGAACTCATGTTTGCGCTGAAATGAATTATAAAATGAGATAAACAAAAGAGTTAAAGAGGTATAAAATGAGAAGCAAGCATAATATTAAATATCAATTCAGAGACTCAGATGAGTGACTTACCATGTGCTTGAGGTTGTATCCAAGAGTCAATTCTGCAAATGAACTTTCTATACGCGACATGAAACAGTAGGGAACATCTTTTCCTAAGAAAACTTTCGCGTTTGATGTTAACATGCTTTTTACATCATTTGATATCTGGGGAATCTTACTTAAATCCTCAATTTGCAGGGGGATTTTGGTAATAATTGCACGATAATCGGCACGGGACTTGTTCACAATTACCTACAAAGTTAGCATGGAAAAGAGAGTTTTAACCACGACGACTGAAGCAGCAAGTTTTCACAGTCTTATGATCAAAAGCTTAAGCAATAAACACTTTATTGAGATTATAAGGTAACAGTTTATGCATCAGACTGTGCCCGAGGCTGTGTAAATGTGAGGGGTCAGCTTCAAAATTCACATATCTTCTATAGAGAAATTTCCTCAGATATATTCAACCCTAAAATAAATTAATTACAAAATGAAGGTGCAATCAAGTTAGTCAATACTTGGCCACAGTTTGAAAACTTATGAAAAGAATGGTCGGACAAATGTGAAGATAAAATAAAAATTAAACCATGCAGAGGCAGAACATTGTAATGCATTGTCGAATCATTTGACCAATTTTATTCCTCTACATAATAAGTTTTAGTAACAAACACATATTGCTTGAAATACCAGCACTTTTTCCTTCCATGATCCATTCATCTGTACCTATTTCCTAACATACAAATTATGATTTGACAAGCACCCTAGAGAAGAAAGATTCCTGAAATCTTTCAGACAAAATGGAACAATAGATTTACGCATAGATTTAAGTTCAGGATTATATGAAGCCTGCTCAAACTATTGTTGAAAAAGTCGAACAACAGAACTATAACTTGAAGGGGCATTTGAACAGTCAGAAAAAGAGAGAAGCAATAAAGTAGAACTGACTACTCTTAAATTGTCGGACCTACTTCTCTACTTTGCTGAAGTGACTTCGGGATAGTGAGTCAGTTCATAATCACACAAAAAAGAGGGGGAAAAGAAGGCCTACCTGGCTCGAGAAAAAGGAGTTCGGCACAATTACTGGGAACTTCTCAGGACTCAGCAATGATGTGCTAGTAAGACCAATTTCCAGCACTTGACCCTCTATCGATCCAGCCTGCAGTTTGAACAAATTCTCAGATGGATTCAAGAAATATCACACCATCGTTGAAACATACAACTTTCTACATAGTTCAAAATTTTATAAAATTATCTTTGCATTTCCCTAATAGTCTCATCTCATCTCATCTCATAATATCATTGTCATTCATCACCTAAAAAACATAATAGCAAAGAGGGCATACAAGTGTATAACAGATGGCAAATCGGTGGTTCAGAAAATCATATTTCACATGAAAAGTAAACCGGGAATGATCACTGATTTGCATCTAAATCAACATACTTTTATTGTATCTCCAATTGAAAAGGGCTTTGAAAATTGCATGGATAAACCACTGAACACATTGCCAAGTACGTCTCTAGCAGCAAAAGCAGTAGCAACTCCTGTATAACGATTAAGTACAGAACAGTGTAAATTTTGACATCCCTTATTTTATCAGTAGAAAAGTAAATAAGCAACTGAAATAAATGAGAAAAACTCATATAAAATCTTCGCATGTGTGATTATAAGACTCACGAGCTTAGATCAATGGGTAGAGCTTGAGGGTAGTTGATATTTTTCTCAAAAGGAGCACGTGAAAATACAGTGAATTTTATTCCTTTATTTTTCTTAGTTTTGATATTATAACTGCTTTTACAGCTCTAAAACTATATATCTCTGAAGGTTGGGGAATTACTTTTATGAAAGAAGTCATACAATATTAACTCTCAATTGAGTCTCAGGGAGCATAAAACAATTTTAACTTAACTTGTCAAACTTGGAGCTTTTTAATACAGGAAAAGTGGAACTCACCAGTCACCACACTAGGTGTGTGTTTGGATTGGCGGTGAACAAAATTGATTTTGATAGAATTGAGTTTGGTAGAATTGATTTTAACAGAATTGAGTTTAACAGAATTGATTTATGTTTGGATACATTTATGTAAAAGTGATTGTTATCAATTAATGTTGTTTGGATGATTTTTATCAAAATTGATTTTGAATGTATAATTACCAAAATGGACATGGTTAAACACATAAATAAAAAAGACAAAATTAATAATATTTAAACATAATAAAAATTACAAATATATAATAAAATTTGAAATGCAACATAGCACTAAAATATTATTACAATACTAATTTAAATTGAAATATAGTACTAATTTATAAACAATAGCAGTTTGAAAACATAAGCAGTATATCAACACTATAGTTTAATATTGAACAAAATAAATTCTAAGAGGCATTTTATCAAACACTTAGAATGCATTTAGGTGAGCGAAAAAAAAAACAATTGTTTCTTCTCATATTCATATCAGTTGCAGAAGAATTACAAAATACAACCATTATAGAACAAAATTATGAGATTACCTTATTCTTGGAGTAGAATTTTTCCTTGTATTTTTGGTTGTAAGAGATGATGGTGTATATATAGACTTGAAGGTAATAAATCTTAATCAAATTTGGTTTACCAAATTCATTAATACAAAGCAAAGAGAGTAATGAAGGAATTAATACAAAGCAGAAAATTGGAAAGTAGAGAGTATGGTAGCTTGAAAATAGAAGAAACAGTTGAAAAGAAATTAAAGAGGGCAATGAAGGAAAATTGTAAGAACCAAAATATCATAAATGCAGAATTGATTCTTGCTAACCTCAAAAGCTAGGAATTGTAGCTTCTATTGGAATTGCTTCTAGGAGAGTAGAATTGATTTTGGAGAAAAAACCCAAACAAGAAAATAAGACCACTTTTAAGTTTAAAGGAATAAAACGTGAGTTTGGGGCTTCAAGAAGCCAATCCAAACATAGCCTAGATGTCTATTTCTACAGTCTAATGGTGTCAACTCTCTACCAGATTAATTTAATTATCACTTATAAGAAACTTTTATTTCACAAAACCTACAATCTTAATAACAGTTTCCATGCCTCCATCAACATTATAAAAAACCAAAGGTCTGGTAAAAAGAAAGATACTAAAAACTTTTAAGAATGTAAAATCAAACTGATAAAATTCAATAAATCTATTAGTTACCTCCTACGCCACCAACAGTTACAATAGATTGCACAGCCACGCCACAAGCCTCAGCCAAAGCCATTATACCAATCACAAATAGACCAATAGATGAGATTTTGTCTAGAGCAAGCATTTTCTCCCTATCAAGTCCAAGTACACTTTGACTGGACAGCGTCCGTGCAAAAACATTTGTTTTCCATCTATGCAAAAACCATACAAATGAAAGTATCACTGCACCCCTCCAAGTGGGAGCAAGATATTGTGAGGCTATAGCTGTTGGAGCTACCATTACAGCACTGCAGTAAATCAAAATCAACTGTCACACAACCGAACACCTAATAAAAAAATTACACATACAAGGTTTTAAATAAAGGTCTGCGACCGCGATATGGGCCACAACATAACGATTTTTAACATTGTGGAAACCGCAATTGAGGCTTCATCAACCACAATTCTCCACAAAATCAAAGATTCTTACACAGCCGCAGCCGCTATCACGACAACTATTTAGAACCCTAGACACATGCTACAAAAAGGAGAGAAAAACAGGAGAAAGAATATCCTTAAATTTGTAAACAAGCCACTAACATTTGTGAGAATGCCAAGAAAGTAACTAAATATCGCATTGGGTCTTCCATAGCACCCCAAAAGCTTTTCTCATACGGAACTGGCTCCCCAAGCATGTTTCCTTGAAATAGAGCAACGGGACCTTGCATTCCATATTTGTGAAATTTCCTCAAAATCCTCGGCAAAAAGAACCAACCTATTAGTGTAGCCGTTAAAGTACCACCCACTGGAACAACCACCATGTTAAGATAAGGATGCGAATCAAGCAACTGTTGAACATATGGAGTAAGATCATCAGAAGTTTCTTTAATCTTTTCCCCAGCATAAGAAGCCGTCTCTGCAACACTCTTCCATGTATCTTTCACCCTCTCAACCAAATCACCCGAAACAACCGAATCACCACCACCATTATCACTAGCAGCCACTTCCGTTTCACCATTCCCACTTCCTTTCCCACCCAAAGACGACGAATACATTCGACAATTCAACACGCGACTCATCAAAGCAACATTCGACAATTCAACACTCCTCCGGAAACATACCCTAGAGAATCTAGAATCAAACACAGCTTTAAAACCCCTTTCACCAGATACAGAAGCCAAATTGCCAAACTGATTTTGAGCAAACTTCTTAGGTAACTCTAACTTTCCTTCGGAATAACCACGGCTCGACAAATCAACAGAAAAAATCGAAATTCTCGCAAGATTCAAACCCCTGTTAGGGTGACAGTGATAATTTTGAACATTTTGGAAATTGAAACAACCCTTGATTGAACTATGTAGAAACCTTACATGAGAAAACCTAAGAGCAGACATTGTTAAACAAACTAAGAACTCTGCAATTGAAAGAAAACAGCTATGACATTGTTTGATAGGGTTTACTCAATCTGCAAATTCAAGAACACTAATCAGTAATTAATCACAATGCAAACTTAGATTAATTAAATTTGAAAGATTAATAGAGAAAAACTGAGAAAAACTGAATTAATTGATAAGCTCAAAGTATGACTCTTTGCTTGCTTTGAAGGATGACTCTTTTTTTTTTTCTTGAGATAGATTGTAGCGGAACAAATTAATAATAAAAGGATATAGAACCAAAAATTAAAAATAAAAGTTGAACTATATATTTAATGAATTTAATTAGTATATCTTTATTTTAGTAAATTGTTTTTTTTTTTAAATTTAAGAATTTAATTGAAATGCACGGTCAGTTAATTACAACTATTGATTTATTAAAGAAATTTAACTTTTATTATAATCACATGTAAAATAACACAAACGGATGACTGTGATGTATTAAGAGTGTAAAGTTTTTTATAGTGACACTACATAATAATTAATCTCAAAATTTAAATAATATTTGAAATTATATATCTACAAAAATGTATCTCCAAGTTTTACAAACTAATAAAAATTAAAATGTGCACTTAACTCGATTTGTTATTCAATTTATATTTTTTTATAGTAAATGAAAAATATCACATCATCTTGCTTTGTTATTCCATCCCTATCAACTCACGATGATAAAGAGTTTGAGTTTGTCAAAGACGGGGGAAGAGAATAAGAGTAGATTTGATGAGGTGGAAGAGAAGAAGAGTAGTATTTTTTTTCTTTGGCTTGTATTTGGTTGCAAAAAACACATTTAATTTGGCTTCTAAAGAAAAAGGCTAGAACTTTTAGAAATTGTTATGTTGGGGAAGGTTTGAGATTTAAGAATGTATTTCTCTCAAAATTTTGAGTTGAAAAAAATAGTGTCCGCAAAGTCTTTTAGATTGTCACTCTATTTCTCTGGTCGGTTATAGGTATAAAGTTTTTGCTAACATATTGAAGTTGGTGATTGGTCAGATCGTCTCAAATTCTAGATGACATTCTTATTTCTTGTGAAATGGTCGATGATGTTATGGGAAAAAAAGAAGAGCTTATCTTGTTTAAGGTTGATTTCAAGGTGTATGACTCTATTGAGCGGAGATATATGTAAGAAGTCATATCTAGGAACGAAACGCATTAATTCAGCTTCAGCTTCAACTTCAATTCTAATTAATGATTGTCCAATATATGAAATCAGGTTGGAAAGAGCCTTACGACAAGGTGGTCCTCTTTCTTTGTTCATATTTATTATTGTATAAGGTCTTAATTCCATGATGAAAACATCTCTAAATAATGGATTGTATATTGGGTATCCGGTATGAGCTACAAATTAACTCTGGATAGTTCACCTTCAATTTGCAAACGATGTCTTGATTTTGAGTGAATTTTTTTTTGACAAATATTAGATCAACCAAAAGTCAATTTAAGTTTGTTTAAGGTGATTTATGGACTCATTGTTAGTTTTCACAAAAGTCAACTGAAATGTATTAATGTTCCTTACTTTTGGCTTCCTAATAAGTGGTGATTATGGAAAATTCTCTTTCTGGATACTCGTGATAGATATAAGCATAAAAAGACTATCGGGTGGAAATGTCGTCAGTTATATATATTGGTGGTTTGCTTGTCTTACTTAAATATATTTTTTCTTTCTTCTTGGTTTATTTTTATTTCGTTCTTCAAGGCTCTGATGGGTATTGTTACTAAACTTGAATCACTGTTAAAATATTTTTATATGGGGTAACGAGGAAGTTAAGAAGGTTAATTGAGTGCATTGAGACATAGTATATCTTGATCGTCATAAGGGAGGTCTGGACTGAGGAGGATTTGAGAATTCAATATTTTTGTCTCATGACTATAGTGTTGCATGTTTAGGTCATATCAAGAGACCTTATGGTATAGGGTGTTGACTCGTAAGTATGGGTATCATATAGGAAAAATGTAAGATGGAGGGAGAAAGGAATCATAGTGGTGGAAAGATTTGGGTTTGATTAAGGAAGGATTTAGGTTGTCTAGAGAAAAGTGGTTCAAAGAGTTTATTCTTAGACTGGTGGGGAATGAATATAGTAATTATTTCTTACAAGACCCTTGGATGGATGAAGGTTTGTGAAGAGATAAATTTAGTAGATTCTAATGGCTTTCTCAAGTTAAAAAGACCTCAATGGATGATATGTGTGGGAGGTGAATGACAAGTGTGGAGGCGGTGACAACATTTGTTTGCTTGGGATGAAGACTTACTTTATATTGTTGTACCTCATTGGGGAACATTTTCTTGCAAAGTATCTGTTGTGAAATTGAATAATCAAACCCATCAATAATTGTGATACGCGAGACACAGAACAGTGGCAACCAAAATAAATGAAATTACACAAAAATTAAGTTGTCAAGCAATGCAAGTCAAACCATAAAAATAAGAAGAAGAAAATAAAACATGAGTACACATATAATTTGTTTGTCCAATTTGATTAAACTTATTTAGTATGGGGAGAGTACAACTCTCTAATCCACTAATATCAAGAGTGGTTAACATATACTACAAGATCAGTTACATGAAAATAGTTTTCCAAATTTATAAGAACATCTCATATTGTTTACCCAAGTGTTTCAAAAATCCTCCCTCGCTCAATATATGAATCACACAAACTCAAAGTGTTTAAAAGTGTTACTCAATCCCTTTGGATACCCTCCAAAATCTTCCAAATTTTAGAAGAGTGTGTCCTAAGAATATCTTTCTTTATATCTTTAAGTGTCTCTCTCTAGAAAATTCCTCAATGACATGTGTACCTAAAAAATGGCTGAAAATGTGTTTTATAGGTGTCGAGAGAAACTGAAGGCTAACCAATTTGAAATTCAACTACTTTCTCATACTTGATAAATTTAGGAAACATGTAATTTATTGTGCTAAGATAAAGTATGAATCATGAAATCTTAAATAATATTTTAGTCAGGATAGAATTGAAACAAAGTAAAATCGAGAAAGAAATTCATGGAAAATAATAGAAATGAGGCACCATACTCTTTATATGAATTAGAAATGATGGTAAGCATTAGCGATGAAGATTACCACAATAAACTTAATTTCTTGATAATATCAAAATATGGTCAAAATCACACAATGTGTTTGTTGAGTAAAATTTTAACTTGTTATTCTATTCATGATCAACTCCCTATCTATGGGTATACATGTAGCTTGTTAATTTTACAATAATAACTCATGAAATGCTACAAAATCAACCCATTATTCTATCATAATTGTTTGGGGATGAAAGGTTACACATTTAGTGGATGAAGTGGATATTCATTGCTTTGACGAATAATAACAATTCATAGCCACTTTTATCAATGCAGACCCACCTTTCTCTTTCTCCCCCTTCAATATTTTGTATTTTCATTTCTTTAACATATTATTTGCATAGAATGTGAAACTCACAAAAAGTTAAAGCTCGAGTGTTTTTGGCTAAAATTGGACAAATTGGACTGTAATACATTTTATTACATCATGATTACTTAGTACATTAAAATGAGACACCAATCACACATGACATGTCCTCTTCATGATTTTGGATCAAAATGAAAAGACTTGGCTCATTTTATCTCAATTGATCTCTTATTTTTATTGGTTTGGTTATGAATTGTATTAGGTCACCATTGACTTTCCAAGCATGTTCAATTGTCATGGGATCTCCTAGGCTTTGGACTACTTCATTTAAGTTTTGGTGCTTCATGTCCTCATCATCCACTCCCTCTTAAAGAGAATTTGACCTCAAATTGAAATCATCATCACCTACATAAAAAGTAAGAATGGAGTTGTACCCATACTCGGTGGGCATCCGCAAAAAATACCCATAATGGATAGTGTAATGCCCCAGATTTCGATCCAATAAATCATTCAAAAATTTGTAAAAATAATAAGTTCCAATTTTTTTAAAGTGAATGACTATTTAAATAATATCTCGGATTTTACGGAAAAAAAAATATGGGATGTTACAGATATGGTAAAACCCACAAAATGGGTACAGATACGAATAATTACTCATTAAAATAAGTGGATTTAGGTGTGCGTGTGGGTACCTTAATACCCACCATACCCTGTATATGTATAATGTATATTTATGTATTTTAACTTATATTATTATAAGAAAGTGTATGTTTATCACTTTTACAAGATACACCAATACTAAGCTATTATACATTTTAGTATAATGGTTCGTTTATTTCATAATTCAATAATAAGATTTTTTTTGAATTTTTTTTGTTAATATTTTTAAAATTTTAAAATGAAATGATATTTTTTAATTGATCAATTTATTTTTACTAGAACTGCGGGTAATGGATACGGGTATGGGCACTTAAGTACCCACATGGTATGCGTATGGGTATAAAAAGTTAGTGTCAATGTGGGTATGGTGTTCGGATATAAGGATTTTTTTCAAATTACGGATATGGAGATGAGTACTATAGTATCATGTCTAAACTCTGTCCATTATCAAAAGGAGATAAATAAGCAACATTGAAAGTGACACTACACGATATTCCCTTGATTGTAATTTGGATTTTCTTTGTATGAGACACATTTCCTTCCTCACATGGACCCAAACTTAGTCTTTGGGTTCAGACACCACTTTATTCTTACCTTTAATGCATACTTAACATAACTTTCATTTCCCCCCCTCAATTTGTAGTTTAACTTTCGCATATAATTTCTTTACAAAGTCAACCTTTGTTTTACCATCCTTATGCTTCAAAAGAGAACGGTTAAACAATAATAATACATTAAGAGGTGTTGGTGGATTAAAACTATACACTGTTTCAAAAGGTGAATATTGTGTTTTACTATGAACAATCATATTATAAGCAAACTTCACACGAGGAAGACATTCTTTCCATATTTTAAATTCTTCATAAGGATACCTTTAAGAAGAGTTGAAAGAGTATTATTAACTACTTTTGTTTGTCCATCCTTTTGAAGATGACAAGTGGTGGAATAAATTAAATTAATACCAACTTTACCCCCATAAAATCCTCCAAACGTGACTTGCGAACTTACTATATGAAGCAATGCTCTTTGGAACCCGGTGAAGGTATACCACTTCTTTGAAGAATAGATCAACAATGTGACAAACATCATCTACTTTCTTGCAAGGTATAAAATATTTCATCTTCAAATATCTATCAACAACCACAAAGTAGATTGTTTTTCCATTGGTTGTTCTAGGTAGCCCTAAAATAAAATCCATAAAGATGTCAATCTAAGAAAAATTAGTGTTAAGCAAAGGAGTATAAAGTCTATGAGGCATTACTTTAGATTTGGATTTTTTTACAAACATTGCATTTGTCACAAAAATTTTGACAGAGATTTTCACGTGGGGTCAATAAAATGTGGATCTATGTGCTTGCAAGTATGAACATAACGATCATGTTCCTGATACTTTTAACTATCTTGATATTTTAATGATGACAACGTTGATACTTATTGAAGTCAGTGGTAATATATTTCCAACTTTATGATAATGATGATTAACTTGAAGATATCTCAAGTCTCATCCAGTAGAATATTCAATATTCTAGTAACGTGCTTGTAAGATCGGTTTATCTTAAAGGAACTTGAAGCTTTAGAGTTCCGAAAGAGAGGAAATGTGAAAGCTCTCATGGTCGTGTCTGTTTGAGTGATCAGAATCTTATGAAAGTATGATAGTAACTTCTAAGGTACTAAGGAAATCCACACAGACACCTAAAACCACTTTAAGGCTTCTCTTATTTTATTAAAACCATATGAAAATGTTTTTAAGGCCTAGCTAAATGATTAGGGGAGTGTCTAGTCCATTGGAGGATATTTTACAATTAAATAATCGATTAGCCATAATCATCTAATCGATTATTTTCACTTTTTTAAGTATAAAATTGATCGGTATAGTCTTTTAATGATTGGTAACTACTAAGTATCAAAACCTTCCATTTGTGGCTTGAATAATCGAGTATTGATGTACAATAATTAGTTGGCCTAATTCATTATTTCATTAAGTCGATCCACATATTGTTTCCTTTTTTAGCCTCATTTTCTCCTATATATCTTCCTATTTTAAAATACAAGAAAATTCAGAGTTTCCCTATTTCTTACTATTTTATTACTCTTCTCTCTCCTCTCTCTCTCTCTCTCTCTCACACACACACACACACTTTTTTTCTAACAAAATTACTTTAGTGTCTTGTGAGTTAAAACTACTTATAGGAAAGTGTTGTACTGGTGTCGTGTCATTGGTTGTTTCAAGATTGTGATTCTCATGAAGGTGCCTAGTTGGTTCTGGAGATAACCCAGTGAAATCTCTATTTGGTCCTAGAGTTCAGCCCGATAAAAGTTATGTTTGCTTATTTAGATTAGCCGATAAAATATATACTTGGTTTGTGAGCTTAGCCCATGGAAAATATTTTGTTTGGTTGGGGAGATAAGCCAGTGTTAAATCTCTTGATTTGCTTGTAACGAAGGTTCATGGTCATAACTGGTAAAAACTCAAGTCATTATTAAAACTCTCAAGAAGATATCTTTGTTGGAGTAAGTCTTAATAGTCAATCAGTAATGGTTGTATATGCTTTTATATAATATCCTTTATATATATATATATATATATATATATATATATATATATATATATATATATATATATATATATATATATATATATATATATATATATATATATATATATATATTAGGCATTGTATATATTGTGTTGCTTGTATATGACATAATAAAGTCCTTAGAATAATTAGTCTATTTAATGGTACATTAAGTTTCAATTAATCATGAGACCTTGTTCGCTCTTCAAAAGGTGTCACGTGCAAGTATACATGCTTTTGATTGTAGCAAGTGATAAAATTAGTAAGGATGTCGAACCCACAAGGAGCGGTATTAACATAGATTGATTTTTTAAATATTTTATGTTTGTGAATAGCATGAGAAAGATAACAAATATAGTGATTGTGTGATGGTTCATTGAGCAAAATGTAGACACTCACATACATGAAGTTACACAAATAAAATGACTTAAACATAAATAGAAAGGTAATTTAAACAACATTACAAAATTGTCATCCGAAAGCCAATACAATTAACATAATCGTTGTCACACTTGAAACAAGTTATAAAATTGTCAAGACATAAGCTTAAATACAAAACAAACCATAAGAGAAACACAAAATTCATAATGACTTACAATATGGAATGCATGATAGAAATGCTCCACAAAATATTTGACCTAACGACACAAAAGCTCAACACTTCAACGTCCTCCACGACCTCTAGGCATTGTCCTCACTCCATGACGCCAACCTTGTCCATCATTTCCAAAGAGATGATCCAACAAATCACACACCTCTCGGTAGAATTGTGCATAGTGGTAGTGATTCTCATTTTGAGCAGAAATCATGTGATTTATCCTGGTGATTATGGCAGCATGATTAACATCCATCTCATTACGCATAGAGACAAGTTTTTCAGTCACATACGAGGAAAAAGATTCAAAGTTGGTGTCTTGTGTTGCCATGTGCTCTTGATTGAGACGAAATATTTCCACTTGAGCTGCCTCAAAAGTATCTCGCCTTCGACAATCCTCCTCGTAACGCTCATCTTGCCTAACCTGCATGTTTTTAAGCATAGTGATAATGGAAGATTGATCTTTATATTCATCACTAAGTTTGACACCTTGACCATCCTCATGATCAACATCTTGTATAAACATATCACATTGAGGAACACCATGAGAAGCAACAATAGGTTTGTTCATCAACCACATGTGGCTCAACAACTGCATCAACAAACTCAGTAGGGTCATCAAAATTATAGACTTTCCTACCATTCTTGCTGACATGGAAATAATACACCCGATGGTTTTCATCCCAAAAGTATCTCATGTTGGTTAAAGTGAGATGGGAGAACTCTTGAGCCATGCTCAGAGATCTATACTTAATATTTGGCATCCCTATGTTGAAATAGTTCAAGATGTTGGCAATCATAGAAACGTAACATAATGAAGTTCCTTTGTTACAGTCTTTGATGGAAAACATTCAGGACACGAGTAGTTTTCCCAATTTATCTGAATTTTGTTCAGAAGAATGTAAAGAAGGTGAATTCCAACATTGTTAATCCTTGAGTAACCACCATTCTTTGGGTGCAACACATGATAGACAAGCCAAAGCAAAATGCGAGGAACCATCTTCAACTGACTGGTTGTTATGGAATAATAGCAATCATCGAACCGAGGAGTCTTAAGCAACTCATTCAGATTATAGTTCCATTTAAAATCATGATGAAGGTTGGTATCTGTCACCAACGATTCAACATCAACACTAACAATAATAATTCCAAACAATAACTTCTAAAGGTCATCAGTAAAATCATAAACCTTATTACCTATTGTGAACTTGAGGGTGAGTGAAATCAAGGTTGCATTTGGGAAACTACTGAAAAACACCTTTATGAACAAATAGTCTCCTAAACTTGCATTTTTAAATAGTATGACCCTTCTTGCAACAATAGTGACAAGATAATTTGTGATGAGATATACTTTTTCTATTTGAATCCTTTTGAACATATTTATACTTTTTATATGAAGGGTTTAATGACCGCTAAAACTTTGATGGATCAATATCAAATGTAACCTCTGGTTATAATGCCTTATCCAATTTAGCTTTAAGAGTATTTACCTATTTTTGCCAAAATGTGACAAGTTCCACAAATGAACCATGAAGGTTTTTCATCCTCATTTTTGTCTTTTTGAATATCTACCATAGATTGCTTAAGAGCTTCTGTATTCTTTTCAGTTTCTAAAACTTTAGCTTCTAAATATGAAAATATTCTTTTGTTTGAAGCTAAGTTTTTAAAAGCATCTACGACTTCTCTATGAAGATTTTCAAAAGCCTTTTGTAATTGGGAATAAGACAATTCATTAATAGACTCAAGTTTAGAATGACTTACATTCTTCTTCCTCTTTTTGTTGGTCATGAAGCAAAGCTTACCCGATTCAACATTTGAACTTGAGCTTTCATCACTTTCACTCTCCCAAGAAATATAGGATTTTCTAGACTTGCTAGATTTCTTGTGATGGCCTTTCTCTTTGTCTTTATTGATCAATGGACAATCTAACCTATAATGACCAATTTTTCCACAATTGTAGCATGAACTTATAAGTTTACCCTTCTTATTCTCATCTTCCTTTGAGGAGTTCAATAGCCTTCTAAATTTGATTAGGTTCTTGTTGGAGTGCTTGAATCCATTTTCCTTATATAGCTATGGTACCTTTTGAGGAACAACCACATCTCTTCATCATTGGAATTTTCGTCATCACTTGTTTCACAATCACTTTGCTCATTGGTTGAGGACTTTGAAATTGAAGCCTTTATAACAATAGACTTATTTTCTACCTCCTTGTCCTTACCTTTCTCCTTCTTTATCTTATTCTCATGCTCTTTATCATGTTTTTCCAAGCAAGTGAGTTCTTGCTCATGGTCTTTTAGCTTGTCAAATAAAATTGTGAGATCAAGTGTTTTAAGATCATTCGCTTCTTTGATTATGGTGACCTTAGGTTTTCATTCCCTATTAAGACACCTCAAAACTTTATTAGTAGCAATATCATTGGAAATAGGCTTACCTATAACATTCAAATGATGTATAAGATATGTGAATCTCTTTTGCATGTCGGCAATGGTTTCGCCATGCTTCATGCGAAATAGTTCAAACTATTGATTTAAGGTATTGATCCTAGCATGTTTGATTAGTTCTCTCATGGGCAACTTCTAATGCATCCCACATAACTTTGGAGGTTTCACAATGGAAAACATGATAATATTCATTAGCACCAAGTACAAATATAAGAATATTTTGTGTCTTCCAATCATGTTACCACAATTTTTTATCATTATCATTCCATTGTGCTTCCGGTTTTGGTATGGAAAAACCTTCACCATTGTTCATTGTAATTTGATTAGGACCATTGATGATGACGTCCCATACACCCTTATCCACCGAGTTGATATGTATATGCATATAAGTTTTTCAATAGCCATAGTTTTTCACCAGTAAATATGGACGCTCTATTGTACTCCCCTTTAGGTTCGGTAGCCATTTCTAATAAGTGAATATTGAAGCAAGAAATTAATCGGAGCTCGTGATACCACCTGTTAGATAATAGGTAATGATCTAGAGGGGGGGGGGGGTTGAATTTCAAGTTAAAAAACTTTACAAAAACTGTTTTGAAAAATTTAACGGCTAGCGAAAGTGACCCATATCGAATCGTCTAAACCGAACCGCTATCGAAAAGCTCAGATATGTGTATATAGAATAAAGTTATGATAATGAGAACAAATTTGATCAAAATAATTTTAATCATAATCACTTGAATGCTACACTAATAGTAATGTCTATTCCCATTGACAAAATACACAAAAATGCAATAGAGACAAATTATCGAACACCTTGTGTGCAATCAATTTAGTGTAGAATTTTGTATGGTTTTGTTGATTTGAAAATCTAACCACAATCTAATAGATTGTGATAAATTCAACAAAATCTTTTTCAATAGGTTATCAAAAAGTTTAGCCAAACGTATTGATCACACAATTGATGAATTCAATAATTTTCAAATGAAAAGTAAAAGATATATATATATATATAATTTATAATCTTACCCAAATGTATTGATCACACAATTGATGAAATCTTCAAAGCTTTCACTCGATCGAATCCAACTTGCATAATCTTACCCAAAACCTTCAAATCCCCAATTGATCTTGAAGGAAAACCCCAACTTGATTTTCTTATTTGAATCCCTAAAGATCCTCAACCTAATTTATAATTCAACAACCTAAATTGGATGTTATCAACACTGATTTTAGATGACACCCAAATAAAAAATGATTATGTGTAATTTATTTGCGTGTATGCATAAAACGTAGGTTGAAGATGAAGAGAACTCTTTGATTTCCAGGTTTCATATGTAGTTTTCTCAAAACTACTAAATGAAATGATGCATGTATGGAGTATATATATGTGTTCAAGAATGAAACAAAAGGAACGCAAGAGGTTTAGAAAAAATGCAAAATTTTCAAGATTTTTAATGGATGTGTTGACCTATGTAAGTCATGTGTCGGCATATACGATGCATGTGTCGATTCATACAGGCGACACATCAAACATAAGCTACAAGGTTTAAAAATGACTTACATGTGTCGACTCATAGAAAAAAATTTCTTTTGTGTCGACTCATAGCATGCATGTGTCGACACATATACCTATTTTTCACATTAAAAATAGTTTTTAATGCATGAAACCTTTTCGAACCCATTCCTATTTTTCCTAATACTAAGATGCACATTTAGAATTAGAGAATACTGTCCAATATACATAAATGCTAAATTTTCCTAGTTTTGACATCATACAAAACAATTCCAATAGGAAGGTACACTCACATTATGCAGTGACCTTAGAAAATCTATAATAGACTTTTTCTTGGGAGAGTCCCTCATATCATGGAAATCAAAGAAGGAAATTATAGTCTTCAACTCTTCTTTTGAAGCGGGGTATCAGGTCCCTGCTTCAACAGTTCGTGAGCTTCAATGTCTTACTTACTTATTGCACGATTTCCATGTCGATTAATCACACATGCATTTCTCTATTGTGATAATCAATTCGCACGACACATTACTACCAACGCAATGTTCCATGAACGAACAAAATATATTAAAATCGATTGCTATATTGTACATGAAAAGCTTCTTAACAAACCTTTTCAATTACTACCAATTCCTACATCAACTCAAATTGCCAATATCTTCACCAAACCCCTAAATCCTTATCATTTTCACTTATCTTATCAAAACTTATCATTTCAAAGAATTATGCTTCAGTTTGAGGGAGTATATTAAATTATATTTCATTAACTATATTTTCAATTAATTAGAATTATTAGGGTTTGTTTTAGTTAGTTACTTGACTCTTAAGTTTTATATATATATATATATATATATATCTATATATATATATATATATATATATATATATATATATTATTGACTGATTAAGTCAAATACTACAATGAATCACCATTTTCAATCTTCCTAATCTTTTTGTATTAGTAGTAAAAAAACTAAATTGAATGAAATAGTATTTAACTTTTAACAAGTTTTCATTTTTATTTTTAAGTACATTAAATAATAATTATCCAAAATATATAAATCAAATATATTAATTATTCATTATACTAAACTTTTCAAGTATAGTATACATCCAAATACTCTCTTTCCTAATTCTATGTGTCTAAACCACACATGCTTTAATGAAACTCCAATATTGTATCTTTGTGTAGAAATCCACACACGCCAATGTTTTCCTTAGCACTACCACATACTTGTACTCTGCACTAAACACGGTTCTTTTACTTTGACATTTTTTCCCTCAAAATTCCAAAGACTTTCTCGTAATTCCCATGTCCCTTTATTCTGTGGGTTATTCTTCATTTCAACCTTTCAAACTTTACCAAATCTCACAACCCATTTTCTCCAAATCATGAAGAACAATTTCAAAGACCCAGATCACCACAATCTTCACTCATCCATAACTTTCTCAAAGCTAATAACTTTCCTCTTCCTCTTAATCTCAATCTCATACCTTTTCTACTCCCTCAGATTCATCACTCATAGCTACGATTGTGGTAACAACCAAACTCACCAAAACCCCAACATAATACCCATTATTCATAATAGCCACACAAATTTCCAACCACAACCACAAAACCCATTTCAAGAAGAACCAACCAACATCTCTCACATAGTGTTCGGAATCGGTGCATCAGCGAAGCTATGGAGAAAGAGAAAAGAGTACATCAAACTCTGGTACAAACCAGACCAAATGCGCGGCATTGTTTGGCTAGAACAAAAAGTGAAACCAGATCCTAAAGACAAGAATCTCTTACCCATTCTGAAGATCTCCGAGGACACAACGAATTTCAAGTACAAAAACTCCAAGGGTCATAGGTCAGCTATAAGGATATCAAGGATCGTGTCGGAGACAGTGCGGGTCGGGATGAAGAATGTCCGGTGGTTTGTAATGGGAGACGATGATACCTTTTTTGTCGGGGAGAATTTGGTAAATGTGTTGAAGAAATATGATCATAATGGGTTTTATTATATTGGAAGTTCTTCGGAGAGTCATTTGCAGAATATATATTTTTCTTATAATATGGCTTATGGAGGTGGTGGGTTTGCGATAAGCTATCCTTTGGCTGTGGCTTTGGAGAAGATGCAAGATAGGTGTATTCAAAGATATCCTGGATTGTATGGCTCTGATGATAGGATTCAAGCTTGTATGGCTGAGCTTGGTGTTCCTCTTACCAAGGAGAAAGGCTTTCATCAGGTTAGTAACGACTAACCGTTTTTATTGAATAACTGATGTATCTGATCTGATTGAGTTATGATTTTATAACTGTGAAGTGAATAGAACCAATTTTATTGAATAACTGATTTTATAGTTGGTGAATTTTTAAGTTAGTTGATGAATGATAGGGAATAGGTGGTTGAAATATAAAGTCACATTTGTTTGATAGATATTGGTTGAGGCATTTTTGGGTATGAGTGGAATGAGAAATTTAGTTATGGGAAGATTTAGAAGAAAATCTAACTTATTGAATTTTTTTTATATAAATTTAATTGAAATGTATTGACATAGTAAAATAATTTTATATAAATAAATTATAAATGTTAGATGTTAGAAGAAATTTGATTTTTATTTTAATTGTCTATAAACTAATGCATACAGATGATGAAATGACATTGTAAATGAGTTTAGTAATTAATTTCTTTTATTTGTATTATTTATTATAAAATATTTAGAATTAAAAATAAAAATTAGGTTGAGTTTTTTTTTCTCACTATATATTGTTACTCTTATAAATATATATTTTTAATTGATTAAATAGTTAATGTATTTATGATATTAAAAACAAGTTGTACTGTTATTTTACTTGTTAGATATTAAAATTTTAGTAACTACTTAATTAATTAATTGAATAGTATTTTTTTTATTTGAAAATAAAATTGATTGGGTTATTTATTTATTTATTTTATTTTATATTTTAATACGAGAGACACTACAATGGACTTTGCTTTCTCATTTTTTAAAATAAAAATGGTCAATTTGTGAAGGATTTTGATGTATTTATTTATGCAATGAACCTTCGTAGGATAATCTATGACTTGGATAAATTTGAGAGGCAAATGAAATATTATTTAATAATCAAGTATTGTCAATGATAATAACAAAAAATGTGCTACTTAATGGATGGAACAAGTAATAACCGTTAGATTAGATGTAATCAAATCAGAAAAAAAAACTTGTAAAAAAAAATACTAATAGGCAAAAAAAAAAATACAAAGAAGTTGTAGATGCTAGAAGTTACTCCTAGCATTAATTGAAATGTTTTTGTTTTAGATGCCATTGAGAAGATTCAAATAATTGTTTTGAATTACTATAGTCTATATGGCCTAGAGCATTTATCACTATTTACAGATTAATTTCAGTCACAATAGTAACTCACAAAAAGTGTGATGTCATTTTGAATTTTTTTTTGGTTTTAAATTTGTGAGTATCTCAATGTAAAAATCATTTTAAATAGTACTAATTCTTATCCATTCACTTCTTTCTATGCATATTTTAAATTCATTGTCTTTTTTTGTAAAATTATTTTTTATTCTTATTCACGAGTCATACTCTATTTAACATAAACTCATTTTCTTACTTCAATAATCAATCTATGCATATTTTTCTCCTGTAGTTATTAATAAAATTTGAAAATTTAAAAGCATTTCTTCATTCTAAATTATAAAGTTTTTCTAATTATTTTAGCTCCTACAAATTACTTCATTCACAGTTGCATTTTGCAACAATCTTAACATATTTCTTCCACTCCTTTCCAATGATCATTCTGTGAGAAATATTTAATAGTACAAACATTTAAGTGTCACTTTATTATGCTTTTAATGTGCATTGTGTTTGGTGTAGTTGAACTGACACCATTCAAATTTAATATAAATAAAGTACTCTTAGTCACACCATAAAGCACGTCAATTTCTAAGCCACAATCACTACATGATTGGTTAACCCTAATCATACTATGTCGGCAATATAATAAAACCTTTTCCACTTCACCTAAATTTTTGTCCAATTTAAACAACTTGTCATACTTTTGTTTTCTCTTGTTTATTGGTTTGGTTGGTTTGGAACATTATTTGACAATGGTTTTGTTATGCTTTGTGTTTGATTTTGCCAGTTTGATGTATATGGCAATCTCTTTGGGCTTCTTGCAGCCCATCCCATTGCGCCATTGGTATCTCTCCACCACTTAGACGTAGTGGAGCCCATCTTTCCGAATGTTAGCCGGATCCAAGCCCTAAAGCGCCTTACCGTGCCCATGAATTTGGACCCGGCCGGACTCATCCAACAATCCATTTGCTACGACAAGACACGGAATTGGACCATATCCGTGTCATGGGGCTACGCGGTTCAAATTTTCCGTGGTATTTTCTCGGCTAGAGAGATGGAGATGCCGGCGAGGACCTTCCTAAATTGGTACAAGCGAGCCGATTACACCGCCTATCCGTTTAACACGCGCCCCGTCAGCCGTAACGTTTGTCAGAAACCGTTTATTTATTACTTGTCTAATGCAATACAAGATGAGGATACGAACGAGACTGCAAGTCGATATGTTCGGGTTCAAACGAATCCGGATTGCAAGTGGACAATGGAGGATCCAACTCAAATCAAAGTGGTAATGGTTTATAAAAAATCCAACCCGCATTTATGGGACAAGGTACTTCCAAATTTCTCTAACTCATAAACCTAAATCTTGTCAATTTCTTTTGTGTGCTCGCGCGCACATACGCGTTCGCACGTCGTAAAGTTGCTTAATGAAATGAATATGATTTTGTTGTTTTGAACAGTCTCCAAGAAGAAATTGTTGTAGGGTTCAAGATACAAAGAGGAAAGGAACTATGGTGATTGATGTAGGGGAATGTAGAGAAGATGAAGTTGTTGAATTGTAGTTAGAGCTCCAACTTGCTTGTTGATAGTTCTTGAATCAATGATTTAATTTATATATATATATAAAATTGTTACAAAATTCTTTACTTGATATTTTCTTTTTGGAGGCAAATGCAAACAAGAATGAGTGGTAGAAGTCCAATTACTTTATTTTCTACTAAAGAAAAATTGTAAATTTTTTTACCAAAAGTTGAGAAAGAAACAGAAGATCTTTTACCAATATTGCATATAGATTTTTCAACTATAGGTAAAGTTTCATAAAAGTTAGATTGGGTTGTGCCAAACTTAGTGGAGACCGATCATTCAATAATGTAACCGTTATTTATACTTCAATTTGTAGGTCAACTACGGTGAACATGAGACCACATCAATTATCAAGACTCTCAACCACCACATTTCTTGACACCAATCACAATCATAAATTCAATTATACTTATAAATAAAAATAACTATGTGATTAAAAAAATTAGTTAAGTGTAATACAATTAAAGTAAAATTTAATATAATGTTCTTAATAGTTTTGATGAATCAATCAGCAAAATTAAATTAAGAGTATACTTGTAATACAAATATTAATTAATTTAAAAGTTAATAAATTTTACTTATAATAATAGTGATCAGGAGTTAAGATCTATTTTTGTTTATAAAGTGATCTTATAATAATAGTAATTAAGATTTAAGGTCAATTTTTACTCATAAAAGTGATAGGAAGGAGTACACTTACTAAAGGTTAAATAAGTTAACAAACCTTTCAATTTCAAAATTTTATCTAATACCTCCAAATATATATTCCTCTACCCTTGAAATATATATTATTTTGATCAAAATGTCCATGTATAAATAGTTTATTTATTCTAAATTTTTACTTTTTTTCTCATTCTATTATGAAGTTGTTCGAGCCATTGAGAGATATGAAAAATTGTTTCGTATTGGAATTATGTAATTCAAGTTATTCGGTCCACATATATAAAATCATAAGTCTTTCTCCATAGTTCTTCGAACAAAAAAGTCATTAGAAGTTTTACGTCAAAGTTATTCGGTACACACATTCTAACACCGGAAGTCTTGCATGTAAGTACTCCGGTAACATGTTTCAAAATTACACTTAGGAGAATGTTGAAAGAAGATATCAAATGAAAGAGAATGTCGAGAGAGGATGGATAAAAATGATGAGCCACAACCAATAGGATTTTCAGGAGGGTCGTACAATACGTTTCTTCTGGTAAAGTACGAGCATCATGTTGCTCGCCATTTATGGTTCAACAAGGTAAGTAAATGACAATCATTTTATTTTGAATCATTTTTATTTTTAGTTATATATTTTATAATATATACTTTAAATTTTTTACAAGAGAGAGGTCTGAAGAAAGAACTCAAGGTTGTTGGACACAAGAGCAAGCTATATGATGGATTCCACATTGTCTCCCACATGCGATGAAGAAGTGGTTGAGTGACTTTGGTCTATCTTCACTCTAGAGAAACCGTTTGTCGAGGATATACCAAAATTTGGCATCAACATTTACAGAGAGGTGACATCCAGAGACATCATCATTTTATATGTCATTTGGCAAGATGACCATTACACTGACGTTTCTTATCTGCTTCACCTTCCAATCATGGGTGAGTTCTGGGACCCTCCACCAGGTGTCACTAAAGAAGACGTTGTTGGTCTTGCTGTTAATTTGTTAGGAGTGCCATTTGAGGTGGCAACAATATATGTTTGTGCTTGCAGGGGTGCTTATTATAACGTATCATATAAACTTAATCTTTCTTATTCTCTTATTTCTTTATCCTATAATCGACGAACCATGAACAAACAATTCTCATTATATCCATGCAATGATGCAATGACTCTAAATCCACAATTTTCATGTGATACAACATTAACTATATCTTCAATATATTACTTAATATGATTAGGAAATTGATGAATGAATTGATACATTGAAGTTGGTTGCTTCTTTGATTGAGATTGCTTCTTAGAAGTCCGAGATGATTGAGATAACTTTGTACATGGCCTCTTTAAAGATTGGGATGCTTGATCAACATACTCATGATATGAAAGGTCCATATAAACATCACATCCCACTGCTTTCTTCCATTTCTTATTTACTTCTCCTTTGGTTTTTAGTTTTTCAGGTGGTGGACACATTGAAGTTGTAGTGGGGGTAAGAAATTTCACAAACCCTACTTTTTAATGCCCTTTTCGCAACAATGTAAAATGATTTGAACCTTATCCACAATGCATCTATTTCACTAATCATATTCAACTCTGACCCATCATTAACATCTACCTCCAAGTCAACTTCCATGCTTAGTTTCCTCCAATAGACATGAATAACATCTATTGGTATTGGTATACCACTAAGTGTGTATATTCCTAACTCACAAGGACAAGGCAACCCATAATATGTCCTAAAAGTACACCCACATATTTTCCTGTTGGTTCCCACATAATCAACCCTCAATAACTCTTCAGTAATGCGTCTCAAAGCAACTCAGGATACTAATCCACGCAGATTATCATAAAATGGACTAGTGTTCGAGTGCTCAACATCATAAAAACGTAGAATCTATAATATTTCCCAATTGTAACTCCAAGTTATTATTCATAGTTGTTGAAACAATATTGTTGATACCATATTCCCTGGATTTTGATGATAATAAAGTATTTAAAGAACAATTGGGTATTCTAACATCTTTTGAACTATGAAAGGTTATAAACCTAAGAACAGATAAAAAGAAGATTGATTGTTTTGCATCTGATGATTAGACTTTGGCTTTGAAGATCACTTATGATGACTCTGGCTCTAATGGAAGATTCAAACTCTGAAGAAGTCAATTCTAAAGTGATCATTATCTGAAGAGTGAAGTCTGAAGAAAGTCAACCTCTAAAGTAGGGTCTCTTCAATCGAGGCAACTCTGGCAGACTCAGAGAAATTTTAATCACATGAAGACTTAAAAGAAAAATCTCTTCTTGAATGTCTGAGCTTCAACGGATAATGCCTCTTGCAGAAAGGTGATTTCTTGATGTGTCTAATCAAGTAAAAAGATTATCCAACCTTTTGGTGAAAGTCTCCAACGTCTCTTTTTCTGTTGTCTATATAAGGAGCTGAAGGACCAGATGTTGAAGCCTAATACACTTCCATACAAGACTCTGAACATTGACATTCAAAGAGAAGCTACCCTGTCAAATTTTCTAGACTTAGAACATCTTAAAATTTATATATTCTATAAGTTCTCAAGTCTTAGAGTCTTTCTAAGTTATATTATGTCTGCACCTCTGATTGCATATCAAGTGTAGTTTTTACCCAAATCTCTTAATAGTTTATTATAGAGTCAGACATCTCTTGCTTTAGTGCTTGAGCATTTGAAGTCTCTTTCTTGTGTGCTTGAGCATTGGAAGTCTCTTACTTGTGTGTTTGAGTAAAGGAAGTATCTTGCTTGTGTGCTCGAGCATTGAAGTCTCTTTCTTGGTGCTTAAGCATTTATAATTAATTAAAAGAATGCTTCCATGAATTTAATTTGGTTTTAATTAATTAAAAGAATGCTCCCTGGCTAACTCTGCATAGTGTGATCGGTCGCCGAAATTTAATTTGGTTTTAATTAATTAAAAGAATTAAAATTAATAATAATAATGTGTTTATTATTATTGTCTTGTGGTGATTGGTTATGGCCTTAGTTTTCCTTTATTTTGTTTTGGGTTTTTAAAATACGACCTGCGTGTCGTGCCTCTCTTTTTATCTCTTAATGTAACTTCTTTTCTCATCTCACTCCCTCGTATGTAAAACGAGTTTCTTTTATGTAATGTAATATTATGAAGAAAGAGAAGAATTCAATATCAAAGGAGGACAACCTTGAAGATCTTGCTTGGAGAAGCTTAGATCGTTATTAAGTTAGCTTAGGTTCTCTCATTGGCTTGGGAGAACAATTACGCTAGGGGCCATAACTGTTTCATTATGTATGTTGATGCATGTGAATGTATGTTGATGCATGTGAGAGACGATTTATATCATAAATAAGTCGGTAATATCAGAATAATTGCAAATTCCCTCAAATTAAATATTAAGTTTATGCTTTCCGAGTTTTAGCACTCATTAAGACTAGTATCAGATAATGTAGGTTTCGCCTACGCGAGGTGCATGTTCTATATTAGTAAGGTGCGATGGGATAATTGTAATATCCAATTGCTAAAACAATGGGTCAAACTTAACTAAACAAATTATAATAAGATCATATATGTTTAGAAGAAAGAGTTGGAAATGATCCATGTGATGGATTGGAATAAGGAGTTATTCACCCAACTAAAATATTCGAGAATTGTATTAGATACAATTGGAAGGAGTTCCTACCTAAATAACCTAGTTTTGTGTAATCCGCCTACGCGGACTTAAAACAAAGTGAAATGTGGATCTCGACCCACTAGAAAATCTTCCAATGGGATTTTCCGAATCAAATGGTGAGGGTCATTTGTTTTGAGTAAAATAGTGGGAGCATATTTAATTAAAGGCCTAATTAAATATGTTATTGATACTTATATTGAAATTCTGGTATCAGATATGATATGTCGAAGGTAATGTTACGACACTAATATCTGAATAATACAAATAAGATAAAAGATAAAGAACAGTAATGCAAGAGACACAAGCAATTGTTAACCCAGTTCGTGCAAACTCACCTACGTCTGGGGGCTACCAAGCCAGGAAGGAAATCCACTAAACAAAATTAGTTCAAAGACTCTCAGTAAACAACTTCAAGTTACAGTCTTTTCACCTAATCTCTACCCGTGTGACTTCTATCTAAGAACTCTTAGATATGAGATCCTACTCACTCCCCCTCAATCACAGCAGTGATATAAAACAAGAATTAAAATGAAAAGAAGACACTCTTCAAAGACACATACTTGATCTTGCTTAAAAGCTTCAATTAAGTAAACACACACTCATGCTTCAAAGCTTAGAGTGGACAAATTACAACTCAAAAGTCAGTCCAATTCAATCATCTATGGATGAATGAATGACTCATAATACACACGACCACACAAGGCTAAAACCCTTATTCTCTCTCAATGTTTCGTTTGTTGTTTCTTGTGTATAAAACCAGGTTTTCCATGCCCTATTTATAGAATCGTTTGGCTGGGCTTGGACATCATAAAACCCTAAAACTATTTTCCATTCATATCTTCTCATGACAGCTGATTATATCTCATTGGAAAATAATTCAATCTGGTTGTAATTACTGATTGAGGGCGCGTCCAATCATTACATCAATCACACATAGAATAGCATAAAAAATGCAATCACACAATACATAACATTCAGACTGAATGTTCTATATATACAGATGTCATGACATCTCAGTAAAATCCTGCATATTCACATTTTAAACACCCTGCAGGTACATGTTATCTTATGTAAAGACAACACTTGTGACAACTTGTGAACACTCTAGGTTTTACCAAAATTGCTGCCAACACATAGACCCAACAAACTCTCTGTCATACCCCGATTTTGGCCCTAAAAATTTTCTTCATCAATCATTCATTTTCTTTCCTCCTCGTGACCATTTCATTCGGTCATGAATTCATCCACCTACACTAGTTGTTTAGACATTGCCACTACCGACCATTCCATGATTGTTAGATTTTTACCTCTCGATTTGGCTTTAGATGTTTGATACATTTTGATGAAATCAATTGGAATGTCATTCTCATGTCTAAATTCAATCCATGTTTTGTCTCTCATGGAACATCATTTTCCCTTTCAAGGAGATTTCCATCTATACACCATCTTTTATTTTTTGTTCAAATTTGCATTCACATTTTTATTTTTATATCATGTTCAAATTTGCATTCACATTTTTATTTTTATATCATGATCAAATTTGCATTATTTCATTCAAATTGGAAAGCTTCCATTCATCCATACACATATTCATTCATATTTCAATTACGTCATTCATCCATTTACATGGCATGTGGATAAAGTATCCCATCGCCCAAACATCGGGAAGTTCTAAGGTCCACCAAAACACCGTTGAAGAAGAACACAATGAGTAAAGCAATGAAAACTTCTTTTCTTCTATCCTTTATCATTATTTTCTCACACTTTGTGATTGAAATCCACGAAAAAACAAACAAGTTGGAACTCTTGACAGTCTTCACAAAGCAAAATACATAGGAAACTCTTTGACAGAATGCCTTGTAAGAAGGTAGTTTCTTGGAATGCGATGGTTGCAATTTATGTCCAAGACTTACAAATTGATGAAGCTGTTAAGCTATTCAAAGGAATGCCTTATGAAGATTGTGTATCATGGACTACAATAATTAATGGTTACATTCGGGTTGGCAAACGTGATGAAGCACATAAAGTTTAAATCAGATGCTAATAACTCAAGCTCCAATTTCTTCTATTGTTGAGGTTAAACAAGAAAACTCAGGAAATAGCTATGCATATGGACATGGAAATGAAGAACTTAATTCATGTGTCACAAGTTTCAACACCAACATGTTATATTTCTCTAACAGTAATAATACAAATTTGAGATATCCACCACCGGATCTATTTGCAACAACACTGCATCTGGTGGGGCAAATAAAAAAGAGAGAAGAGATAGAGTTCGTCAAGCTACAACTTAATCAACTTCAAAGAAGGGGTGTCGACTTTAACATATACTCAGGCACGTCCATGGCATGCCCTCATGTCAGTGGGATAGCAACTTTAATCATGTCCATTCATCCATATTGGAGCACAACTGCAATTTGTTCTGCGCTGATAACAACTGCTTATCCAGCTTATAATGATAACAAAAAGCCTGCGACACCCTTTGATTTTGGGGCTGAACACGTGGACCCTGCAAGCACTACGTCCCGGACTAGTCTATGATCTTACAGTTGATGATTATTTGAGCTTCCTCTGTGCATTGAACTACTCAGCTGCCAATATGGAAACCGTGGTGCAGAGAAAGTATAGTTATGACATAAAGAAACACCACACTATAACAAACCTCAATTATCCTTCGTTTTCTGTGGTATTTAAAGAAAGGATGGAGGTTGTTAAACACAGACGTACGCTTGCCAACGTAGGGGCTGCTGGAACCTACAAAATTTCGGTTCACTCTCTCAACCACTGAATCACAGTTCGAGGCGTGGAAGCTTACACAGGGGTATGCTTACGAACGTGGGACTATCATTCTTAGTAAATGCTGCTAAGATGTTAACACCCACACCTGGTGTAATTAAATTGGGCTTCAATATTTGAAGGGTTATTGAATTGGGGCCTCGTGAGATAAAGCTTGCAACAACCGGAGACACCTCAACCCCAAACTTTGTTCCTGCTGCTATGAACTTGACAAGAATAAATAACACCAGCATGACAGATACCTGCCTCACGCTACAGCTTGCCATGACAAATTGTCAAACTCACATTCCAAGTAAAAAAACCTGAAAATGGTGGAAAAGAAAAGATTAAAGTGAAAATTTGTTTGAATCTTCATGGGATTGTAACTGTTGATTCGGAAACTCTCTTCGGAGAGGAAGAAATTGAAGTTCCGGTTACCAAAGAGTCAGCAGAGGAAGATTCAGAATAATAAGGAATTTGCGTATATGTAATTATTGTCATATCGTAGTAAAGCTAATCTCCAAAGCCTTTGATCATGAGATTGTCGTGAGGGACCGCCATCGCTTTCATCACTTTAAGCATGATTCTTGTTCTTGCTTGGACTTTTGGTAGCAGAAGACCATAAAAAATGTGAATGGCTCCTGTTGGTATAGAATGAGGGCAGCAAATCATGATATACTTCACAAGATACCCAAATGCTGCAAGAATTCTAAATCGAGAGCACAGTGAGAACCATCAAATTCGTTGCTCTAGAGAAGTTCCAGGTTCAATTTTAAAACGGCTGAGTTGGTAAGATGCAGTGCAAGTCCCGGACTTGAGGTCACAGGGAAACCCAATATCTTTCATCTGGTGCAAGAGGAAATATGAAAAATGTTAAGTGCTTTTCTAAAGAAGGATGAAAAGAAAGACTAGAAAGTTGTTACCTACTCAATCTGTATGGAAGTTCCCCATAAAACCATCCTGCATTGGACCATCATCAATGCCACAACAGACCTTGCAACATACAACATCAATAATCTTGCTGCAATAAACCAGTGCAACCTGCAATCAACATGCTTGCAACCTCGTCCACAACCTGCGACAAACAATAAAGGTCAAGGCACAACTTGCAACAAACAAGCCTAAACAGTGGCATGCTCAATCCTATAGCACCAATGCGCAATTCATCCAATCATTAGTATCAACAATAATCAATTCCATGCCAAATAAGCTGCATCAATACATGTAGTTATAACAACAAACCTGCAAGCAGAATAATTCAAAACCAAGTGAGGGTGTGCTTGAAACACCTTCCTAGCCTCACTTACAGAACGTAACCACCGGCCAAAATAAACCTGCACCATCATTCTCCATCCGTTCTGCAGCAATACAATAGACCTGCAGTAGAACACATCGCAATACAAATCGAAGCTACTCATATTTTAACCAATCTTCACTGCAGTAAAAAAGCAAGGTAAGTTAGCAAAGGCAGTTAAAATTCAAAAAGATATCCCAAAAGGGATTAAGACAAAACAGAGGGAGAAAGTACGTAGGTTCAGATTACCGTTCCAAAATCCAAGCATCAAAAAAGCCAATGCAAACTGAGTTCACGGAAAGGATGTTGGCAGATACCTGTTTTACTCTACCATACAACAACCCTAAACCCTAAAGCTGTGGAGATAAATAGAGGCGAAGGAGAGACGAAAAGGAGGACGAAAAATTGAGAGGCGGAACAAAATCTCAGAGAAAACCCTAAACACGAAAAAGATCCAAAATTTGGAGACCACGAAAACCTGAAAGCTAGCGAAGGGAGGCAGTCGCAAGCTCGTCATTACCGCCACCGAAGGTGAGTTTTTGTTTGAATCTCTCTGAAGCATTTGATTGAGAGCGAAAGGTTGAGGATGGGTGAAAGTGAGACGGAGAGAGGAACAATTAGGCTAGTGTGAGCTTTTGAGATAGAGGGTTTCGATGAGAGATGAGGGATTGAGGTTAGATTTGAGAGACGGAAAGTTTCGAGAGTGAAAGAGGATGGAGAACGCGGTTGAGAGGCGTAAGAGGGAGTTTGAAGACGATTGAACTTTTCTGGGTTACAGTACCTTTCACTTTTTTTTCTTTTATGCATTTTCTTTTTACTTTTTCAACAAAACCAACATTTAAAACTATAAAAGATCCTACGTTTAGTCTTCCGGTGTTTCAGTTAATAGTGTATATTAAGTATTTTTTTTTGTTATTCCCAATCCATTAGCTCTAGAACCCAACAGCAAGGCGGCTGAGTTTAATTTCCTGTTTTTTTCTTGGTAGTCCAACAGACTATTTTTTATCTTAGTTTTTATTTTTTATTCTAATTTATAATCTATCTTGGTTTACTTATCCAAATTAGCATTAAAATAATAGCTAATCATAAATGGTCTAGTGGAGAGAGGGCAGTTTCATGGTCTTTAGTGGAGTGAGTTCGATATCCATATATAGCATTTTATTTCTTTTAGCATTCATTTTTTTCATGTTTATGTTTTATTATAATTTCTCCTATACTCATAGTTTCATTATTATTTAATAACACAAGTTTGGTTTCCTTTAATTTCATCATCCATTCAAAACCGCTTTAAACTATTAGAATCACACTTTTCTCGATTCAATGTCGAGCCCATTTCCATACCCTTGTAAGTCGATTGCTTTTAAGCATCGCCATCAACCTCACATAGCTTACTCTTGGGCTTTCTTACAATGAGCCAGTTCTCTTGCACTTACACTCATACATTGCATTATTTGTTGTTTGGGCCCGATTTAATTATTTCATGATTTTGAATCCCCATTTGATAAAATGTACCCCACTCCCCCGATGTGTAATAATTTTGTACTGTTTTATTTCTTTATTTGTTTGACTGTTTAGTTAGATACTAACACAAGAATAAAATCAACCATTTCCAAAAAAATACAAAAATAATGACTCGATCCAACGTCGAGTATTTTCTCAATAAACAAATCAATTCATTTCTCCCTCCTATTCTATTCCATTTCTTTCAAACTTTCATCAAACGCTTGATTCAACGTCAAGCCGGTTTTCTTAATAAAAACTCAAAAAATATTAATTTATAGTTAAGACCTTTTCAATAAGATGGAAGAGGAACGTGGTGTATACCGCGCACTCCTGAGACTAGGATTCGAGATGTATATCTCGCCAATCCTAGCTCTCGCCTTCATCCAAATTTATCCACTTTGTTTTCTCTCAAACACTCATTCAAATTTCTCTTAAACGTCCATCAATACTTGATCTAGTGTCAAGTCATTTTTCACAACAAAACTCAAAATACCTAATTCTTATTTAACACTTTTTCAATAAAGGTGGAAATGGAACATGGTGTATACCGTGCACTCCTGAGATTAAGATTCGAGACGTATGCCTCGCCTATCTTAGCTCTCGCCATCGCCTAAAATTGTCAATGAGGTTTCTTCAAACCCTTTCTCAATCAAATTCCAAAAATACTTAATTCCTATCTTAACCTCTTTCAATAAATATGGAAATGAAACATGGTGTATACCGTGCACTCCTGAGGCTAGGATTCGAGATATATATATCGCTCATCCAAGTTCTCGCCATCACTCAAAATACATCCAACCAATCAAACTCTTTCTCGCCGCCGTGCGACTAATCAAAAACCTTTTTTCTCATAAACGAAAGATATATTGTCTTAAGGTGATACAAAACAATGTTTCGGCCACAATTGTTGAGTCGAGATAAGTGACGCTTTTCCGAATGTAGATTTATAAATCCGTTCGATGTGTGGTATGCGTCCACTCCTCATCTGTTTTGGGTAAAACAATGTTCTCGTCGATTGATACAATATAGCTTTCGCTAAAATCGACCAACAAACAAACATTTTTCTACCCAGAACTACGTAAGCCTTGATTTCTCTTTTGAGATACGTAGGAGCAGGATTTTTAAATCTTGTCAGGCCCACTAATAAAAACCTTAGGTTTAGTCCTTCGTCAAAAATCCAAAAACATTCTCCTCTCATCTTTTCTTTCTTTCCCACCTAATAATTCGAAAAGCCTAATATTTCAACTAACACCAACGCACACAACTAACCTAATGGTTCCCGTTGAGTACAACGGACGTGAGGGGTGCTAATACCTTCCCCTTGCGTAATCGACTCCCGAACCCTGATTTGGTTGCGACGATCAATAATCATTGTCATTTTGTCTTGGGTTTTTATCGATATTTCCCCTTTCCTTTTTAGGAATAAATAAAGTTCGGTGGCGACTCTGTTCAGTCCATCATTGCGAGCGTGCGATCGCGCTTCGCTTTGTAGTCGTACCCCCATTTTTTCGAGGTGCGACAGATGGCGACTCTGCTGGGGAATGTTTCTCCCTAAGTGAGTCAAGCCTAGTTAGGACGTTTGTGGGCCTTTGTTTGTTTAATTTTGTGGCTTTTCCCTTATTTGTTGCTTTTTAATATCTTTATTGTTATATTGATATTTGTTGTATATTGGTTCCACCGTGTTGGGTACTTGGATTTTGATTGCAAACCATGTGGGAAAGACTCTACACCCGAGTCTAGAGTGAAAAAACATAAGATAGGACGATGGTTGAGTAGTACGGACTCCCGAGGTGGATACTTCGTAAGAGTCGGTACGAGAACCTCACTTAGAGTAGATTCTTTTGCAAATATTGTCGCCCGAGGTGTATACCTCGTAAGCTTCGATGTTTCAAAGGGGTCCATGACTCTAAGAACCTTTTAGAACATTGAACCTTTGGCCAACTAGAAATGATGGTTGCGTAGTATGGATTCCCGAGGTGAATACTTCGTAAGAATCGATACGAGAACCTCGCTCAGAATAGATTCCCTAGATGGAGTTGATGACCGGAAAGTATTTTCCGTAAGCGTCAAACAGTCTTTTGAATCCATGACTCTGAGTACCCTGTCTAGAACCCAGTCGATGGTTGCGTAGTACGGACTCCCGAGGTGAATACTTCGTAAGAGTCGGTACGAGAACCTCACCCAAAATAGATTCCCTTGATGGAGTTGAAGACCGAAAAGTATTTCCCGTAAGCGTCAAACATTCTTGTGAATTAATCACTCTGGGGATCCTTTGTAACAAAGCCCTAGATCATACCCGGTGAGAACCCCGTTTTGGAAAGCAATCAAATTTATCCATACCTCCGACCTTTGAACCTATCCAAAGAAAAAACAAAAAAACATTGCATCCATCCATTCATTGCAAACGCATAAAAAGCAAAACTCTTAGTTTGTTTCGCATTATTTCAGGAATCCAAGACTTGTTAGCAAGATGAATCCGGAGAGAAGAGGCACTTTTCAGTTCAAATACAAGAACATGGACCTCACCAGCCTGCAAAACTTGAGTGCCAAAATAACACCAATCAAACTCAACAACTTTGTACAAAACTATGGAAGAATTCTGGACATCCTAAATGAGAAGATGGACATGATGACCGCAGTGACTATTGCTCAGTTCTATGATCCACCTCTACGTTGTTTCACGTTTTCTGACTTCCAGTTGGCTTCTACCTTGGAGGAGGTTGAGAGGATCACAGGCCGGAATTTGTAGGATCATAATCCATTTCCTAAGCTCGATGAAGATATTCCTCCCAAGAGGATATCTTCAGCTTTGGGTCTGAAAGTTTCTGAAGTCGTGGACAATTGGGATGTGAAAGGACCTTTCAGTGGTTTTTCTAGGAAGTTCTTTGAAGATCAGGCCAAAAAGATGGAAAAAGAAGGGAATTGGGAAACCTTTTATGCTGTGTTAGCCGTGTTGGTATATGAGATAGTTCTCTTCCCAAATATTGACCAT
Organism: Lathyrus oleraceus; assembly: GCF_024323335.1. Taxonomy (NCBI): domain Eukaryota; kingdom Viridiplantae; phylum Streptophyta; class Magnoliopsida; order Fabales; family Fabaceae; genus Lathyrus; species Lathyrus oleraceus. The sequence continues at coordinate 444,697,715 of NC_066582.1, read as the reverse complement.
TTTGTGGACCACCTGGCGGTGAGAATTTTCCTCTCTGGTAACCCTGTACCGTTCCTCTTGGCAGATCTCTACTACACTCTCCATGACTGTCATGAGAAGAAGGGAGGAATCGTCTTATGTTGTGCGCAGTTGTTGCATGCCTGGTTTAGATCCCATATGCCCGAAGAAGGTCCTTTTGTCTCAAAGGAACTCAAGCCCTTCCAGAAGTTAGCTTCCCTCACTTCCAGTCATGTTAAGTGGTATATCAGGGATTGGGAAACCGAGAATGTGATTGTCAGCATTGGAGACTTCCCCAATGTGCCTTTCATAGGAACCAAGGGTTGCATCAACTATAACCCTGTGTTATCTCTGAGGCAGCATGGGTACCCTATGAATGACCCTCCAAAAGCTGAAGCTCTAGAGCCTTTCATCTTACATAGTGCTGAAGCGGATCATCCCATGGTGAAAAAGATCAAGAGGTCTTGGCAAGCAGTTATCAGAAAAGGTAAGGAGTTGGGTAAGAGAAATGTCATTTCCCAAGAGCCTTACACTTGTTGGGTTAGAGAGAGGGTTCAGATGATTAAACTCCCTTTTCCATTTGATCCTTCTATCTATCCATTGGTTCATGAGCCAGAACCCATATTACCTGAAGATGTAGAGAAGCTCAATGCCTGTATCAAGGAGTTGGAGTTGGAAAATGCTGATTTGAGAATCAAGCTTGGCCGAGTCTCGATAGAGAATTGGAACTTGAAAGACGATCAACAAAAGAAGGACAAAGAGCTTGAAATCTCCAACAAAAGAGCTAGAGTGTCTGAAGCAAGGAGAGAAAAGTTTGGACAAGCGCTCTATAACACTAAATCTGTGTTCAAATCAAAGGAAGAGGAGTTGGATAGAGCTCTACTCCGGATTCAAAAACTCAACAAGACTCTGGAACTGACCCTTGAAATGAAAAGGGAAGCACGACTGATTTCTGAGATTCGTACTCGTGAACTGGAGAATACCATTCAGAAATACAAGGATACTCTAGAATGCGAGAAGTTGAAGACTGAAGAGTCAGAAAGAGTTTGCACACGGCTGAAATATCATTTGGAATGAGCCGATGCTAGAATCCAAGCACTTGAAGGTGGGGATCAGGATGCTGCCTATATGGTGTTGCTAGGTGAATGCAGATATTGGAGAAACCTCTATAGGGACATAGAGGTGACCAAGGTTGAAGACTTGTGCATCATTCAAGATCTCCAAGGGCTTTACACTGAGTGGAAGGGCAAATTTTTGAGGCTGTCAGGATTTGCGAGTTCCATCATGTGAGAGCTACCTGAGAAGCTGCAAGAGGCTGATTGGTGCATGTGTCCAGAGAACACCCCGCATCAAGTCTTTAATTTCATTAAGTTTTGTAAGGCAATGTTAGAAGGGTTAACTACCGACCTTGCTACGGTTCGGAAAGCCCATAAGCCATGAGCACATTGTTTGTATTTGAACTTTGATATGAGATTAATGAAAACCGCTTTTGAGATTCATTTTATTGTGTTTTATTTCCTTATTATTTTAAATATTTGCGAACAAGTGTTGTGACATTTTTGAAATGAATGATTGAAACTAACCAAGAGTTTTGCAAACAAAATGCATCCATACATGCATTCATGCATTTTCAAAACCAGAGTCTCATTCTGTCCTTTCTTCCTCCAGTTCCACGCTGAACTTTCAACACCAGTATAATACTCGTGCCAGAGCTCGTCAAAGAATGGCAGATCAAGAGCATGAATTGGAGCGAGTAAGCTCAGAACTCGAAGACCTACGAGGAAACATGGGTCAAGTTATGGAAATACTACAGGTCATCAGGGCAAAGTTGGACGCCCAAACGATGGTCGTTTCAGAAATCGCCGGTCCCACAATTGAACCCCAACCTGCAAGGACAGTACCAACCACTTGGCCAACCTATGGTTTACCCCCCGGTTTCACACCTCCAGTTGAAGGCGCCCCTGGTTTTGCATAATCCGCTCAGCAGACAGCTCCTCTACCGACCATCAATGAAAATCATCCAGTGGTCCACACGTTCGCACCTCCTCTCGTTCGTGCACATGTGCAACCTTACTTTGAGGATCAACAACATGCTCCAGCTTTTCAGACGAAGATGAGGAAAGGTAGGAAGACATAAGAGGGATGAAGAAGAATTACCAGATGCTTGAGAAAAGATTGAGGGCTATGGAAGGTGACCAAGTGTTTGGTGCTACTGCTAAGGAGATGTGCTTAGTGTCAGGTCTTGTGATTCCTGCGAAGTTCAAGACCCCAGATTTCGATAGGTATGAGGGCCACTCGTGTCCTAAGAGTCACCTTATTATGTACTATCGAAAAATGGCTGCGCATGTAGAGGATGACAAACTTATGATACATTGCTTCCAAGACAACTTGAGGGGTGCTCCCTCTAAATGGTACTTAAGCCTTGATCAGAGTAGGATTCGTTGTTTCCAAGACTTATCTGATGCTTTCATCCAACATTATAAGTATAACATGGATATGGCCCCAGATAGGAGGCAATTGCTCAGCATGTCCCAGAAAGATAAGGAGTCTTTTAAGGAATACGCGCAACGATGAAGGGAAGTGGCCTCGCAAGTCGAACCACCTCTGGCTGAGAAGGAGTTAGCGGATTGGTTCATGGATACAGTTAAACCTATGTTCTATGAAAGAATGGTGAGTAGTGTATCTGCGAGCTTCTCTGACCTGGTCGCCGTGGGCATAAAGGTCGAGCTGGGATTGAAGAATGGAAAGATGATGACCACCTCTGAAACATCTGGTAGTAATGCCAAAATGTTTCCTGGAGGATTTCAAAGAAAGAAGGAGGGTGATACAAATGCAGTGTCAACCAGTCAAAGGAGGAGTCATCCATGGAAGAAACAACTCCAATTTGCTCAACAACAACCAACTTATCCAGTACAATACGTTCAACAACCATATGTGGCTGTTGTCACACCAAATTTCAACCAATCACAAGCTCCTGTCTATCAACCTGCTCAACAAGCGCCAATATACCAACAAGCGCCCGTGCCACCTACTTATCAACAGCCAAGGGCACAGGCTCCTCGTCCACAAAATCCTCCAAATCAAAATAGGGTACAAAGAGGTAGAGTTCCGTTTGCTTCAATCCCTATGACATACACTGAATTGTACCCATCATTACTACAGAGAGAGTTGGTGACTCCCAGACCTTTGGGTCCTCCACCAAATCCTTTACCTCCATGGTATAATCCAGATGCCCATTGTCCTTTCCATGGGGGTGCCCCTGGACATGATTTAGAAGGATGTTATGCTTTAAAGCATATTGTGCGAGACCTGGTTGAGAAGAAGATTCTTTCATTTCGAGACGTCGGACCCAATGTCAAAAGTAACCCTTTTCCAGTGCATGGTGATGTTAATGCCGTCGAGGATGCTTCTGATGTGTGTATAATAAAAAACGTGGAAGATGTTAAAACTCCGTTGCTAGCGCTTCATGCAGGATTGGTGGTGGCTAGATTGATTGATACATGTCACGACAACTGTGAGGAATGTGCCGTTCATCCAAGAGGATGTAAAGTGGTACGAAATGACATTCAGAGCTTGATGGATCAAGGTGTTTTACAAATGTGTGGTCCAACAACAAACGAGGAAGTTTCGGTCATTGAACCCGTTTTTAATATACCAGAACCGTTTGAGGTAACTTATCACAGAAGAGATGTTGTTCATCCATCACCCGTGGTAGTTTGCATGCCTACCCCATTTCCTTTTGAAAGCACCAAGGAGGTACCCTGGAAGTACGACATAACAGTGGTAGATGGAAAGCCCAAAGCTGCTGAAAGTAAGAAAGGTTTGGAGAATGTTGACACCGACATCACTAATATCGCAGGGACAAGCAAGATGACCCGCAGTGGTCGGATTTATACTCCCAATATTAATGTAAACCCTCAAGAGCCAACAAGGGAAGCTGTAAATGTAAATCCTACCCCAGAGCATGGAGGGACACAGCCGGCTGTGCGAACAGATGAAGCAAGTGAGTTCCTAAGGATAATAAATAAATCTGACTACAAGATAGTTGATCAGTTACATCAAACACCATCAAAAATATCTATCTTGTCTTTGCTTCTGAATTCCGAAGCTCATAGGGAGGCTCTACTAAAAGTGCTTGCTCAGGCTCATGTTACCCAAGATATAACGGTTGGACAATTCGATGGGGTGGTCGCCAATATCACAGCCTGCAACACTCTAAGCTTAAACAATGAAGAGCTACCCAAGGAGGGGAAGAATCACAACCGCGCTTTGCATGTATCCATAAAGTGCCAAGAAGATGTTCTGGCCAGAGTTTTAGTTGACACTAGATCATCCCTCAATGTTCTACCAAAGAGGGCACTTGCTAAATTGTCTTACCAAGGTTCAGAATTGAAACCCAGTGCCCTTGTGGTAAAAGCATTTGATGGCTCTCGAAGGACAGTAGTTGGGGAGGTAGAGCTACCAATACAGATCAGACCGCATGTATTCCCCATCAATTTCCAAGTTATGGACATAAATCCAGCTTATAACTGCCTTTTGGGACGCCCATGGATACATGCTGCTGGGGCAGTAACTTCTACTCTGCATCAAAAGATGAAGTTCGTTGTCGATGACAAGCTCGTCATTGTCTCGGGTGAAGAAGATTTTATCATCAGTCAACTCTCCTCTTTCCGTTATATTGAGGCTGATGAGGATACTTTAGAAACCTCTTTTCAAGCCCTTGAAATATCCAATGCCACACTTGAAGAGGTTAAGGATCCTGTTGAGAAAACCAGTTTGTCATTCGCCTCTTTGAAGAGCGCAAGATCAACAGTTGAAGGTGGAGGCCCTGCAGGTTGGGGGCAAGTCATCAACGTCAATGAGAAAAATGACCGTTTTGGTTTGGGGTACAAGCTTTCTGCTAATGGAGGAGCCCTGGTCCCTGCAAAGAACCGTGTGCGGAGCATACAAGAAGTTTTCCTGAGCAAAGGATTTATCCATGGAGATCAAGTTGGTGCAGTGGAAGATGACACTGAAGATGGTGAAACATCAAACCTGATATACCGATGTGAAGCAGCCCTAACAAATTGGGAAGCGGTTGAGATTCCAGAAGTTTTTCCTGTGTCGAAGTAATTGTGTTTTTCCTTTGTGTTTTTTTGAAAATCCTTAGCTCTACCCAAGGCTAATGGATCATTTGTAGGGCCCCTTTTGAATTTCAAAAAAAATCATTATGACAAATAAAGAGCATTTTGTTCAAATTCTTGTCGTTCATTTACTTTGTTTTTCTTTCCTTAAAATGGCAATCCTTTCAAAAACTACAAAAATATTTTTTATTATTTCTTTTGCTTTTTATTTCCATTTTACTAAAAAAAAACCATCATTAAAAAACATGCAGAATAATCAATAAACCAGTTGAATTCGATGACCCCACTACTTCCTATAATTTTGAACTCCCCATCTACCAAGCGGAAGAGGAGAGTGATGAAGATTGTGATTTCCCAGAAGAACTGGAAAGGATGCTCGAGCACGAGTCAAAGGCCCTTCAGCCACATCAAGAACTAGTGGAAACAATCAACCTTGGCACCGAAGAGGACAAGAAAGAGGTCAAAGTTGGGACTACACTTGAGGCAAGCATCAAAGAAAGATTGATCAAGTTGCTACATGAATATGTAGATGTATTTGCTTGGTCGTATCAGGATATGCCAGGTTTAGATACTGATATTGTGGTCCACAAGCTACCACTACAGCCAGATTGTCCGCCAGTGAAGCAGAAGCTCCGAAGAGCAAGACCCAACATGGCTCTAAAGATTTGTGACGAGGTGAAACGTCAACTTGATGCCGGTTTTCTAGCAGTTGCAAAGTACCCTCAATGGGTAGCCAACATTGTGCCAGTACCCAAAAAGGATGGCAAGGTCAGGATGTGTGTTGATTACAGGGATCTAAACAAAGCTAGTCCAAAAGACGATTTCCCCCTGCCACATATTGACACTCTGGTAGACAACACTGCTAAGTTCGCGGTCTTCTCCTTTATGGACGGATTCTCGGGTTATAATCAGATTAAGATGGATCCAGAAGACATGGAAAAGACCACATTCATCACCCCTTGGGGAACATTTTGCTACAAGGTAATGCCATTCGGTCTCAAAAATGCTAGGGCAACTTACCAAAGAGCAATGGTCACTCTTTTCCATGATATGATGCATAAGGAAATTGAGGTTTATGCGGATGATATGATTGCAAAATCCCAAAGTGAAGAGGGTCATATAGACCACTTGCAAAAGCTATTCGAGCGTCTTCGGAAATTCCGACTACGGCTGAATCCTGCTAAATGCACCTTCGGTGTCCGATCCGGAAAGTTGCTTGGTTTCATTGTTAGTCAACGAGGAATTGAGGTAGATCCAGACAAGGTTAGGGCAATACAAGAAATGCCTGCTCCATGTACAGAGAAAGAAGTTAGAGGATTCCTGGGACGTTTGAACTACATCTCTAGGTTTATATCTCATATGACTGCTACATGTGAACCTATATTCAAGTTGCTCAGAAAAGATCAAGCAGTTGAATGGAATTCTGACTGCCAAATGGCTTTTGAGAAGATCGGACAATACCTGCAAGAGCCCCCTATTCTAATTCCACTTGTCCAGGGGAAACCACTCTTTATGTACTTAACTGTGCTTGAAAAATCAATGGGATGTGTGCTGGGACAACATGACGAAACCGGTCGAAAGGAACATGCCATCTATTATCTGAGTAAGAGATTTACCGATTGTGAATCCCGATATTCACTCTTAGAGAAAACTTGTTGTGCTTTAGCATGGGCCGCTCGTCGTCTAAGACAATACATGATTTTCCATACTACTTTGTTGATCTCAAAAATGGATCCAATAAAGTATATCTTTGAAAAGCCTGCTTTGACTGGAAGACTCGCCCGTTGGCAGATGTTACTATCTGAGTATGACATCCAATATGTATCTCAGAAGGCCATCAAAGGAAGCGTGTTGTCTGATTACCTGGCAAACCAACCCGTTGAAGATTACCAGCCGTTGAAGTTTGACTTCCTGATGAAGACATTATGGTAGTAAAGGATTGTGAAATCCCAGGACTTGATGAAGGACCTGAACCCGGATCTCGGTGGAAGCTCATGTTCAATGGTTCCTCCAATTACATGGGGCATGGCGTAAGAGCTGTTCTATTAAATCCGAATGGTGGGTACACTCCTTTCACAACAAGGTTGTGTTTTGACTGCACGAACAATATAGCAGAATATGAGGCGTGCATCCTAGGCATTGAAGCAGCAATTGATCTCCGAATCAAAATCCTCGAAGTATGTGGAGACTCAGCCTTGGTGATATACCAAGTCAAGGGCGAATGGGAAACTCGTGATACCAAGTTGATCCCATACCGTGCCTATGTCATGGAATTAATAAAATACTTTGACGAAATCACTTTCCGTCATATCCCGAGAACTGAGAATCAAATTGCTGATGCTTTGGCTATGTTGGCTTCAATGTACCAAGTTAGATTCCATAATGAAGCACCTCTCATTCAGATCGAGCGGAAATTTGAGCCTGCCTACTATCAATCAGTTGAAGAGGAAGCCGATGGTAAACTCTGGTTTCACGACATCAAATGCTTTTTGCAAAATCAAGAATATCCAACAGATGCAACAACCCTTGACAAGAAAACATTGAGGAAGTTAGCATCCAAATTCTTCTTAAGCAATGGTGTGTTATACAAAAGAAACCACGACATGATTCTGCTCAGATGCGTGGATAGACGTGAAGCGGACCTGTTGATCAAAGAGATTCATGAAGGATCCTTTGGAACTCATGCCAATGGGCATGCCATGGCCAAGAAGATTTTGAGAGCTGGTTACTACTGGTTGACCATGGAATCCGACTGCTTCAATTATGCTAGAAAATGTCATAAATGCCAAATATATGCCGACAAGGTACACGTGCCTTCGACCTTACTAAATGTTTTGACGTCACCTTGGCCTTTCTCAATGTGGGGCATCGACATGATTGGTGCCATCGAGGCTAAAGCTTCCAATGGTCACCGCTTCATCCTGGTTGCCATTGATTACTTTACCAAATGGGTAGAAGCCGCCTCTTACGCTAATGTGACAAAACAAGTGGTTGCACGATTTCTCAAGAAAGAGATCATTTGCCGTTATGGAATTCCAAGCCGGATCATCACAAATAATGGGACGAATCTGAACAATAAGACCATGAAAGAATTATGCGAAAGCTTCAAGATTGAACACCATAACTCTTCACCATATCGTCCAAAGATGAATGGCGCTGTTGAAGCAGCTAATAAAAACATCAAGAAGATCCTACAGAAAATGGTAAAAACCTATAAGGATTGGCACGAAATGCTACCCTTTGCACTGCATGGATATCGGACTTCCGTCCGCACTTCAACAGGGGCAACCCCGTTCTCTTTGGTATATGGGATGGAAGCAGTTCTCCCAATTGAAGTAGAGATACCTTCAACGAGAATCTTGATGGAGACCAAGCTAGAACAGGCTGAGTGGATTCAAAATAGATTTGATCAGTTAAACCTCATAGACGAGAAGCGAATGACTTATTTGTGCCATGGACAATTATACCAAAAACGGTTTAAAAGGGCTTTTGACAAGAAAGTACGTGTTCGGGAATTCAGAGAAGGAGACCTCTTGCTTAAGAAGATCTTGCCAATACACAAGGACTCACGTGGGAAGTGGACTCCCAATTATGAAGGCCCATATGTTGTGAAGAAAGCTTTCTCCGGAGGTGCCTTGATTCTTACAACTATGGATGATGAAGAGCTCTCACACCCCGTGAACTCTGATGCAGTTAAAAAATACTATGCCTAATAAAGACCCGCTAAATCGAAAACCTGAAAAGGCGATTTAGGCAAAAAGGAGCGTCCCGGTGGATTGAAAACCCGAAAGGGCGATCCAGGTAAAAGTTAGGGGCAAAAGGCATAAACTGCATCAGTTGTTACTGATTAACACCGAAGAATTTGAGGCGGAAGATCAATCCAGTTACTCCCCTTAGAAGCAAGGTTTTGGGAAATCATATCTAGTAGGGATGTTAGTGGTCACTGAATTCAACGTAAACCTTTCCTTATTGCCATTTTCCAAAAATTGTAATATTCCATGGAGCTACGCCATTTGTGGGCTACCATTCTTGAATAAAATGCAAGTTTTCCCAATCATTGTTAGTTGTGTTCATCTACGCTCTTCTTTGTTATGCAAAATGTCATTTATTTGTTAATAATGAAATTTTGAAACTTGAAAAAGAATTTGAAATTTAGTAAAAAGAACAAAATTACTTTGATATATGTGAAAATCAAAGGAAAATCATTTGTTTCCCCGAAGGTCTCAAGGTTGCATAAATATTCCTGGCACCAACAAAAGTCCCCATGGAGTACAATTTATTAATCCTATAGAAGGATGGACCTTTGGTTATTTATAACTGACAATCATGATAGATTCTTCTCTGGACGCGCTTGTTAATCGCACGAGTATGAGTTATTGGTGTTGAGGAATCAGAATCTCCGTAAAAAGCCCCTACAAACTCCCAGTCCACTCAAGTGTCAGCATTCTCATGATCATGATCATTCATATATCATGCATAATAGAATTCAAATCATGCATAGCCGGAATGTACTTCGTGCTCATTGTGCATTGACCTAGGTATTGTTGTTGACCCTATATCTTTTGACCTCTAATTCCAGTTTGTCTGTGGTATCCTTGAACCAACATCTGGTTTTCGCAGTCATTTTCAAGTCCAATTGTTGTTGGCAAAATCCGTTAAAAGCTGGTTGTAGTCCATTGCTTACGGTCAGAGTCCAATTGTTGTTATTCCATTATCAGGTCATATATGAACCTGTTGTTCAGTTCTATCCAGGTCATATATGAACCTGTTGTTGAACTTTATTCCATTATCAGGTCATATATGAACCTGTTGTTCAGTGCTATTCAGGTCATATATGAACCTGTTGTTGAACTTTATTCCATTATCAGGTCATATATGAACCTGTTGTTCAATACTATTCAGGTCATATATGAACCTGTTGTTCAATACTATTCAGGTCATATATGAACCTGTTGTTGAGCTTTTATCCATTGTCAGGTCATATATGAACCTGTTGTTCAATACTATTCAGGTCATATATGAACCTGTTGTTGAGCTTTTATCCATTGTCAGGTCATATATGAACCTGTTGTTCAAGTGTTATTCAGGTCATATATGAACCTATTATTGAACTTTAATCCATTGTCAGGTCATATATGAACCTGTTGTTCAATACTATTCAGGTCATATATGAACCTGTTGTTGAGCTTTTATCCATTGTCAGGTCATATATGAACCTGTTGTTCAAGTGCTATTCAGGTCATATATGAACCTGTTATTGAACTTTAATCCATTGTTAGGTCATATATGAACCTGTTGTTCAAGTGCTATTCAGGTCATATATGAACCTGTTGATACACTCTTGTTGATTTTTTCTGAGTTTGTTAGGTCATATCTGAACCTGCTGTCAGAACTTCTTGATATTCCCCCAGCATTGTCAGGTCATATATGAACCTGTTTGTTGTGTTTTATTCCAGTATTGCCAGGTCATATCTGAACCTGTTGTGACATTTTCTTTCTTATTCGGGTCTAGTAAGTCATATGTGAACTTACTACCGAAATCTCTTGTACTCTGAATGTTGTTTATCAACTTTCACTTGGATTACTCCCCAGTGTGTGTCTGATTCTCCAACAGGATTTGTCTTCCCCAACGAGTTTGTTTTTTACCATTTGTCTGTCTCCCTGTGGACCACCAACATTCCCCACAGATTGGTCTGTCTAGTAGCATCTACTGTTAAGGGTTCGCCATATCCCTAGCAGATAAAAATCACAAAAAAAAAGAAAAAAAAGAATCATGCATCCATGCATATCATATCATATCACATCATGTCATAGGGATTCAGGATCAAAATCCGGGTCTTCTTAGTATTTAACCATCTCCCACTATGATCATATGAAGAGTGTCCTGCTTCATACTCTCTAGTTGAAGACGCTTAAATAGGGGCAACTGTCATACCCCGATTTTGGCCCTGAAAATTTTCTTCATCAATCATTCATTTTCTTTCCTCCTCGTGACCATTTCATTCGGTCATGAATTCATCCACCTACACTAGTTGTTTAGACATTGCCACTACCGACCATTCCATGGTTGTTAGATTTTTACCTCTCGATTTGGCTTTAGATGTTTGATACATTTTGATGGAATCAATTGGAATGTCATTCTCATGTCTAAATTCAATCCATGTTTTGTCTCTCATGGAACATCATTTTCCCTTTCAAGGAGATTTCCATCTATATACCATCTTTTATTTTTTGTTCAAATTTGCATTCACATTTTTATTTTTATATCATGTTCAAATTTGCATTCACATTTTTATTTTTATATCATGATCAAATTTGCATTATTTCATTCAAATTGGAAAGCTTCCATTCATCCATACACATATTCATTCATATTTCAATTACGTCATTCATCCATTTACATGGCATGTGGATAAAGTATCCCATCGCCCAAACATCGGGAAGTTCTAAGGTCCACCAAAACACCGTTGAAGAAGAACACAATGAGTAAAGCAATGAAAACTTCTTTTCTTCTATCCTTTCTCATTATTTTCTCACACTTTGTGATTGAAATCCACGAAAAAAAAACAAGTTGGAACTCTTGACAGTCTTCACAAAGCAAAATACATAGGAAACTCTTTGACAGAATGCCTTGTAAGAAGGTGGTTTCTTAGAATGCGATGGTTGCAATTTATGTCCAAGACTTACAAATTGATGAAGCTGGTAAGCTATTCAAAGGAATGCCTTATGAAGATTGTGTATCATGGACTACAATAATTAATGGTTACATTCGGGTTGGCAAACGTGATGAAGCACATAAAGTTTAAATCAAATGCTAATAACTCAAGCTCCAATTTCTTCTATTGTTGAGGTTAAACAAGAAAACTCAGGAAATAGCTATGCATATGGACATGGAAATGAAGAACTTAATTCATGTGTCACAAGTTTCAACACCAACATGTTATATTTCTCTAACAGTAATAATACAAATTTGAGATATCCACCACCGGATCTATTTGCAACAACACTGCATCTGGTGGGGCAAATAAAAAAGAGAGAAAAGATAGAGTTCATCAAGCTACAACTTAATCAACTTCAAAGAAGGGGTGTCGACTTTAACATATACTCAGGCACGTCCATGGCATGCCCTCATGTCAGTGGGATAGCAGCTTTAGTCATGTCCATTCATCCAGATTGGAGCACAAGTGCAATTCGTTCTGCGCTGATAACAACTACTTATCCGGCTTACAATGATAACAAAAAGCCTGCGACACCCTTTGATTTTGGGGCTGAACACGTGGACCCTGTAAGCACTACGTCCCGGACTAGTCTATGATCTTACAGTTGATGATTATTTGAGCTTCCTCTGTGCATTGAACTACTAAGCTGCAAATATGGAAACCGTGGTGCAGAGAAAGTATAGTTATGACATAAAGAAACACCACACTATAACAAACCTCAATTATCCTTCGTTTGGTGTGGTATTTGAAGAAAGGATGGAGGTTGTTAAACACAGACGTACGCTTACCAACGTAGGGGCTGCTGGAACCTACAAAATTTCGGTTCACTCTCTCAACCACTGAATCACAGTTCGAGGCGTGGAAGCTTAAACAGGGGTATGCTTACGAACGTGGGACTATCATTCTTAGTAAATGCTGCTAAGATGTTAACACCCACACCCGATGCAATTAAATTGGGCTTCAATATTTGAAGGGTTATTGAATTGGGGCCTCGTGAGATAAAGCTTGCAACAACCGGAGACACCTCAACCCCAAACTTTGTTCCTGCTGCTATGAACTTGACAAGAATAAATAACACCAGCATGACAGATACCTGCCTCACGCTACAGCTTGCCATGACAAATTGTCAAACTCACATTCCAAGTAAAAAAACCTGAAAATGGTGGAAAAGAAAAGATTAAAGTGAAAATTTGTTTGAATCTTCATGGGATTGTAACTGTTGATTCGGAAACTCTCTTCGGAGAGGAAGAAATTGAAGTTCCGGTTACCAAAGAGTCAGCAGAGGAAGATTCAGAATAATAAGGAATTTGCGTATATGTAATTATTGTCATATCGTAGTAAAGCTAATCTCCAAAGCCTTTGATCATGAGATTGTCGTGAGGGACCGCCATCGCTTTCATCACTTTAAGCATGATTCTTGTTCTTGCTTGGACTTTTGGTAGCAGAAGACCATAAAAAATGTGAATGGCTCCTGTTGGTATAGAATGAGGGCAGCAGATCATGATATACTTCACAGGATACCCAAATGCTGCAAGAATTCTAAATCGAGAGCACAGTGAGAACCATCAAATTCGTTGCTCTAGAGAAGTTCCAGGTTCAATTTTAAAACGGCTGAGTTGGTAAGATGCAGTGCAAGTCCCGGACTTGAGGTCACAGGGAAACCCAATATCTTTCATCTGGTGCAAGAGGAAATATGAAAAATGTTAAGTGCTTTTCTAAAGAAGGATGAAAAGAAAGACTAGAAAGTTGTTACCTGCTCAATTTGTATGGAAGTTCCCCATAAAACCATCCTGCATTGGACCATCATCAATGCCACAACAGACCTTGCAACATACAACATCAATAATCTTGCTGCAATAAACCAGTGCAACCTGCAATCAACATGCTTGCAACCTCGTCCACAACCTACGACAAACAATAAAGGGCAAGGCACAACCTGCAACAAACAAGCCTAAACAGTGGCATGCTCAATCCTGTAGCACCAATACGCAATTCATCCAATCATTAGTATCAACAATAATCAATTCCATGCCAAATAAGCTGCATCAATACATGTAGTTATAACAACAAACCTGCAAGCAGAATAATTCAAAACCAAGTGAGGGTGTGCTTGAAACACCTGCCTAGCCTCACTTACAGAACGTAACCACCGGCCAAAATAAACCTGCACCATCATTCTCCATCCGTTCTGCAGCAATACAATAGACCTGCAGTAGAACACATCGCAATACAAACCGAAGCTACTCATATTTTAACCAATCTTCACTGCAGTAAAAAAGCAAGGTAAGTTAGCAAAGGCAGTTAAAATTCAAAATGATATCCCAAAAGGGATTAAGACAAAACAGAGGGAGAAAGTACGTAGGTTCAGATTACCGTTGCAAATTCCAAGCATCAAAAAGGCCAATGCAAACTGAGTTCACGGAAAGGATGTTGGCAGATACCTGTTTTACTCTACCATACAACAACCCTAAACCCTAAAGCTGTGGAGATAAATAGAGGCGAAGGAGAGACGAAAAGGAGGACGAAAAATTGAGAGGCGGAACAAAATCTCAGAGAAAACCCTAAACACGAAAAAGATCCAAAATTTGGAGACCACGAAAACCTGAAAGCTAGCGAAGGGAGGCAGTCGCAAGCTCGTCATTACCGCCACCGAAGGTGAGTTTTTGTTTGAATCTCTCTGAAGCATTTGATTGAGAGCGAAAGTTTGAGGATGGGTGAAAGTGAGACGGAGAGAGGAACGATTAGGCTAGTGTGAGCTTTTGAGATAGAGGGTTTCGATGAGAGATGAGCGATTGAGGTTAGATTTGAGAGACGGAAAGTTTCAAGAGTGAAAGAGGATGGAGAACACGGTTGAGAGGCGTAAGAGGGAGTTTGAAGACGATTGAACTTTTCTGGGTTACAGTACCTTTCACTTTTTTTTCTTTTATGCATTTTCTTTTTACTTTTTCAACAAAACCAACATTTAAAACTATAAAAGATCCTACGTTTAGTCTTCCGATGTTTCAGTTAATAGTGTATATTAAGTATTGTTTTTTTGTTATTCCCAATCCATTAGCTCTAGAACCCAACAGCCAGGCGGCTGAGTTTAATTTCCTGTTTTTTTCTTGGTAGTCCAACAGACTGTTTTTTATCTTAGTTTTTATTTTTAATTCTAATTTTTAATCTATCTTGGTTTACTTATCCAAATTAGCATTAAAATAATAGCTAATCATAAATGGTCTAGTGGAGAGAGGGCAGTTTCATGGTCTTTAGTGGAGTGAGTTCGATATCCATATATAGCATTTTATTTCTTTTAGCATTCATTTTTTTCATGTTTATGTTTTATTATAATTTCTCCTATACTCATAGTTTCATTATTATTTAATAACACAAGTTTGGTTTCCTTTAATTTCATCATCCATTCAAAACCGCTTTAAACTATTAGAATCACACTTTTCTCGATTCAATGTCGAGCCCATTTCCATACCCTTGTAAGTCGATTGCTTTTAAGCATCGCCATCAACCTCACATAGCTTACTCTTGGGCTTTCTTACAATGAGCCAGTTCTCTTGCACTTACACTCATACATTGCATTATTTGTTGTTTGGGCCCGATTTAATTATTTCATGATTTTGAATTCCCATTTGACAAAATGTACCCCACTCCCCCGATGTGTAATAATTTTGCACTGTTTTATTTCTTTATTTGTTTGACTGTTTAGTTAGATACTAACACAAGAATAAAATCAACCATTTCCAAAAAAATACAAAAATAATGACTCGATCCAACGTCGAGTATTTTCTCAATAAACAAATCAATTCATTTCTCCCTCCTATTCTATTCCATTTCTTTCAAACTTTCATCAAACGCTTGATTCAACGTCAAGCCGGTTTTCTTAATAAAAACTCAAAAATTTTAATTTATAGTTAAGACCTTTTCAATAAGATGGAAGAGGAACGTGGTGTATACCGCGCACTCTTGAGACTAGGATTCGAGATGTATATCTCGCCAATCCTAGCTCTCGCCATCATCCAAATTTATCCACTTTGTTTTCTCTCAAACACTCATTCAAATTTCTCTTAAACGTCCATCAATACTTGATCTAGTGTCAAGTCATTTTTCACAACAAAACTCAAAATACCTAATTCTTATTTAACACTTTTTCAATAAAGGTGGAAATGGAACATGGTGTATACCGTGCGCTCCTGAGATTAAGACTCGAGACGTATGCCTCGCCTATCTTAGCTCTCGCCATCGCCTAAAATTGTTAATGAGGTTTCTTCAAACCCTTTCTCAATCAAATTCCAAAAATACTTAATTCCTATCTTAACCTCTTTCAATAAAGATGGAAATGGAACATGGTGTATACCGTGCACTCCTGAGGCTAGGATTCGAGATGTATATCTCGCTCATCCAAGTTCTCGCCATCACTCAAAATACATCCAACCAATCAAACTCTTTCTCGCCGCCGTGCGACTAATCAAAAACCTTTTTTCTCATAAACGAAAGATATATTGTCTTAAGGTGATACAAAATAATGTTTCGGCCATAATTGTTGAGTCGAAATAAGTGACACTTTTCCGAATGTAGATTTATAAATCCGTTCGATGTGTGGTATGCGTCCACTCCTCATCTGTTTTGGGTAAAACAATGTTCTCGTCGATTGATACAATATAGCTTTCGCTAAAATCGACCAACAAACAAACATTTTTCTACCCAGAACTACGTAAGCCTTGATTTCTCTTTTGAGATACATAGGAGCAGGATTTTTAAATCTTGTCAGGCCCACTAATAAAAAACTTAGGTTTAGTCCTTCGTCAAAAATCCAAAAACATTCTCCTCTCATCTTTTCTTTCTTTCCCACCTAATAATTCGAAAAGCCTAATATTTCAACTAACACTAACGCACACAACTAACCTAATGGTTCCCGTTGAGTACAACGGACGTGAGGGGTGCTTATACCTTCCCCTTGCGTAATCGACTCCCGAACCCTGATTTGGTTGCGACGACCAATAATCATCGTCATTTTGTCTTGGGTTTTGTCGATATTTCCCCTTTCCTTTTTAGGAATAAATAAAGTTCGGTGGCGACTCTGTTCAGTCCATCATTGCGAGCGTGCGATCGCGCTTCGCTTTGTAGTCGTACCCCCATTTTTTCGAGGTGCGACAGATGGAGACTCTGCTGGGGAATATTTCTCCCTAAGTGAGTCAAGCCTAGTTAGGACGTTTGTGTGCCTTTGTTTGTTTAATTTTGTGGCTTTTCCCTTATTTGTTGCTTTTTAATATCTTTATTGTTATATTGATATTTGTTGTATATTGGTTCCACCGTGTTGGATACTTGGATTTTGATTGCAAACCATGTGGGAAAGACTCTACACCCGAGTCTAGAGTGAAAAAACATAAGATAGGACGATGGTTGAGTAGTACGGACTCCCGAGGTGGATACTTCGTAAGAGTCGGTACGAGAACCTCACTTAGAGTAGATTCTTTTGCAAATATTGTCGCCCGAGGTGTATACCTCGTAAGCTTCGATGTTTCAAAGGGGTCCATGACTCTAAGAACCTTTTAGAACATTGAACCTTTGGCCAACTAGAAATGATGGTTGCGTAGTATGGATTCCCGAGGTGAATACTTCGTAAGAATCGATACGAGAACCTCGCTCAGAATAGATTCCCTAGATGGAGTTGATGACCGGAAAGTATTTTCCGTAAGCGTCAAACAGTCTTTTGAATCCATGACTCTGAGTACCCTGTCTAGAACCCAGTCGATGGTTGCGTAGTACGGACTCCCGAGGTGAATACTTCGTAAGAGTCGGTACGAGAACCTCACCCAAAATAGATTCCCTTGATGGAGTTGACGACCGGAAAGTATTTCCCGTAAGCGTCAAACATTCTTGTGAATTAATGACTCTGGGGATCCTTTGTAACAAAGCCCTAGATCATACTCGGTGAGAACCCCGTTTTGGAAAGCAATCAAATTTATCCATACCTCCGACCTTTGAACCTATCCAAAGAAAAAACAAAAAAACATTGCATCCATCCATTCATTGCAAACGCATAAAAAGCAAAACTCTTAGTTTGTTTCGCATTATTTCAGGAATCCAAGACTTGTTAGCAAGATGAATCCGGAGAGAAGAGGCACTTTTCAGTTCAAATACAAGAACGTGGACCTCACCAGCCTGCAGAAGTTGAGTGCCAAAATAACACCAATCAAACTCAACAGCTTTGTACAAAACTATGGAAGAATTTTGGACATCCTAAATGAGAAGATGGACATGATGACCGCAGTGACTATTTCCCCTTTCCTTTTTAGGAATAAATAAAGTTCGGTGGCGACTCTGTTCAGTCCATCATTGCAAGCGTGCGATCGCACTTTGCTTTGTAGTCGTACCCCCATTTTTTCGAGGTGCGACACTCTCCCTTTGGTAAATTTTGGCTAAAACAAACATTAGACCATTTGTTCACAAGAGTAAAACACACATCAGTAGTTTTTAACAGCAGAAGTAATAAAACACACATTTACTAGCTAAAATAGTAACTAGTAAACACATATTAAACACATATGTGCTTCTTCTCCCCCTCAGTCTGTTCAACACAGACATCTTCTTTAACAACACCTGTAACACACATCACCCCATATGACATCATCTTCAATATCACATGTACTACTCATAACATCCTTTTCAACATCATATGTTATCTGTTTATAGCATAGCTACTTTAGCTACAGCTCCTTTAGCTACTTCTCCCCCTTTTTAGCCATAAGAGACCAAAGAGACCAATGAGACAAAATAAATGTCTTTTAGTCAAAGAGAATGTCATTTAGAATGTCAAAACATATTGTTAGTGTCGCATCACGCGAAAAACCGGCGGGAAAACAAGAACAACAGAGCCGCCACCGTGCGTTATTTATCCCAAAAGAGGGAAAGGAAACGCTCAGAGTAAACCTGGAAAAAAGCATGGTCTCGCGACCAAAGAGAATGGGATCGGGAGTCGGTTATGCGAAGGGAAGGTATTAGCACCCCTACGCATCCGTCGTACTCGACGGGATCCACGCACAAAAGGAAGGAAAATGGTTGCTAAAACGCTGCTCACACACACACACTGGCTGAAAGAGACACAAGAAAACAAGACTGAAACTGACTCGGCAGGATGTCGCATCCTGGGCCTACTTAGTCTATCAGGCATAGACATCAGAGTCGAAGTAGTTCGGACTGGGGAAACGACACATGCTCGCTAGGATATCGCGTCCTGTGCATACGTATCTTCTCGGACGAGAGAAGAATCAGAGCATTCGTAGCTCGGCTGACACGCACACAAACAAACACAGGCAAAGGCAAACGTGGAGCCTGAATGCCAATCACTGGACTTACATCAGCATCCGAACCAAAACACACACAAGAAGGCAAACATGGAGCCTGAACGCCAATCACTGGACTTACATCAGCATCCGAACCAACAAACCCACACTGGAACCCGAATGCCACTCGATGGACTTACATCAGCTTCCAAGCACACAACAAGGCAAAACAAAGACACAGGCGCCCGGAGAGATCTGCTCATCTCCTGCCTACGTACCTCATCTGGTATGAGGATCAGGGCGACGTAGTTCCCCTACGCAGGGATAAAGGACTAGCCTAACCAGATAACAGAGGGAGACACAACTAGGGAGACTACGACTCGAGCCTAGATGTTATCATGCAAAATCAACCCTAAGTTAAGGTTTCTAGCTAACTGGCACAGGGAGCCAGCCTATCCTAATCATGACTCGCACAGAAAGCAAGCCACACACACACTTAACTTGCACAGGAAGCAAGTCAAGCACAACCTAGCTTGCACAGGAAGCAAGTCTAAACTAACCCTAACTTGCACAGGAAGCAAGTCAAACAAACATACAAGCACAGGTAGCACACACTACACACAAGCAAGGGGCTCAAACAAGGCTAGGTTTTAGTCGAGGGGTCATATCAACCTCAACAAACAAACCTCTGGAACTGGGTGAATGTGCTCTTAACCTTGCCATTGAGGGGCTAAGGTGAAGCAGATGAAAGGTGAGTGAAGATAAGACTTCACAGCTCTTATCCCTGGCCTGGGAGAGCTTAAGACAAGAATGTGTGGGTTCAGAAAGTGGGAACTCTTCTACACATTTGATACTGACTCAACTGTACAATTGTACAAGATCTTGGGTTTGTATCTGCAATGCATCAACACAGTGGTGTGAGCAAAGCAGATGACACACAGAATAGCAGGGGATAGGTTGCTTATCCCTTGGGTTCTGCCAATTGCCTCTTCACTTAGGAGGACTTTGACTCTATACAAGGACAAATGTAAACAGTCACAAACATTGCCTCTTAAGGAGGACTTCAGACAGTTGCCTGACCAAGTAACAGGCCAGATCTTCCAGACTACATGAAGATAGAAAGGTATACCTCAATGCAAATTGCTATTAAAGCAAAGCAAAGCAAGTTCAAAGAACTAAGCAACTAATGGTACCTGAAATAGTCAAACAGATCAGTACACAATTCTAAAGTTAAAGCAACAGGAAGTAGGAATCAATTGTCAACACAAACAGGCAAATGTGCAAAGCACAAAGCTCAAGGCATATGAGCCAAGCAACCTACAAAACAAAGAGGTTAGCTCATGCTAATCAAATGAACTCAATCAAATTGTAATGATCTCTTTGAAGCATTTGTAGCTTAACCTGAAAACATGAACTCAAACATAAGCCACAGGACCACTAGGACAAGCCTAGGGTCAAAAATGAATGAGGAAGTCAAAACAGCAAGCAATGTCCAATCAAGATCAAATTCAAACATTTAGGAAGCAAACCCAATTGGTTTCATGTTCATATCATGCATCATCATCATTTCATAAGCAAAAGAAGTCAAAGCATGGCAAATGAGAGCTCATAGAGGTCAACAGAAAGACTTGCATCAAAAGTCAACTCAAACATTTCCAAAAATCACCAAATAAATCATGATCAATCCTAACACATCTCATGGTGAGCATGTCAAATTTCATCTCATTTGGACAAGTGGAAGGCAGTCAATGAAAATCAGAAAGGCAAGGCAATTTTGGACATGCTCAAAGAAGTCAACCAAACATGCATCAACTTGAATAAATCATAAATCAGTGATGGCAAATGAGAAATGAATGGGACTAAAACCATGATGAACCTTAAGATGTCTACTAATCACATGTCAAATTTCATGTTCATCCAATAAAGTATGAGAATTTCACAAAGGATATGGGAACATGTATCACAAAAAGTCAACATAAGACCAAACAGGGGAGAAAATCCCAAACAATTAGGAAATGCCACAAATAAATCCAAGAAAATTCACATGTAAACTAGACATCCAAGAGTAGGTTCATGCAAAAATTCACATCAATTGGAGGTCAGGAAGCAGGGTATCAAAAATCATGAAGTTGCACATCAATGGTGTGACACAAATTGTCACACCCTAATTCAAAAAATCATAACTCACAAACCAGCAATGATAAATTCACAAACTCTACACCAAAATCACCATGAGTGTGTCTAGTTTAAGCACAAAAAATTTGGGAGCCATTGGATAAAGCATCATCATTTCACAATTGTTTTGGCAAAAGGTACAAAATATGAGCACATGTCACAAACCCTAGCACCATTTAAAATTCGACCATGCAAAAAAACAGCAAAAATAATGATAAAAAACTAGGGATCATGATGAAGATGATGCAAAAATTCCCATGAAATTTGGAATTGAAATGAATGAATTATGAATTTTGCAAGTTTGATGATCAAATGAAATAAAAATAAGAAAAATAAATGGATTAAATTGATTTTAAATGGACCGGATGGCAAAGCTGTAATTATGGACTTCACTAAATGGGACGGCGTCGTTTTGGGGCAGCCAGGGAAATAATTTGATTGGCCCATGCTGAACAGGGCCATGCAACACGTGATATTTCAAAAAATCTGGGCATGGCTAAAGGGAACTAGGGTTTATGTACAGCAGTATGAACACTCATCTCCTTCAAATCGAGCTTGGTTCAAAATTTTCCAGAAACTAAAATTGAATACACCCAAATGTTCATTCAAGCATGGCCAACAAGAATCCAGCAACAATTTTCATTAAAACACATCAATAAACATGAATCAAGCAAGAATCACAAACAACATCAAACTTCAAAACGACACAACTTCAGAAATAAGTAGCCATTTTCAAAAATAAAAACATCATGAAGCTCAGCATGGAGAGATCTACACTAAGCATGTATCTATTTGATGAAACAATGAGATCGAAAACTAACCAATTCTGAAGAGCAGATGAGATTCGATGGTTGTTTGGATGTTTAAGTTTGAAACAGATGCTCACACAGCTTCCACAAGGTGAATGGTGAAGATACTTGGGCCTGAAACAACTTGAAACCACTTCACTCGACCTTTGCCATGGATGATGCTTGGAAAGAACAGTCCAACAAAAGCTTCTTACAGATGTGGAATGATAGCTGAAATATGTTCACAAGGTTGCTTGGATGATGAATAAACAATGTCCAGATCGTGGCCTTTGAAGTTTTTTGGCAGATTTTGAAAGATGATGAAAAATGAATTTTTTGAGAGCAAGTGTTTTTCTGTGATATCTTGTGGCTGCTGCTAGGGTTTTCAAATGGCAGAAAAAATGATATATATCTGCTGTTTTGTGGTACTGAATCAAGGTCCATGAAAATGTGGAATGGAGTTGGTAAAAAAAGTGTACTTTTGGCCAATTTTCAAGCAAGTAGGTGATGGGTGTGTGTACTGCATGAAAATGGGCTTTCAACAAGTCTCAAATATCATTTCTGAACATATTCCAATGACCAAAGTGATTACAAATGGTTATTTCAAAAAGTCAAAATTTCACTTCACTTGAAATTAATTCAAGTAAGTCAAAAAATGCCATTTTGATCTATGATGTTTTGGTGAATGGTGATGACATTTTTGGGAAGATGGCATCAAATGTGACTTGTAGCAAAAAACCCCACCCAATTTGGCCAAATGGTTTGAGAGATATGGCCTTTTGAAGTTCAAAAATTTCTGAAAATGATTTGATCATAACTTGCCAACCATACATGGGAATTGAGTGTTCTTGGACTTTTTGGAAATGGGAGAACAAGATCTTCACCTTTCATGTTGGGCAAAAATTCATTTGAAGCTTGTATCATGATGTAAGTTTGAGGATCAAGACTTTCCATTTTTGGTAAATTTCAGTTACAGGTCAAGTTTCCCTTTTTGGAAATTTCTGATCTGGCTTCAAATTCCTCCATGATGGTGTTTGACATGATATATGAAGACTATATGGACATGAATGAGCTCTCTCAAACCAAATTCCATCATCAAATCACTGATTAAATGGACAGTTGACCATCAGTTGACTTTTAGGGTTTCTGGCAAACTGTGCATTGACTGATGACTTCTGAACATCCAATCCTTGACCAAAACACTTCAAATGGATCTCCAAGTCATGTGAACATGTTGGACCAACCCTAAGGCCTTGGCTCCTTGAGAAACATACTTGCTTGCTTGGTTGACTGATCTCCTGATCAGTTTGACCTAATTCTCTTGATGATCTTGTACTTGAGGCAAAGGGACAATGCAATGCTATGCAATGGACCATGTTATGTTATGACCTAATATGAGAATGTATGTACAATGATAGGTGCAAATTTGAGGTGCTACAGTTAGGTGTTACAGAACCACAAATATACACAACTTAACAAGTTGAGATAAAAAGAACCCAGAGAAATCACAAAGAACCCAAGAAATACATCAAGGCATCAAATCATGACTGCCAAAAACACCATCAGAACATCCAGAACAACATATCATCAGAAAAGTGGGAAACAATCTTCAACAAAACTCAGTCAGAGGAGCTTGCATCTTCATCAGCTTCAGAACCAGAACTGCCACTTGATTCATCTTAAGATTAAGACCTCTCACTAGAGGTTCGGCTTCTGTTTCCTTGGCATGTCCAACATTATCTCTATCACCTTGCTCTAAGCTTTCAATCAGAGCCTCCAAAGCTTCTTTCCTGGCTTTAGCTACCCTTATCCCAGTATCCAATTCCTTACAAGTTTCTTTCAGTTCAGCAATCAGACCACCTTGAGAGGCTGGCTTCTTCACATCAGATGTCATGACAATGTCATTGACATGACTTCCTTCAAATAATTTGTAATGAACTGACAGGGGAGGTTTTCTTCTACTAGGAAGATCATTTGTGCTCAGAATTCCAGGTTGCTGGCTCAGGATTATCCCACAAATCATTGAGGGAAAAGCTATGGGCAACTTCACTGCATTTGTAGAAGCATGTTTGACAATTTGTTCAAACATGAATCTACCATAATCAAACGTAAGCTTGGTTCCAACAGCAAATATGAACCTTCCAAGAGCATTTGAGATTGTAGAGATGTGATTAGTTAGTACCCAATTTGCTGACCCTATCTTGTGCAAGATAGCATATTTCACAGTTAGCTTTATAGCAGGGAGATGCTTCTTGCTAGGCCACTCCTTGACCTTTTTAGCATTTATTTCCCTACAGACTTCATTGTTTGTGGCTTCTAGTTCACAAGCACCTTCTATTCCTCTTCCTAGGAACTTATTAATCACAATTGGAGAAAAATTGATACACTTCCCTCTAACAAACACCTTACAAAACTCTTTGTTATTTTTATCAATAATGTCCTCAGGGATGTTCACCACAAATTCCTTAACCAGACCTTCAAAACACTGAGATATCCCACTAATAGTTTTCATTAATCCAGCAGATTTAATCAGGTCCATGACCTCTTTAACCTCCACAACATCTTTGCCCAGTTCTCTTTCCACAACCACTCTCCTTTGGAGTACAAACATCCATTTTGCTTCTCCATCTTCAAGATGGAAGGAAATATTATCCAAGTGTACAGCAACAACCTTTGCAGGGGATTTTCTAACAATTGACCTTTTGACAGGAGAGATGTCAGGGACATCGTCTTCAACATCTTCATCTGAGTCAGAACTTTCTCTTACTTTTCTCTTCTTTACCTCCACTTTACTCCAAGACTTTGAGGGGCCTACAATAGTAGCCTTCTTACCAATTTTGGCTGTCATCATCTCAGCCACAGACCTACCCTTTCTGGTCTTCATCCTCTTAGCAACACTTGGCTTCAAGTGATGAAGCAAGCTATCATCTTCATCATCCGAGCTCTCATCTTCCAGGTCAATCACCTTCTTAGTAGAGTCATACTTCTTAGACTGAGAAGCATCTACAAATTTCTTACTAGGCAAGGTTTGCCCTAAAGAGCACAATCCTTCAGCAGCTATATCTTTTTCAGACCTAGATGGATCATCATCTTTCTCATTATGAGGTCCAACCTCAGGAGAGGGGTCCCTTCTAGATAGAGGAGTAGAAACTCCCTTTACAGAGTGTCCTTCATTAAGGATCCTCGTGACAAGATTCTAATGACACGATCAGTATGATGCATGTCATCCTTAGAGCTAGGGTTATTAGAACTATTACCTTGAGTATGGCCTGCAGTGGAGGATGAACCAGTAGCGTCGCCTGGGATGACTGACAGGGGAATCACTTCCAAAATATCTTCATTAAGAAAGTCCATAGAGGGCGTTCTAGCTTTGTGCATAGGTTTGGTGTTTTTGGAACCAGATGGTGAAGGATGTTGTGACATCTTGTTGAGCTTGTGGAAGGATTTCTGTTGCCCTAGCAGAGAAGGTTGATGAAGTTGGAAGAAGGTGGAAATGTTTGAGTTGAGGTTGCGTGTGAAAATGCTATAGATGGAAGTTCCAATACTAGGTAATGATTTACCATAAATGGGGCACTTTCTTTTAAGTGGGCAGACAATATTTTTATTACCTTTTCCACTCCAAATTAATTGTTATAAATTCTCAAAGATACAAATCCCTAATTTCCCTCTTAGACATTCAAATTGATTAGCATCCAACGCCTTTGTAAATATATCAGCTAACTGCATTTCGGTAGTAACATGCTCCAAGGCTATGATTTTCTCTTCCACTAGTTCTCTAATAAAATGATGACGAATATCAATGTGTTTTGTCCTGCTGTGCTGAATAGGATTCTTAGAAATATTTATAGCACTCAGGTTGTCACAGTACAATGTCATGACATCTTACGTGACATTGTATTCAGTCAGCATTTGTTTCATTCAAACCAGTTGAGAACAACTATTTCCAGCTGCTATGTATTTAGCTTCAGCAGTGGACAGAGACACACAATTTTGTTTCTTACTAAACCATGATATTAAGTTGTTCCCCAAGAAGAAACATCCTCCTGATGTACTCTTCCTATCATCAACACTTCCAGCCCAGTCAGCATCACAGTATCCAGTCAGCATAGATCCAGATCCATGAGTGTACAACATCCCATAGTCACTGGTGCCATTGACATATTTCAGTATCCTTTTCACTTGGTTTATGTGACTGACTTTTGGTTCAGCTTGATATCTAGCACAAACACCTAAAACAAAAGCAATGTCAGGTCTGCTTGCTGTGAGATATAACAGACTCCCTATCATGCTTATGTAAAGACTTTGATCTACACTAACACCATTTTCATCTTTGGATACTTTCAGATGAGTAGGAGCAAGTGTCCTTTTATGACTTGCATTCTCTATGCCAAACTTCTTAACAATGTTTTTGGCATATTTGCTTTGAGATAGAAAGATGGAATCTTCCATCTGCTTGACTTGTAGCCCAAGAAAATAGGCCAGCTCTCCAACAAGGCTCATTTCAAATTCAGACTGCATTTATTTAACAAAATGTTCGACCATCTGATCTGACATCCCACCAAACACAATATCATCCACATATATTTGAGCCACCATGAGTTTTCCTCCTTCATTCTTAACAAATAGGGTCTTGTCAATGCCTCCCTTCCTGTATCCATTATTAATGAGGAACACTGTGAGTTTATCATACCAAGCCCTAGGAGCTTGTTTCAAACCATAGAGGGCTTTCCTCAACTTATACACATGCTTTGAAAGATTTGGATATGTAAATCCTTTAGGTTGTTCAACATACACTTCCTTATTTAAGTAACCATTCAAGAAGGCACTTTTTACATCCATTTGGATCAGTTTAAACTTCAGATTACATGCCACTCCAAGCAATAGTCTAATGGACTCAAGGCGAGCTACATGGGCAAATGTTTCATCAAAGTCAACTCCTTCAACTTGAGTGTATCCTTGTGCTACTAATCTTGCTTTATTTTTAGTAACCACCCCTTGTTCATCAGATTTATTCTTGTAAACCCACTTTGTTCCAATGACATTTATTCCTTCAGGTCTTCGAACCAATTCCCATACTTCAATTCTCTTGAATTGGCCTAACTCTTCCTGCATGGCATTGATCCAGAATCCATCAGTCAAGGCTTCCTTGACATTCCTAGGCTCAATCTTGGACACAAAACAGCCATGTGAGATCACTTCCCTTGATCTAGTTGTGACCCCTTTATTTGGGTCTCCTATAATGAGATCTTTAGGATGATCCTTCTGAATTCTGATAGAGGGTCCCTTATTAATTTTGTCAGCTTCAGGTTCAGCTTGAGTGAGTTCACTCTCATTACTTTTGTCTGGGAAATCATCTGGGGGATCATTTAGGGATGTCTCAACATCGTCTGTGACATCATTCTGTTGTTCATCAACCACAACGTTGATAGATTCCATCATTACTTTTGTTCTGGAATTAAAGACTCTAAATGCTCTGCTGTTTGTTGAGTAGCCCATAAATATTCTTTCATCACTTTTGGGATCCATCTTCCTTCTTTGTTCACGATCAGTCAAGATATAACATTTACTACTAAACACATGGAAGTATTTGACCGTAGGTCTTCTCCCTTTCCAGACTTCATATAAAGTAGTAGGAGTCCCTTTTTTTAAGGTTACTCTGTTGTGAACATAGCAGGCTGTGTTCATAGCTTCAGCCCAGAAGTGGTATGGCAATTTCTTAGCATGAATCATAGCTCTGGCTGATTCTTGGAGAGTTCTATTTTTCCTTTCTACCACACCATTTTGCTGAGGAGTAATGGGAGATGAGAACTCATGACTAGTTCCTTCTGATGCACAGAATCCAGCAAATTTGCTGTTCTCAAATTCTTTCACATGATCACTTCTGATTCTGATAACTTGACTTTCTTTTTCTCTTTGAAGTCTTAGACAAAGATCTTTGAAGACTTCAAATACATCAGATTTTTCTCTTATAAAATTGACCCATGTGTATCTGGAGAAGTCATCCACCACCACATAAGCATACTTTTTTCCACCAAGACTTTCCACCTGTATGGGTCCCATCAAGTCCATGTGGAGAAGTTCTAGCACTCTGGAAGTGGTGTCATGTTTGAGCTTCTGATGTGACATCTTTGTCTGTTTTCCAATCTGACATTCTCCACAAACTCTTCCTTCATCAATCTTCAAGTTTGGAATTTCTCTGACAGCTTCAACAGATATAATCCTCTTCATTCCTTTAAGATGCAGATGGCCCAATTTTTGATGCCATATCTTCACTTCTTCTTCTTTGGCTAGAGTACACATTGATGAATAACCAGTTTCTTGAGAACTCTACATATAGCAGTTGTCCTTAGACCTGACTCCTTTCATGATCACTTCATTTTCTTTATTAGTAATCAGACATTCAGTTTTTGTGAAGTTTACAGTTAGACCTTGGTCACATAGTTGACTGATGCTTATTAGGTTTGCAGTCAGTCCTTTAACAAGTAGGACATTTTCAAGGTTAGGGACTCCAGGGCAGTTTAGCTTTCCAATCCCCTTGATTTCACCCTTTGCTCCATCACCAAAGGTTACATAGCTGGTGGAATGAGGATGAAGGTTAGTTAGAAGGTTTTTGTTTCCATTCATGTGTCTGGAGCATCCACTGTCAAAATACCAGTCTTCTTTGGTTGAAACTCTGAAGGAGGTGTGAGCTATTAGGCTAGTAACACCAGTCCTAGGAACCCATTATTTTCTGTTGATAGTGAGTGATGTTTGGGTCTAGGTTGATGATGAGAGGGACTAGGATAGCCATACAATTTAAAGCAGAATGGTTTTATGTGACCAAATTTTCCATAGTAATGACATCTCCTTCTTTGGTGTTTTCCTTTTTGCTGTCTTACCTTATGATGTTGTGTCATATGATGTGACATCTTTGGTTTGCTACCAGTGTGACTACACTCAGGTTTGGATTCATTGAACCCAAGGCCAAACTTGTCTCCTGCCATTTGTCCAGTCTGGAGAATTTTGTCTAAGGTGTCAGATCCATTGTTTAGCATTCTGACATACTTTGTCATCTCATCCAGTTTGGAATTCAAGAACACTGCTTCAGTCTTCAACTTAGAGATGGTTTCCAAGTGTTCTGCCTTCTCATTCTCCAGTTGTGTTATCACTTTCTTCTGACTTTCAATTTGTTGACACACTTCTTCACTTCTATGACACAACTTTCTGTAGGTAGTGGCTGACTCATCAAAGGTTACTTCATCATCACTTGAGTCTTCCTCAGAACCCCATCTTCCAGTCAAGGCAGTCACAAGGTTTGCAGACTCTTCTGTTTCACTTTCATCAGACCAAGTAGCAGCAAGACTCTTCTTCTGTTTCTTGAGGTAGGTCCCACATTCAGCTCTAATGTGTCCATACCCATCACATTCATGGAACTAAAATCCTTTTCCTTCTTTGGACTTTTCGTCAGATCTTGTTCTTCTTCCAGCATTATTGGACCTACTGATGTTAGATCAGATGTTCTTGACATTAGACTTAGACCTTACATCCATCTTTTTCAGAAGTTTGTTGAACTGTCTTCCCAGTAATGCTACATCATTTGCCAGATCTTTATCAATATCTTGACCACTTTCTTCCTCTTTCTCTTCAATGTTTAACATGAAGGCTATGCTTTTGACTTTCTTTTCAGATCCATCACACATTCCCAATTCAAATGTTTGGAGGGATCCAATTAGCTCATCCACTCTCATATTGGAAATGTCTTGAGACTCTTCTATGGCTGTCACTTTCATGGCAAATCTCTTAGGAAGTGACCTGAGTATTTTTCTCACTAGTTTTTCATCTGACATTTTCTCACCCAGGGCTCCTGAGGCATTAGCAATTTCAGGGATATTCATATGAAATTCATGAATATTTTCATCTTCTTTCATCCTCAAATTTTCAAACTTGGTAGTGAGCAGCTGTAGTCTAGATATCTTTACTCTAGAGGTGCCTTCATGAGTGGTTTTGAGAATATTCCAAGCATCTTTAGCCACCTCACAGTTGTTTACCAATCTGAAGATGTTCTTATCAACCCCATTGAATATAGCATTCAATGCTCTAGAGTTCCCAAGGGCTAGATCATCCTCCTCCTTGGTCCATTGTTCCTCAACCTTCTTATCAGTTGTAGCTTCTCCTTCCTTAGTAACAACTAGATGTTCCCAGCCTGTTAAAACAACCTTCCAAGCCTTATTATCCAAAGATTTTAGGAAGACTACCATTCGAGGTTTCCAGTAGTCATAGTTGGATCCATCCAAAATAGGTGGTCTGTGAACAGATCCTCCATCTATATCCATAGTACCAGAAAGTAACGTCCCTAGATCTCACCTAGAACCAGAGCAGGATGCCTGCTCTGATACCAATTAAAATTTTGGTATCCGATATGAGATGTCGAAGGTAATGTTACGACACTAATATCTGAACAATACAAATAGGATAAAAGATAAAGAACAGTAATGCAAGAGACACAAACAATTGTTAACCCAGTTCGGTGCAAACTCACCTACGTCTGGGGGATACCAAGCCAGGAAGGAAATCCACTAAACAGAATTAGTTCAAAGACTCTCAGTAAACAACTTCAATTTACAGTCTTTTCACTTAATCTCTACCCGTGTGACTTCTATCTAAGAACTCTTAGATATGAGATCCTACTCACTCCCCCTCAATCACAGCAGTGATATAAAACAAGAATTACAATGAAAAGAAGACACTCTTCAAAGACACATACTTGATCTTGCTTAAAAGCTTCAATCAAGTAAACACAAACTCATGCTTCAAAGCTTAGAGTGGACAAATTACAACTCAAAAGCCAGTCTAATTCAATCATCTATGGATGAATGAATGACTCATAATACACACGACCACACAAGACTAAAACCCTTATTCTCTCTCAATATTTCGTTCATTATTTCTTGTGTATAAAACCAGGTTTTCCATGCCCTATTTATAGAATCGTTTGGCTGGGCTTGGACATCATAAAACCCTAAAACTATTTTCCATTCATATCTTCTCATGACAGCTGGTTATATCTCATTGGAAAATAATTCAATCTGGTTGTAATTACTGATTGAGGGCGCGTCCAATCATTACATCAATCACACATAAATTAGCATAAAAAATGCAATCACACAATACATAACATTCAGACTGAATGTTCTGTATATGGATGTCATGACATCGGGTCTGACATCTCAGTAAAATCCTGCATATTCATATTTTAAACACCCTGCAGGTACATGTTATCTTATGTCAAGACAACACTTGTGACAACTTGTGAACACTTTAGGTTTTACCAAAATTGCTGCCAACACATAGAACCAACATATATTTTCATTATTTTCATGTAGATTACCATGACAACAAACACCTCTAACAACATTTTACGGTCAATCCTTGACAAGGAAAAATTGTTTGGGACAAATTTTCTGGATTGGCACCGAAATCTGAGGATTGTCCTCAAACATGATAGAAAGCTGTATGTCTTGGAGAAACCTGTTCATGAAGAGGAACCTCCTAGTTCTGCACCTAAGGCAGAAAGAGATGCTTATAAGAAGCATGTCGATGATGCCAATGAAACTGTTTGTCTCATGCTAGCTACCATGAACTCAGAGTTGCAAAAGCAACATGAGAACATGGCAGCGTTCGATATGATCAAACACCTGAAGATGCTCTATCAAGAGCAAGCAAGGCATGAAAGGTTTGAAGTTTCAAAAGCCCTTTTTCAAGGCAAGTTAGCTGAGGGAGCCCCTGTAGGTCCCCATGTGCTCAAGATGATTGGGTATGTGGAAAACCTTGAGAGGTTAGGTTTTCCCCTCGGAAAGGAACTTGCGACTGATTTGATCTTGCAATCGTTGCCAGATAGATTCAGTCAATTTGTCCTAAATTTCAATATGAATGATATGGACAAATCTCTTCCTGAACTGCTAGCCATGTTAAGAACTGCTGACCAGAATCTGAAGTCAAAAGGGAAGTCCATTCTGATGATCGGAAATGGAAAGAGACAGAACAAAAGACCCACCAAGAAGGGTGATAAAGGGAAAGGCAAGGAAGTTGCCAAACCCAAACCCACTGTTGCTGCTTTGAAGCCTAGTGGAGGCATAGCAAAGGAAGACACCTGCTTCCATTGCGGTGAGACCGGACACTGGAAGAGAAACTGCCCAAAGTACCTGGAAGGTAAGAAGAATGGAGTAGAGACTTTGACTTCAGTTATTTTTGTTATTGGAATTAATTTACCTACTTCTGCATCATGGGTATTAGATACTGGATGTGGTTCTCACATTTGTACCAATGTGCAGGGGCTAAAAAGGAGTAGAGATTTGGCAAAAGGTGAAGTTGACCCACGAGTTGGCAATGGAGCAAAGGTTGCTGCTTTAGCCGTAGGAACTTATGTATTGACTTTACCTAATGGTTTAATAATTCAGTTAGAGAAATGTTATTATGTACCCGCAATTAGCAGGAATATTATTTCCGTTTCTTGTTTGGACAAGTTTGGTTTTTCATTTATAATAAAGAACAATTGTTGCTCAATTTATTTGAATGATATATTCTATGCTACTGCACAAATGAACAATGGACTATATGTCCTTGATATTGAAATGCATATTTATAACATTAATACTAAAAGGATGATACCTAATGAGTTAAATCCAACTTACCTTTGGCATTGTCGATTAGGCCACATAAATGAGAAACGCATTTCCAAACTCCATAAAGATGGACTCTTGGACTCTTTTGATTATGAATCATATGAGACATGCAGATCTTGTTTAATTGGAAAGATGACAAAGTCTCCATTCACTGGAAAAGGTGAAAGAGCTAATGATCTTTTGGCCCTCAGACATACTGATGTATGTGGACCACTGAACATACCGGCCAGAGGAGGTTTTCAGTACTTCATCATATTTACTGATGATTTCAGTAGATATGGTTATG
Source organism: Lathyrus oleraceus (assembly GCF_024323335.1). Taxonomy (NCBI): domain Eukaryota; kingdom Viridiplantae; phylum Streptophyta; class Magnoliopsida; order Fabales; family Fabaceae; genus Lathyrus; species Lathyrus oleraceus. The sequence goes on along the minus strand of NC_066582.1, from coordinate 444,664,689 downwards.
TATATTTAATGAAACATAAATTAGAGTCCTTTGAAAAGTTCAAGGAATTCAAGAATGAAGTACAAAACCAACTAGGTAAGAATATTAAAACTCTTCGATCAAATCGAGGTGGTGAGTATTTAAGCCTAGAGTTTGATGACCATCTGAAAGAGTGTGGGATCCTATCCCAACTTACTCCTCCTGGAACACTCAAATGGAATGGTGTATCTGAGAGAAGAAATCGAACCCTGTTAGACTTGGTCCGATCCATAATGAGTCACGCCGATCTTCCAAACTACTTTTGGGGACATGCACTATTGACAGCAGCTTACACACTTAACCGTGTTCCATCCAAAAAGGTTGAGAAGACACCATATGAGATATGGAGTGGTAAGAAACCACATATGTCTTACATGAATATTTGGAGTTGCGAAGTTTATGTGAAACGACAAATTTCAACTAAGCTTGAGCCCAAATGTGACAAATGCTTATTTGTGGGGTATCCTAAAGAAACAAGAGGGTATTACTTCTACAATCCTTCTCAGGGCAAAATGTTTGTCGCTCGAACTGGAGTTTTCCTAGAAAAGGATTTGATTTCTAAAGGAATCAGTGGGAGGAAAGTAGAGCTTGAAGAAATTCAAGAATCACAAAGCATTGATACACCTATGGAGGAATTAGAGTAGGAAACACAAGTAGTTGTGGAAGAGCAACCTGCTCAAGTAGAACAAGACCAACGTAGGTCAAGCAGGATACATCACCTACCTGAGAGATATGGATATCTCATAACTGATCAAGGTGATGTATTACTCATGGATCAAGATGAGCCAGTGACCTACCAAAAGGCCATAACTGGTCCCGAGTCTGAGAAGTGGCTAGAAGCCATGAAATCTGAAATGAATTCCATGTACACAAACCAAGTTTGGACCTTGGTAAAGCCTCCCGTAGGTGTTAACCCTATAGGATGCAAGTGGGTCTTCAAAAAGAAGACTGACATGGATGGTAAGGTACATACCTATAAGGCAAGACTGGTTGCAAAAGGATATAAACAAATTCACGGGGTTGACTATGATGAAACCTTTTCACCAGTTGCAATGCTTAAATCTGTTCGGATTTTACTTGCTATCGCTGCATATCATGATTATGAAATATGGCAGATGGATGTCAAAACTGCTTTCCTTAATGGGAATCTTCTTGAGGATGTGTACATGACACAGCCTGAAGAATTTGACATACCAGAAGAAGCCCAAAAGATATGTAAGTTACAAAGATCAATCTATGGATTGAAGCAAGCTTCCAGAAGCTGGAATCTTCGTTTTGATGAAACAGTAAAACAATATGGATTCATCAAGAACAAAGATGAGCCTTGTGCCTACAAGAAGGTTAGTGGGAGCATGATCGTTTCTTGGTATTATATGTAGATGACATATTACTCATTGGAAACGATGTCCCTACCCTGCAACAAGTAAAGTCTTGGTTGGGGAAATGCTTTTCTATGAAGGACCTAGGTGAAGCAACCTATATATTAGGAATCAGAATCTATAGAGATAGATCACAAAAACTGCTTGGCCTAAGTCAGAGTACGTACATAGACAAAGTGCTGAGACGCTTTAACATGCATGATTCCAAGAAAGGATTCATACCTATGCAACATGGCCCGTGTCTATCAAAAACACAATCCCCTTCAACTAAGGAAGAAAGGGATCGCATGAATAAGATTCCATATGCATCTGCAATAGGATCTATCATGTATGCCATGTTATGTACTCGACCAGATATCTCGTATACTTTAAGTGCAACGAGTAGGTACCATTTTGATCCTGGTGATGCTCATTGGGTAGCTGTCAAGAATATCCTTAAGTATTTGAGAAGGAATAAGGACTCATTCTTGATATATGGAGGTCAAGAAGAGCTGGCTGTAATTGGATACACCGATGCTAGCTTCCAGACAGATAAGGATGACTTTAGATCGCAATCTGGTTATGTGTTTTGCTTAAATGGTGGCGCTGTGAGCTGGAAAAGTTCAAAGCAAGATACAGTTGCTGATTCTACAACCGAGGCCGAGTATATTGCTGCCTCAAGTGCACAAAGGAAGTTGTTTGGATCAAAAAGTTCATTAGTGAACTTGGCATAGTTCATAGCATTGTGGATCCCATTGGTCTCTATTGTGATAACAATGGTGCTATCGCACAAGCTAAGGAGCCTAAATCTCACCAACGATCCAAACACATACTTAGGCTTTATCACCTTATTTGAGAGATAATAGATAGAGGAGATGTGAAAATATGCAGAGTACCTACACTTGACAATATTGCTGACCCACTAACAAAGCCTCTTGCGCAGCAAAAGCATGACGGCCATACTAGATCTATGGGCATTAGGGGCATGCCTGATAGGCTCTAGTGCTAGTGGGAGATTGTTGGTGTAAGCCCTAGAGGCCAATACTTTTGGTACTTGTATTGAATTATTTATTAATAATAAAAGGCTTTTTCTTTATTATGTTTGTTTAATAAAGTCTCTAGAATAGCTAGTCCGTTTAATGGATCAAGTGTGACTTAATCATGAGATCATATTAAACATAAGGAAACTATTCTTAAAGTATCCGTAGTCGAGCTTTATTGTGAAGTGGGATAACATTAAAGCATTAAGACTATTATGTATATAGACTGATGATCACATCTCATGGATCATGGATAAGGAGTTATCAAGTCTTAAACATAGGTATGAATATTAAGAGTAATATTTATACTGGATTGACCCGCTATGAGAATACTATATAGAATGTTATGCAAAGTGTCATAAGTTATTCTCATGGTGATAATGGTGTATACCACCCTTCGACCTGAAACCACTATGGACCCTAGATGTAGAGTCGAGTGACTTATTGTTGATCCAACATTGTCCGTAACTGGATGACCATAAAGACAGTTGATGGGTACTCCACGAAGCATGCGAATGGACATGAGTAACCTAGATGGAATTTGCCCATCATGCGTAACAGGATAAATGTCTATGGGCCCAATATTGAACTGGACAAGGATGACACGATCTATGCCTTGTGTTCAATATAGACATAAGGGCAAAAGGGTAATTGTACACATAAGTATTATCACAAAAGGATTTGTCATATCACATGACATTTTCGTGTCTTGGGTAGCAGTGATGTGTTGCTAGATACCGCTCACTGTTTATTATGTTAAATACGTGATTTAATATAATTGCCAATGCCGCGAAAACCTACAGGGTCACACACAAAAGGACGAATTAATGAGAGATAGAGTAACTAAGGAATACCGTAATGTGCGGTGCACTTAAGTGAATTATAGAACATCGTAAGGTACGGTGTACTTAAGTAGAATATGAAATATGGTAAGGTACCACGCGCTTAAGTGAGTTTGGCATATTATAAGATATGGGCCACATACACTTGAGTTGGCTTTTTAGCTTGCAACCCACACAAGTGGTTCTATAAATAGAATCCTTGTGTAGAAGCATTAGTAAAGTTACAATTTCGTTTTTCTCTCTCTCTCTCACACACTCAAAGCCTTCATTCGTAGCAGCTAGCACTGAGATTGAAGGAATCCGTTCGTGTGGACTGAGTAGAGGCGTTGTCATCGTTCAATGTTCGTGATCGCTCCGTAGATCTGCATCAAAGGTTACAATCGCCACAAGAGGTAACGATTCTATCATTGATCATGCCCATTCGTAAGGATCACTAAAGGAGAAATTTTAAATTCCGTTGCGTTTTGGATCGCTCTTCTCCTTCAATTGGTATACCACTAAGTATGTATATTCCTAACTCACAAGGACAAGGCAACCCATAATATGTTCTAAAAGTACACCCACATATTTTCCTGTTGGTTCCCACATAATCAACCCTTAATAACTCTTCAGTAATGCGTCTCAAAGTAACTCAAGATACTGATCCATGCAGATTACCATAAAATGGACTAGTGTGCGAGTGCTCAACGTCATAAAAACGTAGAATCTATAATATTTCCCAATTGTAACTCCAAGTTGTTATTCATAGTTGTTGAAACAATATTGTTGATACCATATTCCTTGGATTTTGATGATAATAAAGTATTTAAAGAACAATTGGGTATTCTAACATCTTTTGAACTATGAAAGGTTATAAACCTAAGAACAGATAAAGAGAAGATTGATTGTTTTGCATCTGATGATTAGACTTTGGCTTTAAAGATCACTTATGATGACTCTGGCTCTAATGGAAGATCCAAACTCTGAAGAAGTCAACTCTGAAGTGATCAGTATCTGAAGAGTGAAGTCTGAAGAAAGTCAACCTCTGATGCAGGGTCTCTTCAATCGAGGCAACTCTGGCAGACTGATAACATGAAATAATATCACATTTTTGGACTCGATTTAATTAAATTATATTATTATTTGATTCGATTTATTTCATATTATTCGATATTACTTGGTATTTTCCTTCTATTTATTTCAGGTCACACTATTTGAAGCATACGTGAAAAAGAAAGAAAAGGAGGTGCAAAAAGAGGATAAAAAGCAATCCACTAAAGCCCAGCCCACAACTACAAGGAGAGGCGCTGTGATGCTGTGACGACGCCACACAAGGTGTGACGAGCGTTACGCCCTCCTGCTAAGTGTTACGAGCGCCACACAAGGTGTGACGAGCGTCACACCCCATTCCTATATTTTTGGCTTTGACGCGTAACAGAAGCACGTTCACCCTTTTCTTCGCTTGACCAGTTGACGTGTGACCAAAACCTACTGAAGGACGTTGGAAGAAACGGTCACTTGATGGAGTGGTATAAATAGATCCAATGGTGGAACCCTGCAGCTCTCTCTCAATTTTCCAGTTTTCGGCACTGTGCATTATTTTTACTGCTTTTTAATTTTCCAGCACTCTACTTTCCTAGCAATTTTTATTTCCTTTTCTTTTCCAGTCAATTTTCAAAGCATTCAATTAATTTTCTCACAATAGTTTCTACACCGGAAAATATTGTGTAACTTTTACTGGATCTAACCTTACGTTAGATCATAGTATTTTATTCCTTCGCCTTTATTTTACTGTCTGATAGAAGATTGTGAAGAACAAATCCAACCGGTCTGTGGTGAAGTGTTCAAGCATCGAAGCTAGGAATAATCAAGATCTCTATTAATTTTACAGGTTCTTTAATTTTATTGTTTTAATTTATATATGTTCTGTACTGCTATTTATCTATACTGTTTGTCTGACATGGCTGTATTTAAGCATAATTATTGTTTAGGTTTATTTAGCATGTCCGGCTAAATAAACTTAGGTATCGGTATGTAAAGTAAGCGGAATAAAGGAATCAAAACTAAGTTGGTTTAAATTTATTTAAAGATATATTCACTCTTTTTATGGTCTCAATTTACAGGTTTAATACCAAAGTTTTTGTACGAGAGTAAAAGACATAAAGAAGTTAAAATCAATAGAACGACAGTTTGAGCTTTTAACTGGACAGTGTATATTGGACATTAATTTTAAATCAGGGCGAAAGCAATTTTTAGAGTTAATTAAATCCTAATCATTTTCAAAAAGTATTTTTAAAGGTTAAATGTGAGGACGAGAGTTAAGTATTTAAGTTTAATCATATAATCTAAGTCAACAGAGCGAGAGTTTGAGACGAGGGTGTTTAGATGGTTAGCATTTTCTTAAAAAGAGTTTCTATAGATTCTATTGTTTTCAAAAAGTGATTTTAGTTTTAACTAAATAGTGAAAGCGTACGTTAAGGTAAAATCATAGTCTATTCAATAGAGCGAGAGTTTGAGAATTTTTTTTAATCAATAGTGTCTAATGAAAGGACTTATTTTAAAACTAAGAAACCAACGAAGATTTGATTCCCTAATTACGACGAACTACATACCGATATCCGCGTTATTCGATATTTAATCTAGATCCAATTTTAGTTTTACTTTTCACCCTAATCATCAAAGTATCATCCGCCTTAGCTTTACGAAGTAACCTTAGAAAACGGTATATCGATTCATAAGTCCCTGTGGGATCGATATCTTTTATTACTACGCGATTAGACTGTGCACTTGCAGTTAATACCCCAATAGACTCATAAAGTCGCGATCAAGTTTTTGGCGCCGTTGCCGGGGACTTTTATTTAGTCGATATCGTAACTCTTCTGTTACGCTGTAGAGACTAAGGCAATTTTTATTTTTTCTTGTTTTTCATTGATTTGTATGCCACACACTCGCTCACAAGGCAAACCGTATTACTTACGAATCAACGACGTTGAACGATATCTCCGAGTCTTACGACGAATTCGGGAGTATCGTGCTGCAAACAATCTTCCTCCAATCGAAATTCCTGATCTCAAAAATCTTCTTCCTTCGCCGATACCCGAGATGGCAGAACCAGCTCGTGCTCTTCGAGATTACGCCGCTCCATCACAAGATGAGCCGCATTCGAGTATTGCTCCACCCGCAATCGAAGCAAACAACTTCGAACTTAAACCTTTGCTGTTACAGGCAGTGCAACAGAATCAATTCTCTAAAAATCCTACCGAGGATCCAAACCTTCATTTATCCGTATTTGTTCAATACGTTGATACTGTTAAAGCTAATGGTGTCACTTCAGAGGCAATTCGACTTCGTCTCTTTCCTTTCTCGTTAAGAGATAAAGCCAGAAGATGGCTTCAGTCTCTTCCTTCCAACTCAGTCACCACATGGAATGAGTTGAAGAAAGTTTTTCTTACCCGATATTTTCCTCCAAGCAAAACAGCTATGTTAAGAGCCCAGATAAATGGATTTAAACAGAAAGATAACGAGTCACTTTTCGAAGCATGGGAAAGATACAAGAACATGATGAGACTTTGTCCACACCATGGTTTAGAGGACTGGTTAGTAATCCATACCTTCTATAATGGTCTCTTATACAACACAAGATTAACAATAGACGCCGCCGCAGGTGGTGCGCTTATGGATAAACCTTACGCTGACGCGTATCAACTTATCGAAAGCATGGCCCAAAACCATTATCAGTGGGGAAGCGACCGAACAATGGTAGAAAAACCTCAAACGAAAACTGGCATGTACGAGATAAGTAGCCTTGATCATGTTAATGCAAAAGTGGATGCTCTTGCCCAGAAAATTGAAAGTTTAAATGTATCACCTCCAGCCACCGTGGTTGCCGTGACTCAAAATTGCGAAGTCTGTGGAATCCAAGGTCACACTTCTACAGATTGTCAACTCCTAACAGGAATCCAAGCAGAGCAGGTGAACTATGCTCAAGGAAATCCTTACTCACATACCTATAACTCAAACTGGAAGAACCATCCTAATTTTTCATATAAGAGTAACAATGCTTTATACGCACCAGGACAAGCTCCCAGTCAAGCCCCAGCTATACCTCCTGGATATCAAAAGCCGACCCCATCTACACCTAACAATAACGTTCCTAGGAAATCCAACTTGGAAATCATGATGGAGAACTTCATAGCTTCTCAACAGCAAACCAATAAAGATTTCTTAAACCAGAATGTACACACTAACGAACAAATTAAATAACTAGCAAGTAAAGTAGATGCCCTGGCTACCCATAACAAAATGCTGGAAACACAAATCTCACAAGTAGCTCAACAACAAGCGCCTACTGCTTCCCCAACTGGTACATTTCCTGGACAACCCCAACCTAACCCGAAAAGCCATGCTCATGCAATTATATTAAGAAGTGGAACAGAGGTAGAAGGACCATCTGATCCAAGAGTTGAGAACCAAAACTCTAAAAAGTCAACTGAGGAAGAAGATAAACCTAAGGAAAAGGAAGAGAGTAATAAGGAAACCGTAGAAAAGAAAGAACCTTATGTACCTCCACCGCCTTACAAACCACCTATCCCTTATCCTCAGAGGCTAATTAAAACCAAAGACGCGGGCCAATTTAAAAAATTTGTTGACCTACTAAAACAATTAAACGTCACCATTCCTTTCACAGAAGCTATTACACAGATGCCCTCGTATGCTAAGTTCTTAAAAGAAATTCTTTCTAATAAAAGGAAACTTGAAGATAGCGAAACCGTTACACTCACTGCTGAATGTAGCGCTATAATCCAGAATATGCCTCCTAAACTTAAAGATCCTGGTAGTTTCTCTATACCCTGTCACATAGGAAAATTTGTCATAGACAAAGCTTTATGCGATTTAGGAGCCGATATCAGTGTTATGCCCTTGTCCATATGCAAGAGATTTGAAATGGGAGAATTAAACCAACTAAAATGTCTATGCAATTAGCAGATCGTTCCGTTAGATATCCCGTAGGAATTCTTGAAAACGTTCCGGTGCACATAGGTCAATTCTACATTCCAACCGATTTTATAATTATGGACATAAGAGAAGATGAAGTTACCCCCATTATATTGGGAAGACCATTCTTAGCAACCGTCGGTGCTATCAGAGACGTAAAACGAGGACGACTCACTTTCGAAGTAGGAGAAGAGAAAATTGAATTCATTCTTTCCAAATTTTTGAAAGCACCTGCAATAGAAGACACATGTTACTTCATGGATATCATCGATGAATGCATAAAAGAAACAGAATTAGAAAATGACGAATTGACTGACTGTCGTGTAGAAGACAGACTGAACCAATGCTTAGCAGTAACATCGGATCCTATGCAATGCCTTAAGAAACCTACCCTCGACTTGAAAACACTTCCCAAAAATCTGAGATATGAATTCCTAGATTCAGAACTTGAACGACCCGTGATAGTCAATGCAGACCTAGGAAAACTCGAAACCGAAAAACTCCTACATATCTTAAGAAAATATCCGACCGCACTAGGATACAACATCACCGATCTAAAAGGGATAAGTCCTTCTATTTGTATGCACCGCATCATGCTAGAAGAAGACTGTAAAACATCTAGGGAACATCAGAGGAGATTAAACCCGATCCTGAGTGAGGTAGTGAAGAAGGAAGTAACAAAGTTATTAGAGGCAGGTATCATATATCCTATATCCGATAGCAAATGGGTTAGTCCTGTACACGTAGTACAAAAGAAAGGAGGTATAACAGTTATCGAAAATGAAAAAGGAGAAACTATAACCAAACGAATCGAATTGGGATGGAGAATGTGCATTGATTATAGAAAACTAAACAAAGCAACCCGAAAATATCATTTTCCTTTACCATTCATAGACCAGATGTTAGAACGATTAGCCAAACATTCTCATTTCTGCTATCTGGACGGTTACTCAGGCTTCTTTCAAATACTAATTCATCCTGATGAACAAGAAAAGACAACGTTCACATGTCCTTTTGGTACCTTCGCTTATCGACGAATGCCGTTTGGCTTGTGCAATGCTCCTGCAACCTTCCAAAGGTGCATGATGGCAATATTCGCCGATTTGCTTGAAAACATCATGGAAGTCTTTATGGATGATTTTTCCGTATGCGGACAAAGTTTTGAAGAATGCCTTGAAAACCTAGAAAGAGTTCTAGAACGATGTGTAAAAGTAAACCTAGTACTTAATTGGGAAAAATGTCACTTTATGGTACAAGAAGGAATTGTTTTAGGACACATCATATCAAATAGAGGAATTGAAGTAGACAAAGCCAAAATAGAAGTAATCGAAAACCTTCAACCTCCGAAAACTGTGAGAGAAGTACGAAGCTTCTTAGGACATGCCGATTTTTATCGACGATTTATTAAAGATTTCTCTAAAATAACTAAGCCTCTAACCGGATTATTAACGAAAGACGCTGAATTCATCTTCGACAATAAATCTTTAAAAGCATTTCAAACACTTAAACAAGCATTGATCTCCGCGCCCATAATGCAGACTCCGGATTGGAATGAACCATTCGAAATAATGTGTGACGCAAGTGACTACGCCGTAGGCGCCGTTTTAGGACAACGAAAGGATAAAAAACTTCACGTCATATATTATGCAAGTAGAACTCTAGATGAAGCACAGATGAACTACGCCACGACCGAGAAATAACTTCTAACAGTAGTATTTGCACTAGATAAATTTCGTTCTTACTTGGTCGGAGCAAAAATAATCGTTTACACTGACCACGCTGCCATTAAGTACCTCTTAACAAAAAAGGACGCTAAACCTAGACTCCTAAGGTGGATCTTGTTGTTACAAGAATTTGATTTGGAAATCAAAGATAAAAAAGGAACTGAAAATGTAGTAGCAGATCACCTTTCTAGACTTGAAAATCTGGAACCGGAAAGAACATCGATCAACGATGACTTCTCGTACGATAAACTTATAGCTAATTTGGAAGAAAATAGAGCTGATGAACGGGTAGAGACCACCTTGGCTGTATGCGTTACACCATGGTACGCCGACTTTGTCAATTATTTAGCCGCCGGAATGGTTCCACTTGATTTATCCTACCAACAAAAGAAACGATTCTTCCATGACATAAAACATTATTATTGGGACGACCCTTTACTTTTCAAAAGAGGCCCCGATGGTATCTTCCGTCGGTGTATACCTGAAGAAGAGATAGAAAGTATAATCCAACATTGTCATTCCGCTCCTTATGGTGGACACGCAAGTACATCCAAGACCTGCCCTAAAATCCTACAAGCCGGTCTTTATTGGCCAAACATATGGAAGGATGTGCATGCTGCTGTCAAGAAATGTGATAGATGTCAACGCACAGGAAACATATCTAGACGTGACGAGATGCCACAAAAGGGCATTTTGGAAGTAGAGATTTTCGACGTGTGGGGAATAGATTTCATGGGACCTTTTCCACCTTCTTTCGGTAACAAGTACATACTCGTAGCGGTTGACTACGTATCAAAATGGATTGAAGCTATAGCTTCTCCAACAAACGACATACGAGTAGTAACTAGACTCTTTAAGAATATAATCTTTCCAAGATTTGGTGTCCCAGGAATAGTAGTCAGTGATGGTGGATCGCATTTCATATCTAAGATACTCGAAAAACTATTGTTTAAGTATGGTGTAAAACATCGAGTAGCGACACCTTACCATCCTCAAACCAGTGGACAAGTGGAAGTGTCTAATAGAGAAATTAAACAGATATTGGAAAAAACAGTCGCCACGTCAAGAAAAGACTGGTCATCAAAATTACCTGAAGCTTTATGGGCTTATCGAACTGCTTACAAAACTCCCATAGGAACAACCCCATTTAGGCTTATTTACGGAAAATCTTGCCACCTCCCGGTAGCATTAGAACATAAGGCCTATTGGGCTATTAAAAATTTAAATTTAAACTATAAGGCCGCCGGTGAAAAGCGAATCCTTGATATAAACGAATTAGAAGAACTTAGACAAGACGCATACGAAAATGCCAGAATCTACAAGGGAAGAACGAAAAAATGGCATGATAAGCGCATATCAAGGAAAACTTTCAAACAAGGCGATGTAGTCCTTTTGTTTAACTCTAGACTTAAGTTATTCCCAGGAAAACTACCCTCTAGATGGTCAGGCCCTTTCCAAGTCACTAATGTTTTCCCTAGTGGAGCAGTGGAAATTAAGGGAAAATCTATGGAAACATTTATCGTAAACGGGCAGCGTCTGAAACATTATCACTATGATGAAAACAATGAAGACTCGCAAGTCCTGAAATTAGACGTATTGTCTCCTAAATCTATAGATTAACATTTACTAGTTTTATGTCGAGCTTGCGACATTAAACAAAGCGCTTCGTGGGAGACAACCCACAAATTTTTACTATCTTTTCTTTGATTATTCTTTTGATTTTATTTAGTATTCATTCTTCATTTATTTTATTTTATAAAACTTTTCTTCTTTTCTTCTTTCGGCATCTGGCCAATCCCTGACTAAATTCTTGTTTTTTCTTTTCTTTAGTTAACACTAACCTGATGGGACAAATTGATCGTATGGGTATCAAATTCAGAGGGAGAGCTCAGAGACAAAAATTTGAAGAACTTTCTGAGAGAGAGGTGCACCCAACCTTCTATGCTGATGAAGATGCAATGATCGTACTTGGGCTAAGAGATAGTGTCCTGTATCTGCTGAATCAAATAGGGTGGGAAACCACCCCTATTCGCAGACAATTTGTTACTTACCGAAGGCTAACTCTAGAATTCCTTAGCTCCCTGATCTATTTACCAAACCATGGAAAAGGAATAAACCGAGGTTTCATTCAATTCAGGATGTTCAATATGGAGTATCAGTTTAACATTCAAGAGTTTACTAACCTTTTAGGGTTCCCTACCTCTTTTGATACATTCACCGTGAGCCAAGAAGAGATTTTTGAATATAGAGAGCTTGAACATTTTTGGGGAAGTTTGACGGGTAATGACGACCCTGAGGAACATGAGTTTCTCTCTGGAAACATACATAACCCGGCTTTTCGCTATTTCCACAAAATCCTAGCACACACTCTTTTTGGAAAGAAATCAAACATTACCATAGTATCACGTGATGAACTCTTCATAATATTCTGTGCTTCCCAGAACCGTCCAGTGAATGGTGCCACCTATATGTTGGCGAGTTTCGACCGCCTTATTCAAGCTGACCGTGCATCGATTCAAATAGGAGGACTGATAACCATGATTGCCAATGCTATTGGATTGCGTCAACCCATGCTTGACTCGAACCCTTTTTGTGGCATCGAGTCTATGAACATACATTTCCTTTTCAACACTTTGTTTATCAGAAATTTGGGACCTGAAGAGTTTGAATTAATAATTAATAACCAAGTTGTTTACCTATTCACAATGCCTAGTCCGATGACTAGTGTCCATGACCGAAACAATTGGCTTTACAACCTGGATGGAATACCTTCTCCTGTTAGATCTGTTGAATCCATCCAAGACTATGAGATTTGTGACGACCAGATTCCTTATGCTGAGTCTGATACACAGACACCAACTGGTTACCATGATGCAGCCTCTCCACCTCATCCTATTCCGTCCACAGAATCAACAATACCTGATCTTAGACATCATCTGCCCGAAAATGATTATAATACCGCTATTCAAGCTTTGATGTCAGAACAAGCTGCCATGAGAGAGGAGTTAAATATGATGGGACATGAAATTTTGCAATACATGAGCACTATGACAAATCATTTCCTCGAGTTGGACCACCGTGTCAATTCCTTTGCTCCTCCGGCCAGAGATCCTACAAGTGGCTAGAAGTTTTTAGTTAATTAGTTTTAGTTTTAGGGAATCTATAGTTTCATTTAACATTGTTTTAATCTTAGTATTTGTTTTTCCATGTTTTCTTTTGCCTTCAAATGTTACATTATGTTTATTTTATGAAGCTATTGCATTATTGGTTCAATTTTATTTATGCAGTACCTACAATTATCAATAATGATATTTACTGTATGCTACTTACATAGCCTATTAGAGAAAAATATATATACACTATGGTGTGTAGTAGAGTAGCATGCATGGCAGTTCAAAAATATAACAATAGCAAAATATAATAAACATAAACAAAATAAAATAAAAACAATAAAATAATAAAAACAAATTATGAAGCACCCACGTAAGTGACCGTTGCAAGCTGACTGGTGTGACAAGCGTCACACAAGCCATCACGGTCGTCACACAAGTGCATGTGATGCCCGTAACACTTTCTGTCACGAGCGTGATAGCTCCAGAATAGGTGAACGTTGGTGACCGTTGGGGACACGACCGTTACCCCCCACCTTTTTATTTTCCCCATTCATTCACCTCTTTACTCCATCCCACTCACATTCCTCCACATTTATTTTTCTCTCACCCACTCCTCTTCTAACTTCCAAAAACTTTTCCTATAAACACCTACACTCCATTTCTCCCTAAACCACATCATTCCAACAAACCACTCTATACAAATACATTTGCATCCTCTTTCCTTCTTTCAACCCACCTATCAATATGGCGGAAAACCAACAATTCGGAAATATCATCTTCCGATCCGAAGATGATAACTATCAACGAGAGCAATTCGATCGGTTTCAACAACGAGGTGTCATCTCTATCAGGTATCCTGATTTAAATTGTTTACAAGAATTAGGATTACTTCAAGGTGTGCAATGGATGCTTCGGCTTGCTGATTTAAATTTTCTTTGCACACACAATCAACCTACCTACCCATCACTCACCTTAGAATTTTTAAGTTCTTATTCGTATACCACTCCAACCGGTGAAGACGAGTACTTAACCGGTACCGCAACTTTCCGCATGTTCAACACCGAGTACTCACTATCCCAGGATTAGTTGAGTGTCATGCTACAGTTCCCTGTAGGAGACCAAGTCCACCCAAGAATCCCTCCGAACTCACAGTGGCCCATAAACGCCTTCGACCTCTTTAGAAAAATATCCGGTGTGGAAACCGATAATTGGGATGCACTACTTGCTTCACACATACATAACCCAACCATCCGGTATTTTATCCGCATTCTGCAAAACACCATTTTCGGTCGACCCAACAACAGCAAAGTCAATGCCAAGGAATTATTCTTCATCCACTGCGTCTTTGCAATGGATACAAAGGTAAACGCCGCTTCTTTCTTATTTCACCATATCCGCACCCTATGTGCTAGAGGCCGCCAACCTTTCGTGATTGGAGGATTAATAACTTCCATAGCACTTGGTTTGAATCTAGGGGACCGACTTCAAAATTTACAATCTCTCCCACCCCTATTTATGGATATAAGCTATTGTCGCTCCAGCCGCTTAATCAAAAATAGGGTAGGCGGAAGGTATTATCTTATGGTGAATAACCAAGAAGTCCCAAGCGTTGTTTTACCCAACATTGCCCTCACAGATGTCACCAACCCTGACCGATTCATCTACGACCTTAATGCTTTCGAAGCTACCGAGCCTACACAAGCAAACCCGGCCCCGGACGAGTTTGAAGAAATGGAGCAAGATGATCAAGGTCCTGAACAACAGTCAACCCCGCTTAACCCTTCCGATAATGCAACTGGTCCATCCTCCCGACGTCGTCGAAGAAGAAGGCCAGTAACTAATGATGACATCATGGATGCTATTGATGCCATGCATGCGCAGAATAACGAAGTGATGCAACTGATGCGCCAGATGCAACATCAACAGGAAGCAAGGAATGCAATAACCGACCAGCGGTTCACTAATTTTCTCAACAGGTTTGATGACTTGGAAGTACGTCAACGCTCACCGGGCCCGAGAACAAGAGGACGCAGGCAAAATTGAGCATATTTATTTTATTTTCCTTTCTTTTCGCTTTTCTTTAAAACATTGGGGACAATGTTTCACTTAAGTATGGGGGGGAAAAACTTTGTTTCCGTTATGATTATTTCTTTTCCAACATTCCTCTTTCAAGTATGTTATCTTCCCTTTCATTGTTATTTCCCTTATCTAAATATAATATAATATATTTTAAGTCGAGTCCCTAGTGTAAAAATTTTGTATTATCTTTTCCCCTCAATTTTCTTGAGCCATAACAAAAAAAAAAAAATTTTTTTTTTAACACTTAACACACTCAATAAGCATAAAGGTTGCTTATTTTATCAAACTTGAGTAAAATTAAGACGAAAATTATTACCGCCCCAACGCTCTAAACACCTCAACATGCTAGATCGGAAAAGTACCTATTATACCAATCCCTTGAACTTTTAGTTTTATAGTAACCCCGAGTAGTTTATACGAGAAGTCGGCACCATCTTAATAGCAAACTACGTGGAGAGCCGATGAATATAAGTGAATGATTCCCAAAACAACATAAAAAAAATATATATAAGGAAATGCACTAATTAAGTTAGGTGATCCTTACCCGATCATTTAATCCAAAGGTTGCGGACCCTACAAAAAAATTGTATGAACGATCCACTGTGAGTTGGTTCAGCAGGTTTCTGGTGCTGAACTTGGTAGGGCGGACTACGGTCCGATCCCCCGCAATTTGCAATGGACTAAATAACGAAGTTATCCAACTTATGTACCAGAACTTCCAGCTAAAAAGGGAATCAGAATCGCTAACCGGTTACTCCACTATGTGCGCGAAAAGATAAAGGGCTTAATGTGATTTCGCTAGAATGAAAACGGGTGAAATAAGAGTAAAGGAACTAGGATAGCTACAATAGCGTGACTCAAACTGGTTTGCATAAGGTGGGGTTATCTGAGGTTGTAACGGTAGTTATTGATGTTGAGATTAAGCTCAGGTTATTCCTAAACAAGATTTACTGGCAACCTGGTACGAATTGATGTGTGTTTTGAAATTTCATCTGGCTAATATTACAAATCGATTTATACATTGTATCTTGCTTGAGGACAAGCAAAAGTCTAAGTATGGGGGAGTTGTAAGACCCCAATTTTGTCCCTAAGATCCCTCATGGCATCATATCATATCATTGCATTGCCTCAAGGATCATTGGACACCTTGCTTCCTTCCCTGTGGGTGGATTACCCTTTTTCAGTGGTTCTTGATCACCAAGCATTCCTTGCATTTATATGTCATTGCTTTTCTTTTAATCACTAACCAAAAGTACAAAAATATGTCATCTAACCCTTGTCTTGCAGATGAAGCAATAACATGTCAAAGCAGTTAAAGGCATTCATTGAGCAATAGATGGTGGTCATTCTTGAGATTTGGACCCCACAATCATTCACAAGAGCTCATATGAGTTATGATGTCATTTTGAAACAAAATCCCAAGTGGTAGAGGCTTGAATTTCATCAGAACACTTCCAAGTCAACTGAAGACCTAGAAAGTCAACTGCAAAGTCAACTGTGGAGGGAGGTGGGAAGTGATTGGAAATACTTCATTCATGTTCAAACAAGTCTCATTTGACATTTCAAACACTCACATTGAAGAATTTGAGGTCCAGTCAAAAATTTCCCAAAATAGAAAGTGACCTATAATTTGAATTTTCCAAAAATGGAAAGATTTTGGACCAAGTTCAACTCAAGATTACATCATCAAAAAATCTCCGAATGAAATTTTGTTAAACATGAAAGTTGTAGATATTTCTCTCCCATTTCCAAAATGTCCAAGATCATGAATTTCTGATGTGTGGTTGAGGAGATATGATCAAATCATGGCAAAGTGTGTTTGAAAATTCAAATGAGCATAACTTTTGAACCAAGGCTCCAATTTTGGTGGTTCTTTTGGCATTTTGTTCCTCATAACATGTAGTTTCCAAAACATCCATTACATGGCTTGAATTTCCATTGCATGATCATGTGCTCATTCATGAAGATTTTTGAAGGAAATTTCATAAAATCATTTTGGATGATTATATGCATGAAAAACCAATCCTAAAGTGTGCATGGGCCTTGTTTGAGTGGTTTTGGATCAGAGTTGAGCACTGTTCACGTGGCTACCTCATGCATGGGGGTGAAATACCATTTTGTACATACACTTCATAAGTTGTTAATCTTGATTAACTTTGGCTTAAACAGGTTTTGAGCATCATTAGCATGGGGTATATAAGGATAATCTCAACTGCTTTCATCATTAACATCCATTTTCAGATCTAGATTCAAAATCAACCAATTTTTTCTCTCAAAATATTTTCCAAATTCTTCACATAAAAGACATTTCTATTGATGGATTCATGATGAGGAAGCATTTCTGAGCAAGTTTGAACGTGGAATTGGAGCAGTTGGTGCCATATTGAACCATACACGAAGCTTGAAGCATCAATGGAGATTTTAAAATTAACTGGATTCGTGCTTGTTTGAGCTTCATTTTTTCCATCAATCCTCTCCATAAGCATTGCAGAAGAGTTTGGAGCCATTACCAGCCTTGGATAGCACGATTTCAGCTTGCTGTACTTCAAGAGGTACCTAAGTTGCTTTAAGTTCATTTGAACTTTGCTTTGCTTGGTTGCTTAACCACTTAGGTATGATCCCTAATCTTCATGTAGTCTGGAAGACCTACTGTTATTGGTAGGCACCTGTCTGAAGCCCTCCTTAAGAGGCAATGCTTGTGATTGTTTAATTTTGTGCCAAGCAGGTAAAGTCCTCTTAAGAGGCAATTGGCAGATAAAAGAGATGTGTAATCCATCTCCTGCTACTCAGTGTGTCATTCACTTTGCTCACATCATGTGTTGATGCATTGTGAATAAGAACCCAAGATCTTATAGAGTCAATCATTTGTGGAGAAGAGTTCCTACTTTCTGAGCTCCCACACCTTCCATTGATCAAAGCTCTCCCTGACCAGGGATAAGAGCTATGAGGCACACCCCTCATCTCCATTTCATCTGCTTCACCCTAACTCTCAATGTTAGGGTTAAGAGCTCAAAATACCCCATTCCAGCTGGCTGTAAAGCTTAACCTTGCTTGAGCCTAATTGATTGTGTATAGTGTGTGCTAATTGACTTGTAGGTTTGCTTATTTGATTCATCTGTGCATATTTGCTTGAGTGTGCCTTTGTGCATTTATCATCATTACTTGTATATCATTTCATAATCATTGTTCATTACTTTGTAACATTTTGCTTTGTCCATGGAGGAATCAATTATAAGTCCACTGATTTGGCAGTTGTTTTCCTGTGATATGGTAGGAGACTAGTATAAGTCCATTGATTGGCATCTGGTATCATTGTTTTCTTTGCTTTGTGAGACTAGTATAAGTCTATTGATTGGCATCTGGTATCCATGTTTCATTTTGTTTAGGAGATTGGTATAAGTCCATTGATTGGCGTCCGGTATCCATTTTGTTTTGTGAGATTGGAATAAGTCCATTGATTGGCATCCGGTATCCATTTACCTTGTTCTATTTGCTTATTGCTTTGAGTTGCCTTTTCCAAAGGAATCACTTGAATCATCCACATATGATCTCAAGAGGTGAACATCTAAGAAGTTTTACTTCCTCATCCTCCCACCTTTTGTTGCTTTAAACCTCCATTTGCATGTTAACCCAAAACCTGAAAACTATTGTGCAAACATTTTCATCTGTTCTTCAAATTAGAAACCTAGGCCTTAAGCCTTTGATTTTCAAACTTCATTTTCACAATACTTCTTCTGAATTTGAAAATTCTAATCATACTTTGACTTCATTTCTGTGAATACTCCAAACTGATTAATTTCACTCACTCAATTGTTTTTTGTGGCCCGAGTCCACTTCTTATTCAAGTTTTCATACATTAGCCATAGATCTCAATTATCTTAGTGGTTGATGTTAATCTCGCCTTTTGTCCTTAGTGGTCGAACCGTAAGACTTCCATACTGAAAACAGGGTTAACCCCTCTAGTATGTCGAAGCTATTCTCACATGGTGGACCTGTTGTTTGTATAAGGTTGAGTTTTCTCCCATGGATAATGAAAGACCTTAGGGCTTTTGTTTAAAATCAATCAATTCACCTTTTTGAAATCTTTTAGCCGAACTACGGCGTTTTGATCCTTACCTTCCATGGAAAGGTACGTAGGCAACGGGTTCATCCGTTCAAACACAAAATAATAACTTGTATATTCTTTCTCTCATCCCTTCACTCATGTTTGCACAATAAATATTTCATAAACAAATAACATTTCATACAACAAGTTGTGAAAAGGGCTCCCTAGGAGTACCTAGGACGTTTTGGGTGCCTAACACCTTCCCATTGCGTAATTAACCCCTTACCCAGATCTCTGACCTTTTCATTAGTTTTTTATGTGTAAAACTTCTTAGGCTTTTGTTCGCTTTTTAGGCATTCCTTTGGATAAATAAAAGTGCGGTGGCGATTCTACCTTTGTATGCTTTGCTTTTGATTTAATCAATAGATCATAAAGTGACGAATACACCGCTACAGAAAAGTGGCGACTCTGCTGGGGACCAAATCCTTGGTGGTTTTGCCTACTTTTCACCCTTGTTGTATGATATTGTTTATTTGTTATATGACATATTTTTGTACAATTTGGGATTACTGTATTGATTGTAATGATTGAATTGCTTGATATACAATTGCTTGTTTGCTTGGTGATCTCTGTGAGATGAGTTCTATACCCGAACTCGAGTGCACCTTAGGATAGGAGAATGGCATAGTCTTGTCGACTTGTGTGGAGTATTCCTTAGCAAGTTGAATTGCGAGTCCATTCACTTGGTGGAGGTCATGTTGGATTAATAATGTCACACAAGTTATTTGTGGTTAGGCATTATTCCTTTAACATGTGCCTTAGAAGCCAAGGACCTTAGTTTACCAAGCCCATCTTGGCCTACTTTTAGGACGTAGTGCGGAGGTTATTCAGATGTAAGATCTGATGCGATTGTTACGCGATACTACACTCATAAAAGTCTCTCTTGAGAATGTTTTTGGAATACGAGTATTCGTTCCTCCGATAATATTCGAAAGATGGGATGATGACTATGGGAACCTCTTGTAGAACATGTTCGACAGGTTTAAACCCTAGTACACTCCCTTTGGGTGGTTCTTAACCGAGACTCCATGCTCGTGACTCTCAACAAACCCGTGATTCATGGTTGAGTCGTTCAGACATCCTTAATATCAATGGAACTTGGGTGTTGATAAGGTGAAAACCATAATCCACCAAAATGGATGATTGATATTAAGGATGATTGAGCCGGTTCATGTATCGTTAATATTAATGGAACTTGGGTGTCGATAAGGTGAAAACCATAATCCACCAAAATGGATGATTGATATTAAGGATACTATGAGCTTTCCCATGACCTTTGTCTGGTGTGATTTGCTTGATCCTTGAGTGTGATTGTTGCATTCATACATTCATGCATTCATGTCATCAGAAAAATCAGAAAATTTTCAAGGAACTTAAAGGGTTTATTTGCAAAATTTTCATACATGGAAAGACCAAAAAGGCATACAAAGAAGTACAGCTTTCGACAACCCGATCTGAAAGAGTTAAGGAATCTGACATCTTATGTATTAGATCCCTTGGGTTTCAAAGCTCATAACGGGAAGCTTATTCCTCTGTTGACTACTCAGGTTGACGAAGGGTTGATGAGTACTTTGGCACAGTTCTATGATCCTCTGTATCATTGCTTCTCTTTTCCGGACTTTCAGTTGTTGCCTACGCTCGAGGAGTATGCTCATCTGATGGGTATTCCTATTCTGGATCAGGTGCCGTTCAGTGGCTTAGAGAGTATTCCGACTTCTTGAGAGATCGCAGACTTGTTGCACGTAGATGAATCCCTGATTGGTGCGCATATGACCACTAAAGGTGGAATTCAGGGTCTTCCTTCTGATTTCCTCGTCGCTCAAGCTACCGTTTATGGGAAGGCCATGAGTGAGGATGCCTTTGAGGCCATATTCGTGCTGCTCATCTATGGATTGGTATTATTCCCCAACATCGACAAATTTGTGGATGTGAACGCCATTAGGATCTTTTTTGTTCTTAATCCCGTTCCTACTCTGTTGGGTGATACCTATTTCTCTTTGCATCTGAGGAATGCAAAGGGTGGAGGAGCTATTGTGTGCTGTTTGCCTCTGTTGTATAAGTGGTTTATTTCTCACTTACCGCAGACGGTTGCTTTCAAGGAGAACAAGGGATGTCTACGGTGGTCTACGAGAGTTATGTCTCTCACTAATGATGATATCTCTTGGTATGATCGCGTGTATGATACAGTTCAGATCATTGATTATTGTGGTGAATTCCCTAATGTGCCTCTTCTTGGTACATGTGGTGGAATTAGCTACAACCCTATCTTAGCACGTCGTCAGCTTGGGTTCCCCCTAAAGGATAAACCTCATAACATTCTGTTAGAAGGTGTGTTCTTTCAGGAGGGTAAAGATCCCCAAGGCCTGAAAGCCAGGATGGTCCGCGCTTGGCGCAAGATTCACAAGAAGGGTAGAAGTGAGTTGGGTCCGAAGAATTGCATTGCTTTGGAGCCGTATACGACTTGGGTCAGGCAGAGAGCATCAGAGTATCTCATGCCTTATGATTATCCGAGACCTACACCTTTGGATGGGGCTGGGCCTTCAACCCTCCCTAACCAAGGCGTAGAGGAGTTGAGAGAAGAAGACCTTTCACGTGCCTGGATCCGTGAAAGAGAAGAGTTGCTTCAACAGCTTAAGGAGAAGGACGCTCTGATCGAATTCCTCGAGCATCAGGTGATAGATGATCCGAATGATACCTGGACTTCTTTGCTTCCTCAGTCTTCCAAATTCTGGAAGAGGAAGTATGATCGACTTGCTAAGGAGAAAGCGGATATGGAAGCAGCATATGAGAGAGAGATCAAGAGGCTTTGTGCGTCTCGTCTTCCAGCATCTCGAGCTTCTAGGGATCCATAGGATGTTTATTTTCCTTTTCCCTTGTAATATAATCAACAATGCTGTACTTATTTGTCTCGAATATATTTGATGAGATATTTTCCATATGCGATTAAATGTTTTAAATTTCAAATTTTTGTGTGCAAATAATACCCTAAAAGTTCCTTGAAATAAAAACAAAGCATATGCACGAGCATTGCATGCATCATTTTGCATAAGCAGATGTTGTTCTGGTCTTCTTGTCTGTGGCCTAACTCTGTGCTCTTCATTTATTTTGAAGACAAGCTGACTCATCGGTACTACACCTGAGCTAATTCTGCAAGAGTGATGGATCAGTTAGAACAAGAGAACCGTGAGCTGAAGGAAGAGGTCGCCAGATTTAGCGCTCTGATGGAGCAATTCTTGGCTGCTCAGAATCAACCGTCTCCGCCTCCTGCAACTCCTCCCCAGAGGACTGTGATTTAAGAGGTTGTCTCTTCGACAGTGCCAGCTGCTAGTGCCCATTTTGTGCCGAATTCCATGCCGCCCGGGTTTCCTTGGGGTATGCCTCCTGGTTTTATGCCTGATATTCCAGCTCCTACCTTTGCTTCCATGCCGACATCTAGCCCGGTCCTTGTGATGCCTCCTCCTGTCGTGCATACCATTCCCAGGGTAGACGACACCATCTATCATTCTGAGCCGTATGAGGGCCCAAATGTTAATGAAAAGATGGGATGCGATGAATGACCAATTCCTTGAACTCCGCAAGGAATTGAAGACCCTTCGAGGGAAGGACTTGTTCGGCAAATCTGCTGCTGAATTATGCTTAGTTCCCGGTGTGAAGATACCCGTCAAATTCAAAGTCCCTGACTTTGAGAAGTATAAGGGGAACACTTGCCCACTCAGTCACCTGGTTATGTATGCCAGGAAAATGTCTACTCAGACGGATAATGATCAGTTGTTGATTCATTATTTCCAAGATAGTTTATCCGGTGCATCTCTTCGGTGGTATATGAGCCTTGATAGTGCAAACATCCGTTCCTTCAACGATCTTGGCGAAGCCTTCGTTAAGCAGTACAAATATAATGTTGATATGGCTCCTGACCGTGATCAACTCAGAGCCATGTCTCAGAAGGACAAAGAGACATTCAAGGAGTACGCCCAGAGGTGGCGAGAGCTGGCAGCTCAGATTACTCCTCCACTGGAAGAGAAGGAGATGACTAAGATCTTTCTGAAGACTCATAGTTCATTTTATTATGAGCGAATGATTGCAAGTGCTCCCTCTGATTTCACCGAAATGGTGAACATGGGGATGCGATTGGAGGAAGGAGTCCGGGAAGGACGTTTGTCTAGAGATGAAGGCTCTTCTAAATGATATGGGGCGTTTAAGAAGAAAGATGGGGAGGCACATGCTGTGCAATCCCATGTTAAAACCAGAAGATCCTCTGATAAGAGGGGGCCAGTGCGTCATCAGCACCAGGTGGCTAGTGTAACACCTGTTTTCAGGGATAATTATCATCATCATCAACACAATCAACAACAATATCCTCAACCGTATCATCAACAACAACATCGCCCTCAGCAGCAGGCTTACCAGCCTCGCAGTAGTAATCCAGCTGGTCAGAATTATGAGAGGAAGAAGATCACTTTCGATCCGATTCCTATATCGTATGCAGAGTTGTATCCCTCTTTAATAGAGCGGAAACTGATTACTCCTAGGGATCCTCCGGCTATACCTGCTAACCCGCAGTGGTGGTATAAGCCCGATTTTCACTGTGTCTATCATTCTGGCGCTCCGGGCCACGATGTAGAGAACTGCTTTCAGTTGAAGACTAAGGTTCAGGACCTTATGAGATGCGGAATTCTGAGCTTTGAGGACTCAGGCCCCAATGTTAAGAAGAACCCATTGCCCGAGCATGGGAAGTCAGTTAACATGGTCCAGGGTTGCTTGGCAAATACAAGGTCAAATATGTAAGCCATATTCGACAGTCATTGGTCGAGTTGCATCGTCTGCTGTGTGATTACAGTCATATGGAGCACGACCATGACAAATGCCGTATCTGCTCTGTCAACAGATTGGGTTGTCGCCAAGTGCGCAGAGAGTTGCAAGAGTTGCTAGACGATGGGACTATTGAGATTCTGCAGAACAGAAACGTTGATGAAGATGAACCTGAGGTGAATGTGATTTCTCCTGTGTTCAAGATTCTAGAGCCTGTTGTTATCCGATATGATGGGAGCAAACAGAAGTCTTCTCCTGCTCTTGTCATCAAGCCTGCAGGCCCTGTGCCTTATTCTTCTGAGAAAGCGATTCCCTTTCGTTATAGTGCTGTTGCTGTTGAAGAGGGGAGAGAAGTGCCGTTGCCTTCAACCTCTGTGGTAAATATTGCTGATGTGAGCGGGTTGACCCGTAGTGGTCGTGTGTTTTCTGCACCCCCGAAGACTCATGTTGTTTCTGATTCCGCTGAGCGTCCGGTTGGGACTGCGGTGAATGTTCTGAATCCGGCACCTATTGCCAAACCCTCCTCTGTACAAAAGACTCCTACTTCTTCTGTTGGCCCGAGTGGCATTGTGAATGAAGAGTGTGATGAGATGCTGAAGCTCATCAAGAAGAGTGAGTACAATGTTGTAGATCAGCTTCTACAAACATCGTCTAAGATCTCCGTGCTATCATTGCTTCTGAATTCAGAACCTCATAGGGAGGCTCTGCAGAAAGTGTTGGATTTGGCTTATGTTGATCATGACGTCACCATTGAACAGTTTGACAGTATTGTTGCAAACATCACTGCTTGCAACACTTTGAGTTTCTGTGACGCTGATCTTCCTGAGGAGGGAAGAGACCACAACATGGCTTTACATATTTCTATGAACTGCAAGAACGACGCCATGTCCAACATGCTGGTGGACACTGGGTCATCTCTAAATGTATTGCCGAAGACCACTCTTTCGAGATTGTCATATCAGGGGCCTCCCATGAGGCAGAATGGTGTTGTTATGAAAGCTTTCGATGGGTCGCGCAAGACCGTGATTGGGGAAGTTGATCTCCCAATCAAGATTGGACCAAGTGATTTCCAGATCACCTTTCAGGTTATGGATATCCACCCATCTTATAACTGTCTCCTTGGTAGACCATGGATTCACGAGGTTGGTGCCGTGACATCCACCCTACACCAGAAGCTGAAATTCGTCAAGAATAAGAAACTGGTCGTGGTAGGGGGAGAAAAGGCTCTCCTGGTTAGCCACTTGTCTTCTTTCTCATATATTGATGCTGAGGATGAAGTTGGAACGCCTTTCCAAGCTTTGTCTATAGCCGAGCCGATCGAGAAGAAGTCTCCTTCATTTGCTTCCTATCGTGATGCGAAACTGGCCATTGAATGTGGTGCAGTTGCTGGTTTGGGGAAGATGATTGAGCTTGAAGACAACAAGTCCCGGGCTGGCATTGGCTATTCTTCTGGGGCATTCAACGAGCAAGGGCTGTTCAAGAGTGGAGGTTTCATCCACGCCGATCAAGCTGAAGAAACTGCTGCTATTCTGGAAGAGGATACAGAGGATTTGAGCAACTTTGTCATTCCTGGTGGTGCCTGCCACAATTGGGTCGCTGTGGATGTTCCTACGGTCATTCATAAGTCAGCGTAATATGTTCACTTTGTTCAAAAAAACCCTTCTCCCATGCCAAAAGGAGAAGTGATGACATTGTCGGCATCATATATACAATGATATTTTCATTCAATTAATGCATCGTTAAACATTTGTTTTTCCATTTGTTTTCACTTTTTGCTTTTGCATGAAATCGGTGATCACAAAAAAACCCTAAAAAACAAGAATAAAAACAATCTTTTCATCTGCATAATGATTTGCTTGTTTAAATTCTAAAGCCTTTTATTATCCAAAATCATTATGCAGGTTGATTCTAAAACCCATTGAACATAATGATCCAACGCCATCTCCCAATTTTGAATTCCCTGTATTCGAGGCAGAGGAAGATGATGTTGAAGGGATTCCTGATGAGATTACCCGTCTCCTTGAGCACGAAGAGAAGATCATTCAGCCTCATCTCGAGAATCTGGAAACAATCAACTTGGGATCTGAAGATTGTGTTCGTATGGTGAAGATTGGGGCACTCCTTGAAGAGTCCGTCAAGAAGGGGTTGATCAGTTTGCTGCGAGAATATTCCGATATCTTTGCTTGGTCGTATGAAGACATGTCAGGTCTAGATACAGATATTGTGCAACATTTCCTGCCTTTGAAGCCTGAGTGCGTGCCGGTGAAGCAGAAGCTCAGAAGAACTCATCCAGATATGACAGTGAAGATCAAAGAGGAAGTTCAGAAGCAAATCGATGCGGGGTTTCTGGTGACTTCTACATATCCTCTATGGGTGGCCAATATTGTGCCTGTGCCTAAGAAAGACGGAAAAGTCCGTATGTGTGTTGATTACAGAGATTTGAATAAAGCTAGTCCGAAAGATGATTTCCCTCTACCACACATTGACATGTTGGTAGACAATACAGCTAAATTCAAAGTCTTCTCGTTTATGGACGAATTTTCCGGTTATAACCAGATCAAAATGGCACCCGAGGATATGGAGAAGACAACATTCATCACACGTTGGGGAACATTCTGTTATCGAGTGATGCCCTTCGGTTTGAAGAACGCCGAAGCCACGTATCAACGTGCTATGACTACCCTGTTCCATGATATGATGCACAAGGAGATAGAGGTCTATGTCAATGACATGATTGCTAAGTCTAGAACGGAAGTTGAACATGTTGAACATTTGTTGAAGCTTTTTCAGCGTCTGAGGAAGTACCAGCTTCGTCTGAACCCGAACAAATGTACATTTGGAGTCCGTTCTGGCAAGTTGTTGGGTTTTGTTGTCAGCGAGAGAGTCATTGAGGTTGATCCTGCAAAGGTCAAAGCAATACAAGAGATGCCTGCGCCCAAAACTGAGAAGCAAGTCCGAGGTTTTCTTGGCCGCTTGAACTATATTTCCAGATTTATATCTCACATGACTGCCACATGTGCGCCGATATTCAAGCTCCTCCGGAAAGATCAGTCTCTTGATTGGACCGAGGATTGCCAGAAAGCTTTCGACAGTATCAAAGAGTATCTGTCTGATCCTCCGATCTTGTCTCCACCTGTAGAAGGAAGACCTCTGATCATGTATCTGACTGTTCTTGAAGACTCGATGGGTTGTGTACTCGGTCAACAAGATGAATCAGGGAAGAAGGAATCTGCTATCTACTACCTCAGTAAGAAGTTTACTGATTGTGAGTCTCGATACTCTATGCTTGAGAAGACGTGCTGTGCTTTGGCTTGGGCTGCTAAGCGTTTGTGCCAGTACATGATAAATCATACAACTTGGTTGATATCCCGAATGGATCCAATCAAGTATATTTTCGAGAAGCCTGCTTTAACTGGGAGGATTGCCCGTTGGCAGATGTTGTTGTCTGAGTATGATATCGAGTATCGAGCTCAGAAAGCTATCAAAGGTAGTATCTTGGCTGACCATTTGGCACATCAGCCGATTGAAGATCATCAGTTTGTTCAGTACGACTTCCCCGACGAGGAGATTCTGTATTTGAAAATGAAAGATTGTGACGAGCCTACACTTGACGAAGGTCCGGAACCTGGTTCTAGATGGACGATGGTGTTTGATGGCGCTGTGAATCAGTACGGAAATGGAATTGGGGCAGTAATCATTACTTCTCATGGCACACATATTCCGTTTACAGCAAGGCTAACTTTCAAATGCACGGATAATATGGCTGAGTACGAAGCCTGCATTATGGGATTGGAAGAATGTATTGATTTGAGAATCAAGCATCTTGATGTGTATGGTGATTCGGCCTTGGTTGTCAATCAGATCAAGGGTGAATGGGAGACGAATCAGCCTGGTCTCATTCCGTATAGAGATTAAGCGAGAAGGATTTCAACGTTCTTTACAGAAGTTGATTTTCATCATATTCCTCGAGAAGATAATCGGATGGCGGATGCTCTTGCTACGCTTGCTTCCATGATCGTGGTGAAGTATTGGAATGAAGTTCCCAATATCACCGTGATGCGCTTGGACAGACCAACTCACGTATTTGTAGTTGAAGAAGTCAAAGATGATAAGCCTTGGTATTTTGATATCAAGAATTTCCTCCAGAGCCAGATTTACCCGCCTGGGGCATCTGTGAAAGACAGGAAAACTCTGAGAAGGTTGTCAGGCAGTTTCTACCTCAGCGGTGAAGTGCTATATAAGAGAAATTATGACATGGTTCTGCTCAGATGCGTGGATAGACACGAAGCAAACCTGTTGATGACTGAGGTCCATGAGGGTTCATTTGGTACTCATTCCAATGGACATGCCATGGCTAGAAAGATGCTGAGAGCAGGCTACTATTGGCTGACATTGGAGTCTGACTGCTGCAAATATGTGAAAAGATGCCACAAATGTCAGGTTTATGCGGATAAGATTCATATTCCTCCGACACTTCTGAATGTGATTTCATCACCATGGCCTTTCTCTATGTGGGGGATCGACATGATTGACATGATTGAACCGAAAGCGTCCAACGGACACAGGTTTATTCTTGTAGCAATTGATTACTTCACCAAATGGGTTGAAGTCGCATCTTATGCGAATGTGACCAGGCAGGTGGTCGTGAAGTTTATCAAAAATCAGCTGATTTGCCGTTATGGTGTGCCAGATAAGATCATTACTGATAATGGATCTAATCTGAATAACAAGATGATGGAAGAGTTGTACGCTGAGTTCAAGATTGTACACCATAACTCCTCTCCCTACAGACCCAAGATGAATGGGGCTGTTGAAGTGGCTAACAAGAACATCAAGAAGATTATCCAGAAGATGGTTGTTACTACAAAGATTAGCATGAGATGCTGCCA
This sequence comes from Lathyrus oleraceus, assembly GCF_024323335.1. Lineage (NCBI taxonomy): Eukaryota > Viridiplantae > Streptophyta > Magnoliopsida > Fabales > Fabaceae > Lathyrus > Lathyrus oleraceus. The sequence continues at coordinate 444,635,738 of NC_066582.1, read as the reverse complement.
TTTGCTTTGCATGGATATCGTACATCTGTCCGCACTTCAACAAGGGCAACCCCTTTCTCTCTTGTTTACGGCATGGAGGCTGTTCTCCCAGTAGATGTGGAGATCCCATCAATGAGAGTCTTGATGGAAGCCAAGTTGACTGATGCTGAATGGATTTAGAGTCGTTACGACCAGTTGAATCTGATTGAAGAGAAGCGATTGACTGCCATGTGCCATGGTCAGTTATATCAGCAGAGAATGAAGAAAGCATTCGATAAGAAGGTCAAGCCTCGTGTGTTCCGAGAAGGTGACCTCGTGCTCAAGAAAGTCTTGTCTTTCGTGCCCGATTCCAGGGGCAAGTGGACTCCAAACTATGAGGGTCCATATGTTGTCAAGAGAGCCTTTTCAGGCGGAGCTTTGATGCTTACAACTATGGATGGGGAGGATTTCACTCGTCCTGTGAATTCAGATGCAGTCAAGAAATACTTTGCCTAAAAAAAAAGTATAAGAAAAAAAACAGAATAGCTCGCTAAGTTGAAAACCCGAAGGGGCGACTTAGGCAAAAATGAGCGTCTCGGTGGAAAACCCGAAAGGGCGATCCAGGCAAAAGTTAGAGACAAAGAAAAAAAATGAATTTGCATCCCGCTAGATTGAGTACCTCACCCTGGGGCAATCTAGGCAAAAATTAGGGATTTAGCAAGTAACTGCATCTTGACAAGACCTTCTGTTTCACAACTGTCTTTTCGTCAGAGATTCTCGATTCGTCGTCGACTGAAGCTTCGAATACATCGAAATTCAAATTGGTAGAGAACGGATCATTATATTCAATGTAGCCCTCTTCCAATATATATCACTGATTTCAAATTTGTACAGATCTATGGAGTCTCGCCATTTGCAGACTACCATTCCATCAAATCAATTTGAGCTTTTATCCAATTATTTGCACTCTTACTTGTTTCAATTCAACAAATGTTTTGCATGTTTTAATTGATAAAATGTCATTGTTTTAAACAAATAAATTTTTTCATAAAAAACTGTTTTAAACAAAGTGAACATTCACAATGATGAAAGGATACCTAAGAATTTCTCAGTGCTCTCCCAAGGGTGGCATGATTTCCAACAGGGTAAGACATTCGTTCATTATTCCTGGCATGGTTGTATCCTCTTTCTCCAGACTGTTATGGGGGTTTCGCCCCAAGCATAGTCTTTGTTGGGGTTTCTCCCCAAGCAGAGTTGCTGTTGAGTTCGTTTGTGTTTCTCGAGCAGAGTGTTTGTTGAAAACTTCAGTGTTCCTCTCTTGCAGCATTCTCTCCCCAGCACGGTCGGTTTCCTTTTGGAAGATTCAGCAGTTGGTGGGTTGACACCCCGCTAATTTGTCTTTTTTCCGGTGAAGTCGCCAGCAGAGTTGTTGAGATGATATTTCATCTATGATATCTCCCCATCAGAGTGTTTGTTGAGGTTTTCACCTCCCCTCCCTTCAGCAGAGCAGTGATTCCTTTCCTCCTCAGCAGTTGTGGTATTTTTCAGAAGGTTCAGTATTTGGCGGTTGATCCCCAGCTCTCCTTCTCTTTCTCAGGTAAATCCCATGGATTGGTTGCATGTTGGATTGTATCTGTGTTGATAGTCCTCCCTTGCAGAAAGTGGGTGATGTCCTGATATTTTTGATCCCCAGTAGAGTGGCTTGTGTGGCAGAATCTACTTGTGTGATCTTTTCCCCCTCAGTGGGTTGTTCCCCAATGGAGTCGCTGACAGTATCCCTAGTAGAGTTGCTTGTGTGGCTAGATTCTACTTGTGTGTTCTGTTCTCTTCAGCAGTTCTTGCCTGTGCAACGATCACCTTTTTCTCAGATGAGAATGATAATCTCGTGCAGAAGTCTCATGTTTTCTCTACATCTCCAACAGAGTTGCTTCCGTGGCAGTTTCTGCCTGTTGTGAACTTTTGTTCCCCAGTTGGGTTGATTGTTGATCCATCACTCAGAGATTTGGTGATTCCTTTGATATCTCTGATCTCTTGCTTCCTCGCAGATCTTTTCTTTTTAGCATTCAGATCTCCAGCAGATTGGCTTTCCAGTTGGATTTCTTGGTTTTTCCTCTGGTGGTGTAGTACCGGGCGTTTGTTCCCTAGGCCTGTTTGTGTCAGAAATGTCTGTTTTGTCAGCATTCATCAAACATAAATCACGCATATTCATGCATAATCATTAACATACAGATATTCATGTTGCATTTTTGCCATATATCTTTTGTTTGTTGTCTCTTGCTAATGGTGATACAGATATCTCCAGTAGATCTCTCCAAGCAGATGTCGGGTGTCTAATCTCTCAATGTAGAGTCAGCCCTTAAGCAAAAAGTGTCTATCCTTTCCTACCATTTCCCCACCGAGATACATCCTCGTGGATGACGGTTGTTTCCGTTCCCTCCCTACACACATAATGGGACGGGTTTTCCCTTTTGAGTTCTATCCTCATTAGGACGAGTCTTGATTCAAGTTCGCCTTTTTGGTTTGATCCTAAATTGGTCTTTTTTCAACTGTCTCTCGTGCTTCCCTGTGGTATAAATGAATAGTTGCTTACTAACCGGCGCTCATTCATCTTATCCTCAGTGGAACTTTTGGCTTTCTGCCCACTAACCAGCAGTCGTAAGTCCTATCTGTGTGGTTTATTACCTACTAACCGGTAATTATAAACCCTATTTTCTCCCCTAGCAGAGTTAACTTTGTTGTTCATCCCAACCGATGACAGTTGCTCTCCTGTGGTTTTCTACCCAGTATTTGGTAGATGTAATCCCCTCTTTGTGGTTATCTTCATCCAGTATTTCGATGTTGATTTTCCCTCTCTCTTCTGGGTAATTTCTCTGAGTAAGCAATTTTATCCCCAACGGGTCCTTTCACCGTTTGCCAGTGATTGTATTCCCGGCGAGTCTTCTTTCATTTACCTTTTTGTTGGTAATTCCTGTTGCTCCCTTTGATCGGTCATCATTATATACCTATTTTTTTGGTATCCCGATGCCTTTCTTTTCGGTTGATTTATCCTTTAACAACCTACAACCCGGTTATGGATAATCTTCTATGCGAGTATATCATCTACGTTTTGACGGCTATAGATAATATATCTCATGCACTCTTCGGTCGAAGCCTTTCGTGTTTCCCCAGTCGAGTAAGATTCGTTGTCCCTTTGCGGAATCGAATATTCATTCTACCCCAGTTGTTTGGATAACTGCCTTGTGCTTGCAATTTATCCTCAGTGAGTCATCTTTTGTCTACCATGTTGTTGTTGGTAACGATTGTTTCTCTTTTCGGTTGATTTTATCCTTTAACAACCTACAACCCGGTTATGGATGATCTTCCATGCGAGTATATTACTTACGTTTTGACGGCTATGGATAATATATCTCATGCACTCTTTGGCTGAATCCTTTGTTTGTTTCCCCAACTAAGTAAGATTCACATTCTTTACAGAATCGAATATCCATCCTATAAACAAGACTGCTTTTCTAGCTTTCTTCAGGATGATGAGTGTTTTGGAACACACACCAATTCACGCCTTGGTCGGTCACCTGTTATATACCTACAACCCGGTATCCTTGGTGTTCCTTCTTGTCTGCTCCCTATTGCGACCTTGGTCCCCTGCGGAGTCAGATTTCCCTGAGTTGAAATATACCTTTTTCAGGTTTTCCTCAGATGATTTGGTCGATTGATATCTCTCACCCGTACACAGGTCTTAGATATTCATTCTTCCCGAGCATGTTACTCACTAACCGGTAACATCTCATCCTTTGGCTTCCCCTGGAAAGTCTTTGTTAGATTTCCCCAGCGGAGTTGTGGTTATATTCGTGTTGCTGTATCGACGTTTTCCCAATACACGCATTCTTTGAGTCAGCTTGAGTCTTTCCAATGGATGTGTCTTCCTTTGGAACTCTCTCCTCCCCAGTTGAGTCCTTTACTCCCCAGTGAGGTCTCCAGTCCAGTCGTGTCCTGCTCACGCAGCGTCAGTTTCCCCTAATTCAGAGTCGTGTCCTGCTCACGCAGCGTCAGTTTCCCCTAATTCAGAGTCGTGTCCTGCTCACGCATTTTTTTCTCTTATTTCCAAGAGAGTCCTGTTAGAGTCTCTGTTCCTGGTGAGTGTATTACTCCGATGGATCGTCTTTTATTCTTTGTGGACTCATATTCCCCACAGAGATAGTTTGTTTTGCATTCATACATTTGCATCATGAGGTCTCTTAGGAACCAAAATTTGTCTCATTATTGTTATTTAAGCCCATTTTACCGCGTCGAGATGAAGATTTTAACCTTCACTTCTCCGGCTAGAATGACCTTAAATAGGGGCATCTGTAAGACCCCAATTTTGTCCCTAAGATCCCTCTTGGCATCATATCATATCATTGCATTGCCTCAAGGATCATTGGACACCTTGCTTCCTTCCCTGTGGGTGGATTACCCTTTTTCAGTGGTTCTTGATCACCAAGCATTCCTTGCATTTATATGTCATTGCTTTTCTTTTAATCACTAACCAAAAGTACAAAAATATGTCATCTAACCCTTGTCTTGCAGATGAAGCAATAACAGGTCAAAGCAGTTAAAGGCATTCATTGAGCAATAGATGGTGGTCATTCTTGAGATTTGGACCCCACAATCATTCACAAGAGTTCATATGAGTTATGATATCATTTTGAAACAAAATCCCAAGTGGTAGAGGCTTGAATTTCATCAGAACACTTCCAAGTCAACTGAAGACCTAGAAAGTCAACTGCAAAGTCAACTGTGGATTTGGAGGTGGGAAGTGATTGGAAATACTTCATTCATGTTCAAACAAGTCTCATTTGACATTTCAAACACTCACATTGAAGAATTTGAGGTCCAGTCAAAAATTTCCCAAAATAGAAAGTGACCTATAATTTGAATTTTCCAAAAATGGAAAGATTTTGGACCAAGTTCGACTCAAGATTACATCATCAAAAAAGCTTCAAATGAACTTTTGTTGAACATGAAAGTTGTAGATCTTTCTCTCCCATTTCCAAAATGTCCAAGATCATGAATTTCTGATGTGTGGTTGAGGAGATATGATCAAATCATGGCAAAGTGTGTTTGAAAATTCAAATGAGCATAACTTTTGAACCAAGCCTCCAATTTTGGTGGTTCTTTTGGCATTTTGTTCCTCATAACATGTAGTTTCCAAAACATCCATTACATGGCTTGAATTTCCCTTGCATGATCATGTGCTCATTCAGGAAGATTTTTGAAGGAAATTTCATAAAATCATTTTGGATGATTATATGCATGAAAAACCAATCCTAAAGTGTGCATGGGCCTTGTTTGAGTGGTTTTGGATCAGAGTTGAGCACTGTTCACGTGGTTACCTCATGCATGGGGGTGAAATACCATTTTGTACATACACCTCATAAGTTGTTAATCTTGATTAGCTTTGGCTTAAACAGGTTTTCAACATCATTAGCATGGGGTATATAAGGATAATCTCAACTGCTTTCATCATTAACATCCATTTTCAGATCTAGATTCAAAATCAACCAATTTTTTATCTCAAAATATTTTCCAAATTCTTCACACAAAAGACATTTCTATTGATGGATTCATGATGAGGAAGCATTTCTGAGCAAGTTTGAACGTGGAATTGGAGCAGTTAGTGCCATATTGAACCATACACGAAGCTTGAAGCATCAATGGAGATTTCAAAATTAACTGGATTCGTGCTTGTTTGAGCTTCATTTTTTCCATCAATCCTCTCCATAAGCATTGCAGAAGAGTTTGGAGCCATTACCAGCCTTGGATAACACGATTTCAGCTTGCTATACTTCAAGAGGTACCTAAGTTGCTTTAAGTTCATTTGAACTTTGATTTGCTTGGTTGCTTAACCACTTAGGTATGATCCCTAATCTTCATGTAGTCTGGAAGACCTACTGTTATTGGTGGGCACCTGTCTGAAGCCCTCCTTAAGAGGCAATGCTTGTGATTGTTTAATTTTGTGCCAAGCAGGTAAAGTCCTCTTAAGAGGCAATTGGCAGATAAAAGAGATATGTAATCCATCTCCTGCTACTCAGTGTGTCATTCACTTTGCTCACACCATGTGTTGATGCATTGTGAATAAGAACCCAAGATCTTATAGAGTCAATCATTTGTGGAGAAGAGTTCCTACTTTCTGAACTCCCACACCTTCCATTGATCAAAGCTCTCCCTGACCAGGGATAAGAGCTATGAGGCACACCCCTCATCTCCATTTCATCTGCTTCACCCTAACTCTCAATGTTAGGGTTAAGAGCTCAAAATACCCCATTCCAGCTGGTTGTAAAGCTTAACCTTGCTTGAGCCTAATTGATTGTGTATAGTGTGTGCTAATTGACTTGTAGGTTTGCTTACTTGATTCATCTGTGCATATTTGCTTGAGTGTGCCTTTGTGCATTTATCATCATTACTTGTATATCATTTCATAATCATTGTTCATTACTTTGTAACATTTTGCTTTGTCCATGGAGGAATCAATTATAAGTCCACTGATTTGGCAGTTGTTTTCCTGTGATATGGTAGGAGACTAGTATAAGTCCATTGATTGGCATCTGGTATCATTGTTTTCTTTGCTTTGTGAGACTAGTATAAGTCCATTGATTGGCATCTGGTATCCATGTTTCATTTTGTTTAGGAGATTGGTATAAGTCCATTGATTGGCGTCCGGTATCCATTTTGTTTTGTGAGATTGGAATAAGTCCATTGATTGGCATCCGATATCCATTTACCTTGTTCTATTTGCTTATTGCTTTGAGTTGCCTTTTCCAAAGGAATCACTTGAATCATCCACATATGATCTCAAGAGGTGAACATCTAAGAAGTTTTACTTCCTCATCCTCCCACCTTTTGTTGCTTTAAACCTCCATTTGCATGTTAACCCAAAACCTGAAAACTATTGTGCAAACATTTTCATCTGTTCTTCAAATTAGAAACCTAGGCCTTAAGCCTTTGATTTTCAAACTTCATTTTCACAATACTTCTTCTGAATTTGAAAATTCTAATCATACTTTGACTTCATTTCTGTGAATACTCCAAACTGATTAATTTCACTCACTCAATTGTTTTTTGTGGCCCGAGTCCACTTCTTATTCAAGTTTTCATACATTAGCCATAGATCTCAATTATCTTAGTGGTTGATGTTAATCTCCCCTTTTGTCCTTAGTGATCGAACCGTAAGACTTCCATACTGAAAACAGGGTTAACCCCTCTAGTATGTCGAAGCTATTCTCACATGGTGGACCTGTTGTTTGTATAAGGTTGAGTTTTCTCCCATGGATAATGAAAGACCTTAGGGCTTTTGTTTAAAATCAATCAATTCACCTTTTTGAAATCTTTTAGCCGAACTACGGCGTTTTGATCCTTACCTTCCATGGAAAGGTACGTAGGCAACGGGTTCATCCGTTCAAACACAAAAATAATAACTTGTATATTCTTTCTCTCATCCCTTCACTCATGTTTGCACAATAAATATTTCATAAACAAATAACATTTCATACAACAAGTTGTGAAAAGGGCTCCGTAGGAGTACCTAGGACGTTTTGGGTGCCTAACACCTTCCCATTGCGTAATTAACCCCTTACCCAGATCTCTGACCTTTTCATTAGTTTTCTATGTGTAAAACTTCTTAGGCTTTTGTTCGCTTTTTAGCCATTCCTTTGGATAAATAAAAGTGCGGTGGCGACTCTACCTTTGTATGCTTTGCTTTTGATTTAATCAATAGATCATAAAATGACGAATACACCGCTACAGGAGTTTGATAACATGAAATAATATCACATTTTTGGACTCGATTTAATTAAATTATATTATTATTTGATTCGATTTATTTCATATTATTCGATATTACTTGGTATTTTCCTTCTATTTATTTCAGGTCACACTATTTGAAGCATACGTGAAAAAGAAAGAAAAGGAGGTGCAAAACGAGGATAAAAAGCAATCCACTAAAGCCCAGCCCACAACTACAAGGAGAGGCGCTGTGATGCTTTGACGAGCGCCACACAAGGTGTGACGAGCGTCACGCCCTCCTGCTAAGTGTTACGAGCGCCACACAAGGTGTGACGAGCGTCACACCCCATTCCTATATTTTTGGCTTTGACGCGTAACAGAAGCACGTTCACCCTTTTCTTCGCTTGACCAGTTGACGTGTGACCAAAACCTACTGAAGGACGTTGGAAGAAACGGTCACTTGATGGAGTGGTATAAATAGATCCAATGGTGGAACCCTGCAGCTCTCTCTCAATTTTCCACTTTTCGGCACCGTGCATTATTTTTACTGCTTTTTAATTTTCCAGCACTCTACTTTCCTAGCAATTTTTATTTCCTTTTCTTTTCCAGTCAATTTTCAAAGCATTCAATTAATTTTCTCACAATAGTTTCTACACCAGAAACTATTGTGTAACTTTTACTGGATCTAACCTTACGTTAGATCATAGTATTTTATTCCTTCGCCTTTATTTTACTGTCTGATCGAAGATTGTGAAGAACAAATCCAACCAGTCTGTGGTGGAGTGTTCAAGCATCGAAGCTAGGAATAATCAAGATCTCTATTAATTTTACAGGTTCTTTAATTTTATTGTTTTAATTTATATATGCTCTGTACTGCTGTTTATCTATACTGTTTGTCTGACATGGCTGTATTTAAGCATAATTATTGTTTAGGCTTGTTTAGCATGTCCGGCTAAATAAACTTAGGTATCGGTATGTAAAGTAAGCGGAATAAAGGAATCAAAACTAAGTTGGTTTAAATTTATTTAAAGATATAGTCACTCTTTTTATGGTCTCAATTTACAGGGTTAATACCAAAGTTTTTGTACGAGAGTAAAAGACATAAAGAAGTTAAAATCAATAGAACGACAGTTTGAGCTTTTAACTGGACAGTGTATATTGGACATTAATTTTAAATCAGGGCGAAAGCAATTTTTAGAGTTAATTAAATCCTAATCATTTTCAAAAAGTATTTTTAAAGGTTAAATGTGAGGACGAGAGTTAAGCATTTAAGTTTAATCATATAATCTAAGTCAACAGAGCGAGAGTTTGAGACGAGGGTGTTTAGATGGTTAGCATTTTCTTAAAAAGAGTTTCTATAGATTCTATTGTTTTCAAAAAGTGATTTTAGTTTTAACTAAATAGTGAGAGCGTACGTTAAGGTAAAATCATAGTCTATTCAACAGAGCGAGAGTTTGAGAAAAGATTTTTAATCAATAGTGTCTAATGAAAGGACTTATTTTAAAACTAAGAAACCAACGAAGATTTGATTCCCTAATTACGACGAACTACATACCGATATCCGCGTTATTCGATATTTAATCTAGATCCAATTTTAGTTTTACTTTTCCCCCTAATCATCAAAGTATCATCCGCCTTAGCTTTACGAATTAACCTTAGAAAACGGTATATCGATTCATAAGTCCCTGTGGGATCGATATCTTTTATTACTACGCGATTAGACTGTGCACTTGCAGTTAATACCCCAATAGACTCATAAAGTCGCGATCACAGACTCAGAGAAATTTTGATCACATGAAGACTTAAAGAAAAATCTCTTCTGGAATGTCTGAGCTTCAACGGATAATGCCTCTTGCAGAAAGGTGATTTCTTGATGTGTCTAATCAAGTAAAAAGATTATCCAACCTTTTGGTGAAAGTCTCCAACGTCTCTTTTTCTATTGTCTATATAAGGAGCTGAAGGACCAGATGTTGAAGCCTAATACACTTCAATACAAGACTCTGAACATTGACATTCAAAGAGAAGCTACCCTGTCAAATTTTCTAGACTTAGAACATCTTAAAATTTATATATTCTATAAGTTCTCAAGTCTTTGAGTCTTTCTAAGTTATATTATGTCTGCACCTCTGATTACATATCAAGTGTAGTTGTTACCCAAATCTCTTAATAGTTTGTTATAGAGTCAGAAGTCTTTTGCTTTAGTGCTTGAGCATTTAAAGTCTCTTTCTTGTGTGCTTGAGCATTGAAAGTCTCTTACTTGTGTGTTTGAGTAAATGAAGTATCTTGCTTGTGTGCCCGAGCATTGAAGTCTCTTTCTTGGTGCTTAAGAATTTGTAATCAATTTGGTTATATTGGAAATCCCTTGGAAGTACAAGGGGACTGTACTACTCTCAAATTGTGAGAGGAACCATGATAACTTCTTGTGTGTTTGCTTTTACTTCCCTTACTTCTGCACTTAATATTTCGCTGCTGTCAACTCTGATCTTCTAAGTTAGATTATGGTTCAGAATCTGATAAGGTGTTTCAGAAGTAAAACAAGTTTTTTGAGTCAGACTCTGAACCAAGTGTTCAGAATCTGGTTAAGAACCATCAGAAGCAGAAGCTAAAAAATATTTAAGGAGAAAAAGCCAACATAATTCAATTCCTCTTCTTGTATTTTTCTCACCTTCAACTGGTATCAGAGCAAGGTTTGTGCTAAATACTTAACAATGGTGCATAATAGATCCTAGGAAAAATACCTCCCTATTTATCATGAGTGATTATGAAGCTGAGTCATATCACTCTGGTGATGGTGGTCCTAGTCTACAACCCAATCCTCGTGCTGATAATAATAATGATCAAAGTACATCTGAAAGGAACAACTATATTACTAGATTTCCAACATTTAATGGATATTCTACTGAATTTGAATGGTGGAAAAGAAAGATGTACACACACATCATAGGTCTTGAGGATGAGCTATGGGATATTCTTGAAGATGGCATTGATATTCTAGTGAATGGAGTAGGAATAATAATTGATGGAAAAACCCTCACACCTACTTTAAAGAAGATCTACAGAAAACATCGCATTGTGAGAGGCATTCTTTTAGATGCTTAGCCTCACTCTGAGTAAATAAAGATCATTGACAAGTCCACTGCGAAAACTATTTTTGAATCTTTATGTGCTACATATGAAGGAAACCAGCAAGTCAAGGAAGCCAAAAACCTAATCTTCTGGTTTAGCAATATGAGTTGTTCATAATGAAAAAATATGAGAACATTGAAACCATATTTTCAGGGTTTCAAATTCTTGTGTCTAGACTTCAGGTTCTAAATAAGAGCTACACTACCTCTGATCATGTCAAGAAGATTCTTATGAAAGATTAAAGATGAATTAAATTTCTCTAAAAATAAGATTCAAAAACTGGAAAGAGATCAGATTGCTTTAGTAAAAGATATGTATGACAAACCTCTTAATGAGTATGACCCGACTCTTCAAGAGTTTGTCATACATGGCTTTAATAGAACCAAACTTGCATCCATGATCTATGATGTAAGTAGAAGAAAATAAGAAGTTCTAGGTTATCATCAAAAAACCTTTTAATCTAAAGACTGCAACCTTGATTAAACCATCATATCCTTCTTCTTCAAGCTATGCTAAAATAGGGTTGTACTCTCAGTTTGTGCTTGCTAATAATGCTAAGGTTCTAAACTAGTCAGAACCTATAACTGTAGAGTCAGAGGTTCTTAAGAAATCATAATCCGAGGCCTCAAGGTCAAAAGTTTTGAAGAAATCAGAACCAATGATTCTTAAGTCAAAGGTTCTAAAAGAATTAGAACCCGAGACCTCAAAGTCAAAGGTTCTAAAGAAGATAGAACTTAAGACATCTAGTTACAAGGTTTTGAAAGGTCCAAAACCTAAGGATAAGATTCATTAAATACAACAAAATTTTAAATCTAAAGTCTTGAATAATTCAAAGCCTTATTACAAAGCAAAGGCTGAAAATAAGACGAAGCCTAGTAAAACTAACCTCAAAGGACCCATAAGAGTATAGGTACCAAAGAGTGAGATTATTTTTGCTGCAAATAGGATGAAAGGAAAGAACAAAGCAACAACTTCAGTTCCAGAACAATGGCTACTTACAACTTATAACAAAAGGAAATCCTATATTCCAAATACCAACTCAGAAGAAGGATGAAAATGTGGAGTTTGGAAGAAACCAGCAAGAAAAGATTATTGGTACTACAAGGAGTGAAATGGTTAATTAGGAGCTGGTGCTTCAGATGCTTAACCAATCTCTGAATCTCATCCAATGAATATGGCCTCTAGGAAGGCTTATGATGGTTATCAGAAGAGAATTATTGGAACAAAGTGGTTCCTTAAGAACAATCTCATTAGCAAACAAAAGCTGCACAAAAGAAAGGTATGGCGATTTCCTTTATTTTTATTCAACAGTTTCTAATTTTGATATTCTAATATTAGTCAGTAGAAATTCACATGTATGAAAGTAGAATTAAACTTCTTTGTGATAATACTACTTCTATTTAAGTTGCAAATAATCTGATTCTATCTCAAAATAAAGCGCTTTAAAAATATTTTAAAATTATATGCTTGCATTTGATTAGAGAATTAGAGTATGATGATGATTAAAAGTTACTGTGATCAGAAGCTCTGAACAAGCTTCTGGTGAATAGTAGCCTCTGAATCATCCCAGTCTCTGAAACTTTGAATAAGATTAATTTCCTCTGATATGCATAGAAGTGGACAAAAATTTTCAACTGCCTTTGACACATGTCCACTTAGGTGTCATGAATATGAAATGTCTTCTGACTCTTGACTTGTAGCTACTAGGTAAAAACCCCTCAGATTATGATGATTTGTCTTAAGAAATTGTGCATTACGTCTCCTTTTTCTTTAAGTTTTGTTTGATCAAAAAATTCATTTTCACTCAAAACACGCTACTTAATCAGACCCACCTCTCTCTCTCTCTCTCTCTCTCTCTCTCTCTCTCTCTCTCTCACTTCCCTCACTTTCGTTCTCAAGATTTCTTTGAAAACTACCCATTTCAAAATAAATCCTAAGAACCCTAAAACCCCTTTTACAATGGTGTCATCATCTTCTCAACAAGCACCCATGAATGTTGTTTTTGGTAAAATTCTGCACATCAAACCCAAAACCATTGATATCAATAAGGAGGATCTGAAGCTCATTGTGGAGCAGATTGTGGATTTTGGTTCCTTCAATATAAATGGTTACTCCCTATAAAGTTTCTTTAAAGTGCTAGAATGTTCTTCTTTTTTTGATATGTTGAATGGTCCAACTTATCCCCATCTGGTCAAGGACTTCTAGGTAAGAGCTGAAGTATATGATGAGCTTGTTGCTTCTATGGAAATGGGTTCTAAAGAGTTTGGAAGAAGTGGAGATTAGGTCAACTGTGACGGGTGTTGATTTCACCATCACAAAGAAGATAATTGACAAGCTTATTGTTGTGTCAAATACATGAAGATTCAATCTAAACAGCAAGGAAAGCAGTCCAGAAGCTGATGTGATCAAAACAAGGTTGTTTGAGTTGTCAGAAAATACATCAACCTCTTCAGACTTTGGAAAGGTGAAGAACATGAAGACTACTTACAAGCTTCTATTGAAGGTCCTCATTGGGTGTCTAATCCCTAGAGAAGGCAACACTAATCAAATCCTAGGACCATAGACACTTCATATTTGGTCAATAAAGAGAACATAAATATCCATGGATACATCTTCTATCATCTAGGAGAGGCTGTTAAGGATAGCAAGAAGCATAAGAAGAAGAATGTACCCTATGCTAGAATCCTATCTGAACTGTTTCATCAGGGTCGTCTAATTGACTCTTTAAAAGACACTTCTTCTTATGATGGTTTAGAGGAAATTCATGGGAGCATTCTTTCTGCTTCAGTTCTCGCCAACATGAAGCTTCTAAAAAAGAATGAAGTGGTGTTATGAAAAGATCCTCTTAGATTCAGAAGTTCAAAATCTGACTATCTTAATGACTATCCGATAATTACCAAGTATGACAATCTTGTGGTAATTAGGATGTACATTGAGATGGCAAGAAAATAATTTGGTGTAGTTATAAGATATGAAGACTTACCAGAAGAACCAACTAACTTGCACACAACGTCTAGGAAAATAGGTGGCTTATGATTCTCAGAAGATAGTTTAAAAGCCTCATAACAAGAAGGTTGTGAAACAAAAGGAGATTGAAGAGGTAATCTCCTCCATTGTCTTGATGTCCACTAAGAAAAGAAGTGGAAAGACTCATCATAAGACTTTTTCATCTTTTGTCACCACTGTTGCTCCTGTGAAAAGAGGAAGCTAAGAAAGATGATTCTTCCTTTTGAAATTGCAGAGGAAGAAGAAATTGAGGTATCTTTGGTCAGGAGGACAAAGGTTATCGATGCTGGAACTCAGAAGGTTGTAGAAGGATCTATTCAGAGGGGAGTACAAATGCTTTTCTATACTCCAATAGACCAAGCATAGAAAGAACCTGCAAATTCTAATGCTCAGTTGGAAGAAGTTTCTGTTGGAGGAGAAGTTCAGAAGACTGATGAAGTTCATGCTGCTGAGCTATAGATGGGTTGAAAACTACTAAGGGTGCCTTTGAAGCTGAAGCTTCTAGTGTACCAGAAGGAGATCAGAAGCTACTATCAACCTTTCTTATGAAGCTGTTGGTGAAGAGGAGAAAACTACTATAGATGATATGGAGACTTATATGCCAGGTGACAATCTGAACTTTATCCTTGAGGATTGGTTTGATTCTTCTACCTTAAACCATATATCACCAACACCCTCACCTAAACCATCATCCAAACCATCTCTTGAACATACTTCATCACCTGTTCACAACAAAGTTCAACTCTTAGAACATGTGATGGATTCCCCTAAGCCTACACCCATCCTTAAGATTTTAGAAAATGCCATGAATCTAGTTGATTATGAAAATCCAACTGGTGAAACCAATGGTGATTAGAAGCAACTGGGATACATGACAAATTCTGAACAACTTCCACCTCTAAACATCATGTCTGGACCCATACAAAGGTGTTTAGTGGCAAAGCTACACCAGGTTCAAGCTCAGACTCCGAACTGATGATAGTGAGTTGAAATCTCTATTAGGCACACCCATCCATGATATCCCTCTTGAAATTGTCACCCCACAAAATGACCAAGCATGTTCTATTGAAACAACTTCTGAATATAATAACTTATTTGTTCAATTTGAAGCTCAACATGTAACCCTATATCAACCAAAATTTGAACCTTCACCTAAACCCCAACATGCAACTCAAGCAGAATACTAACCTATACGCCAACCGTCACCTGGACCTACACCCCAGCTCTCCCCTAAACATACACCTCAACCATAACCCAATCCTGTTCAGAATCAATCTTAAGTTCAAATTACACTTGAACCTCAAATTGAAACTGAACAAGTTTCTTTGGACCAAAATCCACTAGAAAATAATCTAAACGAAACTATCCAAAAAAACTTACCATTTGATAATCACTCCTCTCCCAAAAGAAAAAATGATGTGTTAGAACCCGACAAATCAATCCTATACATTCCCTCACAATCTAAAAATCCACAAACAAACATTCCACCACCTCCACCCTATATCCAAGCTCAATTGGAAGAGTATATAACTATTCTCTTTGATAGATTGCAGAATCTGGTTACTGAGAGAGTTACAACCTCTAACCAAGTAGGTTATGCTGCAAAATGGGATTCTCTCACAACCTCTGTGGTATCAGATCTTCAAAATCTGAAGTACATCTCCTTAGAGTCTGTTGCCTTTTCCAGTCAAAGACAAGAGCTTTTGGAAGCAAAAATGGCTAATATTGCTGCTAATTAGGAATCCATGGCTAGTAAGAAAAGGGATATGGATGATCAGATAAAGGCTATGACTTCCAGACAAGATGAAATGGGCGTTGATATGGAAATAGTTATGGAGCTTCTAAAGCAGAAACCTTAGGCTCAAGGATTTAGTCACCATTTGTTTTATCTTTTCTGAACTTTTACTAAGCATCTCTTTTTGGTTAGTATAAACTTTTCTTCAGTATCGTTTCTATCCTTTTTCGTTTATCTTTTTGTAGATGAAAAAAAAGGGAGTGATAAAAGAGTATTTAAGCACCTGAATCAGATGATTATTCTACTGTTGCTTAATTTAATTTTTGAAGATTAATGTTATGATGTTTTTAAAGGAATCTAATTAACCTAGTTAGAACTTATGGAGAGATTAGAAACCTCACCCTCTGGACTACCAGACTAAGGGGGAGCTTACAAACCTCAGACCCTGAAGTCAACATGTTAATTAAATCAAAAACCATTATTCTTAAATACTTATGTTTGTCATCATTAAAAAGGGGGTGATTGTTGGAACAATATTGGTTGATACCATATACCTTGGGTTTTGATGATAACAAAGTATTTAAAGAATAATGGGTATTTTCACATTTGTTCAAGTATGCAGGATTATAAACCTAAGAACAAATGAAGAGAAGATTGACTATTCTTTATCTAAAGATCAAACTCTGACTTTGAAGATCCTTTTGAAGACTCTAGCTCTGATGGAAGATCCAAACATTAAATAAGTCTACTCTGAAGTGATCAACCTCTGAAGAGTGAAGTTTGAAGAAATTCAACCTCTGAAGCAGATTCATTTCAATTGAGGCGACTCTGACATACTTAGATAATGTTTGATCATGTGAAAACCTAAGGAAAAATATCTTCTTGGATGTCTGAGCTTCAACGGATATTCCCTCTTGCAGAAAGGTGATTTCTTGATGTGTCTAATCAAGTACAAAGGTTATCCAACATTTTGGTGAAGATCTCCAATGACTCATTTTCTGCTGTCTATATAAGGAGTTGAATGACCGGATACCGACGGCTAATATCCTTATATTCAAGACTTTGAACATTGACATTCAAAGAGAAAATACTATGTCAAATTTTCTAGACTTAAAAAATATGAACATTTGTATATTCTAGAAGTTCTTAAGTCTTAGATTCTTTCTAATTTGTATTCTATATGCACCTCTGATTATATATCAAGTGTAGTTATCACCCAAATCTCTTAACAATTTGTTATAGAGTCAGAAGTCTCTTGCTTTAGTGCTTGAGCATTTGAAGTCTCTTGCTTGTGTGCTTGAGCATTGAAAGTCTCTTACTTGTGTGTTTGAGTAAAGGAAGTCTCTTGCTTGTATGCTTGATCATTGAAAGTCTCTTTCTAGGTGTTTGAGCATTTGTAATAAGTTTGGTTATAGTGGAAATCCCTTGGAAGTACAAGGGGACTGGACTACTCTCAAGTTATGAGAGGAACTAGGATAACTGCTTGTGTCTTTGCTTTTACTTTTCTTGCTTCTACATTTAATATTCAGTTGCTGTCAACTCTGGTCTTCATGAGTCAGACTTTGAACCAAGTGTTAAGAATCTGGTTAAGAACCATCAGAAACAGAAGCTGAAAAGCTTTAAGGATAAAAAGATAACACAATTCGACCCCCCTTCTTGTGTTTTTCTCACCTTCAATAGCCTCCCAACATTTGCACATGTCACCTATACCATTCTCCAACATCTGCTTTACTTTTCAAGAAGCAAACTCAACCCTAAAATGAACAAAATTTTAAGTCCCTATAAAATTCCCTTCAAAAAATGGCCCTCACGAAGTTTTCCGTCCCCAATTTTGGTCCCTGCTGTCTATTTGCTCTAACGGAAGCTGATGTGGCACACAACGTCACTTAAAGTTAATTTTTTGCTTGACTACAAAAAATGCAGGCGGGGGTTACAAACCTCCCTAAATTTATTGATTCAGGTTCTATCTTTTACCTAAAAAACTAACAGGTATGTTTGAAATTTGATGAACGCATATGTCTTTAGTGATTCTAGTCCTTCTATTGAGATACTTGTGGAGCAATTGTTAGAGTGTTCAGGAATGTATGGTTTCTGTCATACCCAAAATTTGTCCTATTAGTTCATTGCATTACATAATTCATTTTCATATACACTATTGTAGCGGTAAACTTTTTGAGATTAAGCTGTCGATTAACTTAACTCACAAAGCAAGAGTTGCCACCGCACTTTTATTGTTTTCAACGGAAAAGGGAAAAAGTACGAACAAAACCAGAAGAAGTTTTAAAACAAAACTAATAAAAGAGATAAGGGTCCGGGGGTTAATTATGCAAAGGGAATGTATTAGCACCCTAAACATCCATGGTACTCCATGAGAACCTCTTTGAAAATGTGCCTTTTGGTTTGAAAAAAAGGGTATTGTTTGCAAAAGATTGGAGTGATGATAAAATAAATATTTTTTTTATGATTTTTGTGTTTGCAAATACCTTTTAAAGTCTCATTCCCGCGTACCAACAAAGTTGAATGGAGGATCAAAACCTCGTAATTTATGGTAAAAATAACAAAGATGTTGTTTTGATTTATTTTAATGAAAAGACATTTTATAATTTTAATTCTCAACTAGTCACCTACAAGTATGAGAACTTTTCATCATCATGAGAAGGACTCCAACTTGGATAAGGATCAACAAGTATGCCACTAGCTCTCTTAGATGGAAAAGAATTATCATCAATGCTATGGGGTTAAGAGAATTATACCTCAACTATTGAAATGACTCATGTCTAATACCTTGAGAAAAGTTTTAAAAGGAAAAGTGTGCAAAGAGCACAAAATGATTTGAGTGAGTTATGTATTTTTTAAGTCTTTTGAAATTGGTCTCAATATGCTTAAGATGAATTAGCATTTATTAAAAAAAGGTTTTGAAAATCTCTTGACAAAATTCAAGGTTTATTGAGAAAGTGGTTCAAGTTTAAAAAAATAAGAAGGTTTTGAAAAAAGAGGGAAGATTTTGAAAATTAAAGAAGGGGAGGAGAAGAAGAGACTATCTTAAAGTATAAAGTAAAAGCTAGGGAGGAAATATCTAACCAAGAAATAGCAAGCTTTATGACATAAGTCAAACAAGGACTCCCTCATTTGGATTAAGCCTCAAGCAAGCCAGATAAGAAAATAAAATCCATGTACTAGATGAAACAAGAGTAACTCAACCAAGTCCCCAAAGGAAGTCCAAAGTCAAAGGTATCATATGGATTCTAAGGTCTCAAATCACAAGTCCCAAAGCAAAGGTCAGGATCCTAATTCTAAGTCCATAACTCCATAATGATGCCAAGGATAGTAACCACAAGTCCATGAATTAGGATAACCAAGTTTCTTTTTTAGGTTTTTTCTTATTAGTGTTTTCTTTACAAAGATATGAAAGTAAAGTCCAAATGGACAAAGAACAAATGACAAGATAACAAATAATATGATATGAAATGCTAAACATAAAGTATAAAGCAAATGACATAAAATA
Organism: Lathyrus oleraceus; assembly: GCF_024323335.1. Lineage (NCBI taxonomy): Eukaryota > Viridiplantae > Streptophyta > Magnoliopsida > Fabales > Fabaceae > Lathyrus > Lathyrus oleraceus. The sequence continues at coordinate 444,616,647 of NC_066582.1, read as the reverse complement.
AAGCATAAAGTAAATGACTTGGAAATAAAAGTCAATACTAGTAAAATGTTAGTAAATGAGGTTAGAAATTATAATGAACGATAGTTTGGTCATTTTTTGGAGAGCACTCAACTATTCACCCACAAGCATGAAAATATGAACCTATACATCATTTATGAGAAGGACTCTAACTTGGATGAAATCAACAAGTATGGCACTAGCTCTCACAAATGGAAAAGGAGCAATATTTTCACACAATACCCTGAGGAGTAGGAGACTTACAATCTCTCTTATAAAAATGTCTTTGTTTTTGGGACAAATTTAGCGCTACATTAAGCAATCGTAATTGGACTTATGTAGAAGTCACAACTATCTAAGGTCGGTCAAGGATAATATTTGTGTTAATATATGTTAGAGAATTGATATTTAAATCATTCTCCTAAAGTCATGCCACACAAAAAAGAAAAGAGGGAATGATCAAGCACAAAGGCTAAGAGGATGGTCCATTACTTCAATCCACACTTCATGACACTTAAGACAAACTTATGCATCAATCCAAAGTACCTTAAATGATCCATGATCACTTAGTAGGTAGATTTGAAATGATGAAAGTTCATCAAGTATCAATCCACACATCATGAACAAGATGGACACAAGCCATCCAATTGATCAAAGGGAAAAGAAAGAGATGAAGAAGAAGGAGACAAAAGAAGTCACATGCAAAACTGGATCAAAAGTTTGATCAAGTCATCATCAAAATCAATCATTGATTTTGGTGGATTAGGGTTTTCACCCCATCAACACTCAAGATCCGTTGAGTTTGAAGAGACTTGAAGTCCAAACCATCATGATCCAAGACCAACAGAATTTCATAAGGTCACACAAATATAAAATGCACCAAAAGTATTTTTTAAATGAATTATAAAATAGAAATAAAATGAAAAATCCATAAAGTCCTCCAAAACACCAAATAAATTTTCCAAGAAAATTATGGAAGGTTAGAAATAAAATTAGAAACTGTAATAAATTTTCCAGAATTTTTAAATGCAGAAAAATATTTTTTAACCATTAAAGTAAAGGAGAAAAGAGAAAATTAATCAAAAATAGAAAGTTAGTGAAATAAAATGTGAAAAAATTAAAATCAGATGAAGAAAAATAAAAGAGAATTTTAGAAATTATTTTGGGATTTTTTAAATAAAAAATGAAATTACTATAAATTTTAAAAGAAAAAGCAATTAAAAATAATAAAATAAAAATAATAAAAATCAGAAAAAACACGGAGCGTTGGATCACACCTCATTAATTGACGTTGCAGATCCAACACTCCACATGTTAGGATGCACGATGGAACACGATGCAAGCAACACACATAATCCAATTCAAATCCAACCAATCAGAATATTTCGTTCCTCCAACGTGTCTGACCAAACTCAGACAACCTGAAAAAACTCCGATCATCTTCTCTAGTGAGCTCTCATCGGAGCTTCATCGTTTGGTAAATTCAGAGCACGAGACCACCACCATTGTGATCCTCTTCTCATCCCGAATTCAACCTTATACTCCAAATTCATTTATATAAACTGAGCAAAGGGAATTTCAGAGAAGTTTCAGAAACAAGCAAGCCACGAAAAATTAAATTAAATGATGAACACGATCAATCAACACCAACTAAGTTAGGGGAAAGCATCAGAGAGTGAAAGACTACATTGTGGTAACTTGTTTGAGTTCAAGTGATGCTCAGAACTACCTTGTCCAGATGGTGATCAAAAGTCGATGAAGCTTGATCTGGTTAGAACACTTCAGAAGGTCTCAGAGCTTGGATATTGTTGCAAAAGTTTCAGAGGATGTTGAAGATGCTAATGGAATCAAGAAATTGGATTGAAACAAATTGAAACTCAAAACACGTTAGTTGAATTTTCTAAAAAAAATCAAGTTGCAGTAGGGATTTCTTGGCTCTCCAAAGCTTGAAAATGAACGCAGTAGCTTCCTCTATTTATAGGGAATGTGTTTGGATCCAAATACATGTGAAATGATGTAGAATTTGTGCAAAACGAATTTGATCCGAATGTGAGAAAAGTGTGACTTGAAACTCATCAAAACTCAGCCAAATGATGCGTTTTAAGGGTCAATTAACTTTTGGAGACTTGGTTAAACATGTTTAAGTCCAAAACACATGCTAATTTGGATTGGAGTTGAGATTAGTGAAGTTCAAATTTCGGGCAATGGTAATTTCTTCAGTTACAAGTCACCATGTTCAACCCAATGGGGCATCCTACTCAGGAGGCTTTTTGATCCCACTCTTTTTGCAATGTGTTAACATCATGGCCACAATTACAATGTGACAAGAAAGGTTGTATTTGGATGCTTGAGAACAAAGTTATGTCATGTTGAAGTTGGCATGAAAAACTAATCATATAACTTAGAAAAATTCGAGTGCTTAATGGCTGAAAATGACCTGTAATGTTTCAATGAATTCCATGGTCTTCCAAGCATAATCTGACCTTGATCCTTGAAGAAAACTTATAGAGGGAGTCACAAATGAAATTGTGTGAAAATAATAAGCCTCATATGTTGAAAATTGAAGAAGTTATGATCTTTGAAAGTTGGGGAAAAGTCACTTGAAAATAGGTCAAATTTCACTAAGTCCACAAATGACCTATAATGTCTCCAAACTTTTGATGATCCTCCAAGCATAATTGGCTCTTGCTCTGTAAATATAAGTTGTAGAGGATGTTGAGAAGAGTCATATGCAAAAATAATCATTAAAAAAGATTGAGAATTGAAGGAGTTGCAATCCTTGGAACCTTGACTTCAAAAAGTTGACTTTTTGGTCAAACCACTTAGAACAAGCTTGTGTACTTGGACTTTCCTTACATTTAAAAGCACATGGGTGATCATATGAATTCAAAATAAGGTGTAATTGATTTTATCTTGATTAAATTTCTCAAAGCTTGAAGTTTCTTGTTGAAGAAAGCATGGAAATAAACACATGAACCTTTGACTTTCCTTGAGAAGTAAGCCACAAAACTTTGAGATGCTCTTGATTGAAAAATCCTATCTTGCACAATGAACTTAAGGAAAATAAAACATATTTTTTCTAGTTTGATTGGTGGTTAGATAAATAATTAATCAGGTAAAGACAAAGGTAAAACACCAACAAAGAGGTGCTTGGTAATCCCTGCAAGAAGCAAACCTAAAGATGGATAGGGGAAGGACCAAGATGTGATCTTATTTGTGTGCAATAATGCAAATGATATGTGATATCTTAGGGTTAAAAATTAGGGTATGCTATATGCCCCTATTTAAGTTTCTTCAATTTGGAGATATGAAGGTTGAAATCTTTGTCTCGACAAGATTGAAGAGACTTAAATATCAAAGACCCAATTTTTGGCCCTAACATACCGCAAAATGATTATGATATGATATGAATGCAAACTAGGATCTCTGTGGGGAATAACAGTTTCCATAGGGGGACCCGACTGGGGACAAACAAATTTCTGCAGGGGAAAAGAAAAGACTTGAGAATAACCGTCATTTGGGAAGAAACCAATGTACAGTTAGAGAATGACCACAACAAAGATCCAATGGGGAAGACTTAACAAGGTAAGGCTCCATTGGGAAAAAAACGTCAAAGGGGAAAACCCCAACTCCACTAGGCGAGGTATATTACCTAACTATTAGCCAAGTGATAACTTAACAAAGGTAATAAGCTCAAACATAATGATTACTAACTACCAACCAAGTGGTAATTTAACAAAGGTAACCAATCAGAGGTAAAAGGAACTATTATCTACTATCAGCCGAGTGATAGCTTAACAAAGGTAATAAGCTTAAACATAATGGTTACCAACTACCAGCCAAGTGGTAACTTAAAAAAGGTAACTAATAAGAGGTAAAAGGAACTATTACCTACTATCAACCGAGTGATAACTTAACAAAGGTAATAAGCTCAAACAAAATGGTTACCAACTACCAGCCAAGTGGTAACTTAACAAAGATAACCAATCAGAGGTAAAATGAACTATTACCTACTATCAGCTGAGTGATAACTTAACAAAGGTAATAAACTCAAACAGAATGGTTACCAACTACGAGCCAAGTGGTAACTTAACAAAGGTAACTAATCAGAGGTAAAAGGAACTATTACCTACTATCAGCCGAGTGATAGCTTAACAAAGGTAATAAGCTCAAACATAATGGTTACCAACCACCAGCCAAGTGGTAACTTAACAAAGGTAACCAATCAAAGGGGAGCAAAGTTTAACCCAAGAATGAACTAGAGAGAAGCGGTCAAAGAGGCCTTTAACCAATGAGGAAATGAACTCAATTGGGGATTAATTCCATCCAGATAACGAACTGGAAAGGGAAACTGAAGCAAAATATTCCACGAGGATTAGACTCAGTGGGGAATTAGATAGGATAAACTCTTTCTGCTTAAGGTCGACACTCTATTGGAGAGAGGATGCACACACTCTATGGGGGAGAAAAGTACCAGAGAGTGGGGGGAGCATTGAGAAATGCAAAAATGCGCAAATAAACATCATGATGTTATACACATGCGTATGATTATGTTGACAAAACAAGCACAAAGGGTGTGAGATTGATAACACAATACAACAGGATACTAGGCTAATCTCAACAAGGTAGAGATGTTGGCGGAGATCTGTTAGGGATTCTACCATTCTTGCAATCTGATGCTGGGGAAACTGTTATACATGTAACAAAAGAAAATCCGGCCTAGGAAAGTCACTGAATTCCGTTCTTCAGAATCTTACCATCCTTGAGATTGCTATTAACATTCTTCTTTTGTAATTTTTCAAAAATATGTTTGTTTAGATTTTTTTTTGTTTAAAAAATTATCATAAAAAATAAATGAAAATTTTCAAACTGAAGCAAAATAAGAATAGGGAACAAATGGGCAAAAGGCTCAAATTTTATTGATAGAATGGTAGTTTGCAAATGGCATGACTCCATGGATCATTACAAAGTTGGAAAATGGTAAATACATGGAAAAGGCTACATTGAAATACAATGACCACTATTCTCCCTAACAACTTTGAATTCCACTTTGCTCTGGACTTCGGTCGAGGATGACTGAATAAGAACCTTTGATAAATAATGTTGCTTCAAATGATCAGGTCTAGACTGATGCAGTTACTTTCCATAATCCCTAACTTTTGCCTAGATTTCCCTTTCGGGGTCAGTCACTGGGATGATTACTTTCTATTTACTTCTCTAACTTTTTCATGGACCGTCCTTTCAGGTTTTTAATCTACCGAGACACTCATTTTTGCCTAAGCTGCCCTTTCGGGTTTTTAACTTAGCGAGTTATTGTTTTATTTTTCTAGGAGAAGTATTTCTTGACTGCATCTGCATTCACAGGACGAAGGAACTCCTCACCATCCATAGTTGTAAGAATCAATGCACCATCGGAGAAAACTCTCAACAACATATGGGCCTTAATAATTAGGAGTCCACTTTCCCTCAGAATCAGTGTTGAAATACAAGATCTTCTTGAGCACAACATCACCTTCTCGGAATACGCGGGGTCGTACCTTCTTGTCAAATGCTTTCTTCATCCTCTTTTGATATAATTGGCCATGACACAAAGCCACCATTCTTTTCTCTTCAACTAAATTCAACTGATCATATTTGCTCTGACACCATTCAGCCTCAGACAAATTTGCTTCCATCAAGACTCGCATTGATGGGATCTCCACGTCTACAGGGAGCACTACTTCCATGCCATACACAAGTAAGAAAGGGGATGCCCTTGTTGAAGTGCGAACGGATGTACGATATCCATGCAAAGCAAACAGGAGCATCTCATGCCAATCTTTATATGTCACAACCATGTTTTGGATAATCTTCTTAATGTTCTTATTTGCGGCTTCAACAACCCCATTCATCTTTGGTCTGTAAGGATAAGAGTTATGATGTTAGATCTTGAATTCATCACAAAGCTCTTTTATCATCTTATTATTCAAGTTCAACCCATTACCAGTAATGATCTTACTTGAAACACCATATCGGCAAATAATTTGATTCTTGATAAACCAGACCACAACTTGCTTGGTCACATTACCAAAAGATGCTGCTTCGGCCCATTTGGTGAAGTAATCAATGGCCACTAGAATGAAATGATATCTGTTCGAAGCTTTGGGTTCAATCATACGAATCATATCGATTCCCCACATAGAGAAAGGTCATAGAGATGAGATAACATTGAGAAGTGTCGGAGGACCATGAATCTTATCAGCATAAATCAGACATTTATGGAACTTCTTCACATATTTACAGTAATCATTTTCCATTGTCAACCAATAGTTACCTGCCCTTAACATCTTTTTAGCCATTGCATATCCATTGGCATGAGTACCAAAGGATCCTTCATGAACTTCTTGCATTAACATGTATGCTTCGTGTCTATCCACGAATATGAGAAAAACCATGTCAAAGTTTCTCTTGTATAACACATCTTCATTCAGAAAGAAATTTCCAGCCTATCTTCTCAAAGTCTTCTTATCTTTACTGGATGCTCCAAGCGGGTATTCCTGACTCTAGAGGAAACACTTAATATCATAATACCAAGGCTTATCATCTGTAACTTATTCTGCTACAAACACGTGAGTAGGTCTATCAAGGCATATAATCATGATACTTGGCGCATCATTCCAACGATTTACTTTGTACATAGAAGATAAAGTAGCCAGAGCGTCCGCCATCTGATTCTCTTCGCGAGGTATATGATGAAACTCTATTTTATTGAAGAAAGTTGACAACCTCCTTGCATAATATTTGTAAGGAATCAAACCAGGATAATGAGTCTCCCATTCTCCTTTAATATGATTAACCACCAGGGCTGAATCCCCATATACATCAAGGATTTTAATTCTCAAATCAATGGCTTCTTCAAGACCCATGATATAAGCTTCATATTCTTCCATATTATTTGTACAATCAAACATCAATCTTGCAGTAAAAGGGGTATGAGAACCCTTAGGAGTAATAATGATTACCCCAATTCCATTTCCATAAGCATTAACAACTCCATCAAACACTAAAACCAGGCTCTGGTCCTTCTTCAAGCAACGATTCATCGCAATCTTTAGCTTTCAAGTACATAACATCTTCATCAGGGAAGTCAAACCTGATGGATTGATAATCATTGATCGACTGGTAAGCCAAATGATCTGCAAGAATACTTCCTTTAATTGCTTTCTGAGTATGGTACTCAATATCATATTCAGACAATAACATTTGCCAACGAGCTATCCTTCAAGTCAAAGTAGGCTTTTCAAAAATATACTTGATTGGATCCATTTTGGATATCAACCAAGTGGTATGATTGATCATATACTGACGTAAACGTTTGGCAACCCATGTTAAAGCACAACAAGTCTTTTCAAGCCTGGAATGCCGAGACTCACAATTTGTAAACTTCTTACTCAGATAGTAGATGGCATGCTCCTTCCTACTAGTTTCATCTTGTTGTCCAAGCACATAACCCATGGAATCTTCCAATACGGTCAAATACATGATCAAAGGTCTTCCTTCCACTGGATGAGACAAGATAAGAGGTTTAAGCAGATACTCCTTGATGTTGTCAAAAGCTTTCTGGTAGTCCTCTGTCCAAAGACAACCTTAATCTTTACGAAGAAGTTTGAAGGTTGGCCCACACGTGGCAGTCATGTGAGATATAAATCTGGATATGTAATTCAGACGCCCGAGGAACCCTCTTACTTGCTTTTCTGTCTATGGTGCAGGAATCTCTTGAATAGCTCTGACTTTATCGGGATCTACTTCGATACCTTTCTGGCTGACAATGAAACCCAACAACTTTCCTGAACGGACACCAAAAGTACATTTATTAGGATTTAACCAGAGTTTAAACTTTCTCAACCGCTGAAACAGTTTCAACAAATACTCAACATGATCTTCTTCAGTCTTCGACGTAGCAATCATATCATCAACATATACTTCTATCTCTTTGTGCAGCATGTCATGGAAAAGAGTTGTCATATCTCTTTGGTACGTTGCACCAGCATTCTTAAAACCGAAAGGCATCACTCTATAACAGAATGTTCCCCAGGGTGTAATAAATGTTTTCTTTTCCATGTCCTCGGGTGCCATCTTGATATGATTATAATCCGAGAATCCATCCATAGAGGAGAAGACATTAAACTTAGTTGTATTATCTACCAACATGTCAATGTGTGGCAGAGGAAAATTGATGGGAAAATAGCAAGTGTACTATTTTTCTCACTGTAGTAATAAAAGGGAAATTCCCCGTTTGTCGATCTCAAGGACTGCTTGACGATACAGAGTTTATAGATTGTTTCAATTAGACAAAAAGCCTATGGTTTTTGTGTTGTGAGTAATTATAATATCAATTGCAAATAAATAAAACAAAAAAAATGGTTGAACGAGAGACAAATTAGAGTAGATTGCTAGGGTTCGGTGAATGAAACTTCCTGTACAGATATAATTTATGAAGGCTTTGACAATAATCTTGTTCAATTGATTCCGGTCCTCAAGGGTATCTATTCCTAATTCCTTAGTGAAAAGACATTTGATTATGTAACCTAATTACTATGTCCATAAATAATTAAGTTCATACTCAAGCATTCGAATATCAAGAATTACCGGTCATATAGAATATCCCTAGTCCTAGGTGATTTTTACTATCCAAAGTTCTTATACAGATCACTGAATAATTGTTGTCCAGCTTAAACTATTCATATTAATCATCATTCGTTGGTCCGACGAATAAAGCATAAAGAACGGTAATATGAACAAATCAATTGAGATGAAGAAATAGTCAATGCATTCATAAACATAAAATCTGTCACATTCAGAATCAGGGTCACCCCCTAGCAATGGGGGGTTTAGCTACTCATAATAGAAATAAAAACAAAGATAAAAATTGTTGTCATTACAGAATCTCTTGAGAAATCAATCTTCAATCGTCGGAAAACTCTTGAACATATGAATCCTCTAATAATCCTCGAGTCTCCAGCTCTCAAAACACTTCTTTCTTTTCTCTAAAATTGTCCAACCCCCGCAAAATCGTGTTCTCCCCTGTAAATAGCTATGCAGCTGGGCTTTTCCTTATTTTGGGCTTCATACGCGTATTGAGCTGTTTCATACGCGTATTGCACGTATGACAGTATATGATACGCGTATTGCTCTGAAGACAGCATCTGATACGCGTATTGCTAACTCCCATACGCGTATCACCAGAAGCTTGTCTTTTTGCTTGATTCCCCCCCCCCCTCTTGTCATACGTGTATGCTACGCGTACTAGGAAGGTCCATACGCGTATCATGTAAGGCAGTACGCGTATGGACAACAGGTTCACCAAAATTTGATTTTTCTTCCGTTTTCTTGCTCTGGCTCAATTTCGCATCTGACGTTTGATTCCCTGAGCTTCCAAACTAGTTTTTGACCTGCTAACATACCCAAAAGTGTAAAATATCCTCAAGAAACTCATAAGTAACAACACACTCCATATTATAGAATTGAGCTTATATCTAACCAAAAATGCTTAAGTTTACGCAGTTTACCTGACTTATTTACGGTTAAATAGTGAAATACCTATCATAAATGGTGACTGATCACAACCCCAAACTTAGCTTGTTGCTTGTCCTCAAGTAACATTCTATCACCATCATAGATCATGTCACCCCAAACTTACTGTAAAACAGTTCTTGCCACAATACTGCTGAAATCTTTCGCAATGGACCTCTTGATGTTTTCTCAGGTTTTCTGATTTTTCCACATAACCAACGAGCCAGAAACTCTTTCCCTCAGAGATATCACTTTACCTGTCAGCTCATATCACACTCTCACCAAGTCTCTCTGGGTTAAAGTGTTGTCATGCTCAAATCACAATATGCAATATCAAATCAGAAGTTTGAATAAATTCTCTCATCCTATCAACATGTACGATCACACACACTTTTTGAGGTCTTTTGGGTTGTAACGGGGCTTTGGTTTAGGTAGGGTATGAAATTGGAACAAAGGTTTTTGGTTCAGAGTACATGAAATCATTCTCTCACTACGTTTCTTTCCTATTATTCCTGTTGGGTTTTGTATTCCTCTTTTCCTTTTATCTATAGTGAATGTAGCATTTTTCAAAAGCTGTTCTTTTATTGTTTTTCGCTTTTTTTTTACTACATTCACTTACTACAAAGCTACCCCAAACTTAAAGGTTGCTATTCCAACAGCAACCCCAAACTTAAATAAAAACGTAGAGCTGAATTTACTCCTCACATATTCTAAACAGGGTAGGATAATTACAAGGTCATGGATTGAGAAGAGCGGGTATATCAGAAACAAATGAGTAACAGGCTCAACAGGGTTAAACAATGGATAATAATAATCATAGATGGGATGGCTAGAAAGGCTCTAGGTAATAAACAAAAACATGCCTCAGTGTATGTATTCATACAACTAATAATAAAAAGAACATACGCAAACCATGATTGATAAAGACATACCTGATATCTCTCATATGATGATAAGTGTTTGGCTTTTTCTGATCTCACCATGACGGGTTAAGCTGACTTGTTCTATCATACCTCTGAGTTCAAAGCTCATGTGCTTTTGGTTCTGATGTTAATCTTAACTAGTGCGTCCAATCATAAACAACAGCATCTACAGTCAGGGGACTGAATGAGAGGACAACCAAGTGTTTGGTGTAAGTGATCAAGATAACCACTAGCCAGACATAGTCACAAATCTAACGAAATAAACAGGAAAATGTATGTAAACAAAATCAAAATCATTAGATTAAGACAACCCATAATAGGTGATTACATCAAAGCAAAAGAAAATAAAAACTGAATAAACCAAAAAGAAAAATACACAAAGAAAACCAAAAGTACAAAAACATAACATAATCAAAGTCGATCACCCAGTCCACCGTCCTGCATATGAGTATCAAAGTCAATCTCCTCTGTCGGATCCAACTGAGTGTGCCCCCGTGCGAAGGCAGAGATAGGCGTCAATATCTCCGGGTGGCCTGAAGGAGTATGCTGCTGCTGAGGTGGTGTATGGTGTGGTGGCTGGTGCGGCTGGTGCGGAATCTCTCCCCCTATCTGAACTGGCTGGTTCCACCAAGGAAAGGTGAACTGTCCAAAGTGAGGTGCTGGAGGAGTTCCGGAGAATCTCTCTCTAAAGCGTTGTGCCTCCTCCCAAAGATTTGTCTGATGGGTAAGAACTCTCCCTGACAGTCCATACTGAAAACAAAACTCCTGCATAACACAAAATTGTGACATCTGCATCCGGTACTCCCTAGAGTTCTCATCAATCGGAGGGGGCTGAGGGGGTTGTGTCTCCGTAGCAGCCGGCTGAGCATCCTGGCGCGGAGCACTAGTGTTGCCCTCTCTGTCATGTGGTCGCCGTAGAGGTCGGGGCGGATCATCTGTGGTCGTCCTCTCCTTCATCCAATGGGCGTTCAGCGGTGCAGCAGGTCGCAACATATCTGAATCTTGAAAATCCGGAACACCAGCTTTTTTGCACAGCAAATAAATCACAGTCGCATGGCCTAATGATTTTTTTGGCGACTGAGCAATCTCATCCATATCAGCAGCAATTATCCGTCCAATATTCACTTGTTTCTTCTGCAGGATCTGATGAAGAAGTAGGGCACGCTCCGATATCAATTCAGAACCGCTCCAATTAGTGCTTAAATTGTGATGAATAAAGTATGCCATGGCCTTAGGGATCGGAGCTAAATCAACAACCATAATCTTTGCCGGAGAGATTTTTGAAGTAGGTGCCCAATCACGACCCGGCCTAACCAGTGAATCTTTCATTTCATTGTATGGCCAGTAGTTTTTGTCAGAATGTTTCGCTTCGGCAAAAGGGCAAACAGAATCATAGAATTTACACTTCAACACACTGTTAATAGTTTTCCAATCATATTTTATAACCTTGCCTCTTACCCATGAAACGAATGCTTCATTCCCTGTTGGGTCTTCTTCATCAGAGGTAACCCGTTGTGCATTAGCATAGAATTCCCATATCAGATCCAGCGAAACAGTTTGGATTTTGTCAATGAAATGGATTAACTTCTGCTTTTTAAGAAGATTAGTAACCTCTGGAAACGTTTCATTCTGATACATCCAGTGTTTCTCTTCAACCATGCTTCGACTTTTGATTTGATCATATCTGGCTTCATGGTATGTGGTGCGGAATATTCTGATCTCTTCTGGTGATTGAGACATTGTACGGACCTGTAAACTGAGTGAAAGAGAAGAAACGGAGAGAAATCATAGCAATACGCAAAAAATACGTAACGAGAGCAATGATAAAATGAAGTCCGTACGGAAAAAAATTATATAAACAGACCCATTTAATGATACGCGTATGATACGCAGCCAATACGCGTATCTGGCTCCCATACGCGTACCATACGCGTATTTAGCTCTCTTACGCGCATCATACGCTGCTTAAACCATGAAAAGTGTGATTCGCGTAACAGATCATGTATCAGAGCCTGATACGCGTATTACATGGTCCCTTACGCGTATCGTACGCGTTTCACCAGAGGAGCGCTGTTTTGCAATCCAATACGCGTATCATGAAGTCCATACGCGTATTGGCATTTTTTTTTTTGAAAAATCACTGACTCGACAAAATTAAAATAACAAAACAATTTAAACCTCCCTTGGGTTGCCTCCCAAGCAGCGCTTCGTTTAACGTCACATGGCTCAACGGGACACCTCATACTCAGATGAGTTTAACAGTTTCAATTGGCCCCCCTTCACCGGGATTATATGGTTTCAACCTCTGACCATTAACTTTGAAGGTGTCGCCATTCTTCTCATTTTTAAGCTCTATTGCTCCATGAGGAAGTACTTTGTTAATGACGAACGGTCCGGACCATCTTGACCTCAATTTACCTATAGGTGTTTTAAATGCAGTCCTGTATGCCCACAATGCATCATACAACTTTACAACCTCTTTCCTTACCACTTCTTTCATCGCTGGATTTAACCTCCTTTGTGGTTGTACTAGCGGTTTCTGATTATCCTACATCAGTATCTTATACATGCATACTGTGGGGCTAATCTCTTTTAAATCCTCAATAGTCCCACCAATAGCACTTTTATGTTTCTTCAGTACCTTTTCATCTTCTAATTTTGGTGAAGCTCTCAGATCCTCCCACCTGCGTGGTTTGGATTTCATCCAAGGGGGTTGTGTATCCAGCATAGCAAGCACTTCTTTTTCTTTTTCATCATCATTCTCTTCAATCTCTCTGACCGACATACTAAGAACTCTTTCAAACGGTAATTTAGTAAACTTTCTTTGAATTGTGCTAGTTACAATTTGATCAATTACTTCCACGGAGTGGTTTGTGCACATATCCTCTTTATGTTTCAAAGTATCTCGGACATCAATTCTGAGCTCTTCGTCATATACCTTTAGGGTCATGGTACCTCCCTCCATGTCTATCATGCATTTACCTGTTTCTAAGAAAGGTCTGCCCAGAATCAGAGGTATCTCTTCATCTTCTAGCATTTCCAAAATTATAAAATCAATAGAAAAAACAAATTTATCAACTTTGACCAGAACATCCTCAACTATCCCAAAGGGTCTCTTCACTGAGTGGTCAGCAAATTGAAGTGTCATTCTAGTATCTTGAACATTTCCAATTCCTAGCTTCCTGTAAATAGACAAAGGCATAAGGCTAACACTAGCCCCCAAATCAATCAGCACCCTTTTAAAGGACCTATCTCCAATGGTACACGGGATGGTCACAAAACCTCTATCTGGCTTCTTCACTGGAATCTTCATACCCTGCAAAATAGCACTACAAGTTTCAGTTAGTATAACTGGGTCAGTGTCAGTGGTGCGCTTCTTGGAGATGATGTCTTTCATGAATTTCGCATAGATAGGCATCTGCTCGAGTGCCTCAGAGAATGGAATATTGATTTCTAATTTCTTGAACAACTCCATGAATTTCTGAAAAAAATTTCTCATCTTGCTTCTTCTTTTTGTTTCTTTGTGGGAATGGAAGCTTAATGATGGGTTTTGGTTCAGTGAGCTTTTCTTGTACCACCGGCGGTATTTCAATTTCTTCCTCAGGTGGTGTCTTGTTTTCTAAGATTTCCAGGTCCACTTCTAGCAATTGATCTTCTTCTTCATCCTTCTTCTTCATCCTTCTTCTTCATCCTTCTTCTTAAGATCTTCAACAGATCTTCCACTTCTTGTTGTTACCGCACTCACATTCTTGTGCTCCCTCGGATTTGTCACTGTTGCACTAGGTAATGCGCCCGGTGTTTGAAAATTTGTTATCTGTTGTGCTATCTGACCCAATTGAATCTCCAGATTTTTAATGGATGCATTGGTGCTCTTCTGATTATTCTTGGTTTCTTCCTGAAATTGCATACTCTGAGTCGCCATCTTCTCTATAGCAATCTCCCAATCCGCTTTCTTTGGTACTTGTTGCTGATAAGGTTGCTGTTGCGACTGATATTGTGGTTGGTAAGGTGGTTGTTGTTGTGGAGGTCCTTGCTGATCTTTCCAAGAGAAATTAGGATGATTTTTCCACCCCGGGTTATACGTATTTAAGTAGGGATTATACTTCCTCAGGTAATCTATAGCTTGCACTTGTTCTGCGGTTGCAACACAATGCATGGCAAAGTGTGGTCCACTACAAATCTCACAAATCATAGTCTGAACCGGTTGAACTTGAGCAACAGTCTGGGTACCTAAATTCATCGCTTTCAGTCTTCTTTCAACCTCAGCTGCAATCTGGTCTTCCATTTTCACTACCTGATTTGCTAGTTTCAAGTCAATTTTTCCCTCCGGCTGACTCACAGTACGGTCATATAATTCCAAATGCTCATTCGCTGCAATAGCTTCGATGATCTTTTTGATACCGGTTGCTGTTGAAAAATTAGACGAGCCTCCAGCAGCTGTATCAATGAGTTGCTTCGTTCTCATCTTCAGCCCGTTTATAAAATTCTGCATTTGTTTAGTTGCATCCAGATTATGTGTAGGACATGCAACTAAACATCTCTTGAATCTTTTGTATGCATCTCCAAGTGTCTCTCCGTCTTTCTGTTTAAAATTCATAATGTCATACCTCTTACGGATATACACAGAAGCATGAAAATACTCGTTCAAGAATGCTGTTTCCATTTGTTGCCACGTAGTAATGCTTCCTGTGGGTAGGGAATAGAACCATTCCTCAGCATCCTCAGATAACGTGAATGGGAACATGACCAATCTCTTTGCCTCTTCAGAATGCCCATCAATTTTTAATGATGTAGTCATAGTCAGAAACCTCTGCAGATGCTTGTTTGCATCCTCATTGATCTTTCTTGAAAAATGTTTGCTTTCTAACTGACGGATAGTTGAGGGATGTAACTGGAAGTGAGCAACATTAACAGGTTGGTTAACAATGGTCAACTGCACTGCTGGGTTATTCTGTCTGCCATAGTCACCTAAAAGTCTTTCCACTGGAGGCGGGTTTGCAGCCATGTCAACAGTGTCTGGATGGGAATCTGTGTCTGACTCAGATTTTTCGGAGTGAACAGAGACTGGTTCTGGATGTGAATCTGTGTCTGACTCAGATTTTTCAGAGTGAACAGAGACTGGTTCTTCTGTGTCAGAGTTTGCCAGTTTTTTTCTTCTAGCTTCTCTGTGTTTTGCGTGCAATGTTCTCTCTGGTTCTGCGTCAAAATGAAAATTAGCTGAGGCCTTACCTCGCATGCACAGATTAGACAGAAATTAGTTATAATAACAATAAAAATAAAATTAAACAGTAAATAAAATTTTGGATGTAGAGCAACAAAATTCTAATTGAAAATAAATTAATAAACTCTATTATCTTTGGCAGTCCCCGGCAACGGCGCCAAAAACTTGATGGAAAAATAGCAAGTGTACTATTTTTCTCACTGTAGTAATAAAAGGGAAATTCGCCGTTTGTCGATCTCAAGGACTATTTGACGATACAGAGTTTATAGATTGTTTCAATTAGACAAAAAGCCTATGGTTTTTGTGTTGTGAGTAATTATAATATCAATTGCAAATAAATAAAACAAATAAAATGGTTGAACGAGAGACAAATTAGAGTAGATTGCTAGGGTTCGGTGAATGAAACTTCCTGTAACAGATATAATTTATGAAGGCTTTGACAATAATCTTGTTCAATTGATTCCGGTCCTCAAGGGTATATATTCCTAATTCCTTAGTGAAAAGACATTTGATTATGTAACCTAATTACTATGTCCATAAATAATTAAGTTCATACTCAAGCATTCGAATATCAAGAATTACCGGTCAGATAGAATATCCCTAATCCTAGGTGATTTTTACTATCCAAAGTTCTTATACAGATCATTGAATAATTGTTGTCCAGCTCAATTGAGATGAAGAAATAGTCAATGCATTCATAAACATAAAATCTGTCACATTCAGAATCAGGGTCACCCCCTAGCAATGGGGGGTTTAGCTACTCATAATAGAAATAAAAACAAAGATAAAAATTGTTGTCATTACAGAATCTCTTGAGAAATCAATCTTCAATCGTCGGAAAACTCTTGAACATATGAATCCTCTGATAATCCTTGAGTCTCCAGCTCTCAAAACACTTCTTTCTTTTCTCTAAAATTGTCCAACCCCCGCAAAATCGTGTTCTCCCCTGTAAATAGCTATGCAGCTGGGCTTTTCCTGATTTTGGGCTTCATACGCGTATTGAGCTGTTTCATACGCGTATTGCACGTATGACAGTATATGATACGCGTATTGCTCTGAAGACAGCATCTGATACGCGTATTGCTCTGAAGACAGCATCTGATACGCGTATTGCTAACTCCCATACGCGTATCACCAGAAGCTTGTCTTTTTGCTTGATTTCCCCCCTGGTCATACGTGTATGCTACGCGTACTAGGAAGGTCCATACGCGTATCATGTAAGGTAGTACACGTATGGACAGCAGGTTCACCAAAATTTGATTTTTCTTCCGTTTTCTTGCTCTGGCTCAATTTCGCATCTGACGTTTGATTCCCTGAGCTTCCAAACTAGTTTTTGACCTGCTAACATACCCAAAAGTGTAAAATATCCTCAAGAAACTCATAAGTAACAACACACTCCATATTATAGAATTGAGCTTATATCTAACCAAAAATGCTTAAGTTTACGCAGTTTACCTGACTTATTTACGGTTAAATAGTGAAATACCTAGCATAAATGGTGACTGATCAAAAATCATCTTTCAGGCTAGCTTTGTTCAAGTCTCTATAATCAACACACATCCTAACTTTACCATCTTTCTTTGGAAAAAGCACAATGTTGTCCACCCATTGAGTGTATTCAGCAGTAACAAGGAACCTAACATCAATATGCTTTTTCACTTCCTCTTTAATCTTGACAGCCATATCAGGGTGAGTTCTTCTCAACTTCTGCTTAACCGGTAGACACTCTGGCTTCAATGATAATAGATGCTCCACAATATCAGGATCAAGACCTTGCATATCTTGATAAGAGCAAGAAAAAACATCCACATATTCTCTAAGAATCTCTACCATCCTCTTCTTAACATCTGGACAAATCAGTGCCCCAATCTTGACTTCTTTATTGTTATCTTTGGAACCCAGATTAATCACTTCCAACGGCTCCTTATGAGGCTGAATGGTCTTCTCTTTATGCTCAAGGAATCGATAAATCTCATCAGGAATCTCTTCGTCATCCTCTTCTTCCATTTCAAACACATGGAATTCAAAGTTGGGAGAGGGTATAGGGTCATTGTTTTCAATGAGTTTAACAATTAATCTGCACACTAATTTTATGCTTGATTTTAGAATATGAACAAATAAATGCACATTGCAATGCAAATATAAAAGTGATTATCATCTTGGTTTTTTTATGTTACCATTTTCCAAAAAAGCAAAAAGGAAAAACATAATATGGATAAACGAAATAACATTTTATTAATGATAATGAAAAATCTGAAACAAAGCCCACATATATCCACTTTCACCTTGGGCATAGTGAAAGGGATTTTGAAAATAACAAAAAACATATTACTTCGATGCGTGAATAACAGAAGGAACATCAACAATAATCCAGTTTTGGCACATCGACCCACGTGTCACAAAGTTTGGCACTTCTTGCTCTTCATCGTCTTCTAAAATTGCGACAACAGACTGATCTTTGGAATGAATAAAACCTGCAATGTGAAACACTTCTTGAATTTGCTTCAAATCTCTTCGGGTTAAACCGGGTGAAAAACCCAAACCAACTCAGTTCTTGTTCTAGGCAAGCTCAACAACTTGTCCCCATCTAGTAGATTGATCATTCCTCAACACATATTGGGCATCTTTCAAGGATATGGATTCATCATTTTTCTTAACAACAATATCATCAATAGAAAGAGCTTGAAGCGAAGTTCCCTCAGCTTTGTCGGCAACAATGTATGAAAATGAAGAGAGATGACTCACCAACATGGCCTGCTCGCCACCCATGATCAATAACTTCCCATTCTTCACAAACTCCAGCTTCTGGTGTAGAGTTGATGTAACTGCCCCAACCTCATGAATCCAGACGTCCTAAGAGACAACTGTAGGTGGGATGAATATCCATTACTTGAAAAGTGATCTGAAATAAGCATGGACCTATATTTATTGGGAGATCAAGCTCCCCAATTACAGTCTTCCTTGAGCCATTCAGAGAACATGGACCTATATTTATTGGGAGATCAAGCTCCTCATTGGAGCACCTTGATAAGCAAGCTTAGATAACATGGACTTAGGTAGAACATTCAGAGAAGAACTGGTATCCACCAACACATTGGACATGGCATCTTCCTAACAATTCATAGAGATATACAGGGCCGAATTGTGGTTCCTTCTCTGTTGGGACATCTCTTCACCACTAAAGCTCAGATTGTTACATGCGGTAATATTGGCCACAATGCCATCAAAATGATCGACCATTACGTTGTGGTCCACATAGGCCTGCTCTAGGACCTTCTGCAAAGGCTCTCGATGAGCCTTTGAACTCATCAGTAAAGATAATACAAATATCTTGGACGGGGTGTGCAACAACTGGTCCACCACATTGAAATCACTCTTCTTAATCAATTTCAGCACTTCATCTTGATCAACATTCTGATTTACACTGTTGGATTGGCCAATTTGCACAACAGGAGTTTTCTCTTGAGATGATTTCTCTATCACCACATCTTCAATTCTCTTAGAAGCTGCAACAACAAGTATCTGACTACTTTGGGTTACCCCACTTACATCGGTAATATTTACAACAGAAGAAAAAGAAGGAATAGGCACCTATTTACCGCCTTTAACCATAGTAGAATTATACTTGTAAGGCATAGCTTTATTAGAATCGTAAGGCGTAGAACCCGCAAATCGAATAACCAACGGAGAAACAGCGGTCTTCTGACCATCATATGCAATTGCAATTGGTTCTGGGAGATTAAAACGGGGAACTATTGCGTTCACCTCATTCTCATCTTCATTTCTATCCCTTGTAACCTGAATAAGGTTTTGATCCAACATTTCTTGTAAGTCTCTTTTCACAACAACACATCCTCGGGGATCTCTTGAACAAACATGGCAAGAAGCATGGTCATGCTCATAATAGCTCAACTCGCATAAAGTTGCGTGCATTTCAACCAAGGGTCTTCTGATCAGATTAACGTTAAAAACTCGGTACTTTCCTAGACATCCTTCGACCATATTCACAGCTGCACTGCCATGTTTGGGGAACATATTAGCTTGTACATTGGGACCAGAGTCTTCAAAAGACAAAATACCACTTTGCGTTAACCTTTTCACCTTAGCTTTCAAAGCGATACAATTCTCAATATCATGACCGAGTGCTCCTTGGTGGAATGCACAATGTTGATCAAGTTTATACCGCCACAGAAGCTCTTTTGGAACAACTGGTGGAGTTCTTGCTTGTACCAAATTTGAGTGCTATCGAGTCCCATATACCATTTCAGAGCAGCACCAGTCAAACTGTCTTGAAAGTAATGGATCAATAATTGATGGTTGTCAGTCAGAGGACAAGAGTTTCCTTTATACTTTTCAAAATCTGGAAATTTGAACTTGTACGGAATCTTCACATTAGGAACTAAACACAAATAATGAGCATTCTTCCCAAACAAATCTTTCCCCCTCAAATCTTGAATCTCTTTCTGCATAGCCTGAAACTGATCTTGGAATTTGTCCATTCTTTCATAAACACCAATAGTTTCACTTTGGTCAACATGAAAAATAGGTTCTTTGACATAAGTAACAACATGAACAATGGGAGGTGGTACTGACATCACAGGATGAGTCATAGGAACTTCGACAACAGGTTGATACCCCTCAGGCGCAAAGTTAGGAGGCATGCCCCAAGGGAAACCAAAATGCATGTGGTACTGTAGAGCACTGACGGGAGCCACAGAGATGGGCGTAGAGACAATTTTAGAAATCACGATCCTCTGAAGTGGAGTCTAGGGAGGAGGAGGTGGCTGATTCTGAGAAGCCACCAAAGTTTCCATCATAGCAGTAAGCCTCTCATAATTGTCCCTCAAAGTTATCACCTCTTCACGGAGTTCACGATTCTCTTTCTCTAGGCGGTCTATCTTCTTCAACTGATTAACTCGAGTGTTATACCAATGAGATAACTTGTCTGAGTGAAGACCAAGAAAGAGATAAGACCCCTGGCAAACTTACTTAAAGCAAGACCAAGATGTAACATGATGCATGATATGCAAATGCAAATGTGAATGTTATTATTATTATTTTTTTCCCCAAGGAACTTTAAGACATAAATTGCAAACATCATAATGGGAATAACACGTTTTGATGTAGTAAAAATCTCATTTTATTAATAATGTAAAGGATTACAATCAGAAATACAATTTCAATGATTATAAACGGAAAGAAACTAGATCTATGGAATCATGTCTGATGATGACCCAACTCCAAGCTGATACTTCTTGCGAAGCCTTTTGATCTCTCTTTCATAGTTGCTTTTGATAGTATCCTCCTCTATTACGAGTTGGTCTATAATGCCTTTCCAAACGCCGGAAGTAGGAAGATGAGTAGATGATGAGATATTAGAGGAAAATAAATCCTCTTGGTCCCTTGATCTCTTCATGGCATGTTGCTCAAGCAATTCTATCAAGTTGTCCCTTTCCTTCAACTGCTTATGCAATTCTTCTTTCTCAAGGTACGAGGTGTGAAATTTGTCTTCCCAATCATCCCTCTCTTGCTTCATCCTATCCAAAGCCTCTTGCAACTCCCCTATGCCTTTAATAGGTATTTCATAAGCGTATGGCATCTTAAACTCTTTTGCTCTCTTCTTCACCCAACTAGTGTAAGGATCCAAATCTATACAACTCTTCAATCCAAGCTCACTTTTTCCTTTTCTATGAACATTGTTCCAAGCACGTATCATCCTAGCTTTCAATCCTTGAGTTTATTTCCCTTCCTGGAAAACTAAACCTTCTAACAAAGTGTTATTAAGTTTGTCCTTCACGGCAAACCCAAGTTGACGTCTTGCCAGACTCGGATTGTAGTTGATTCCCCCTTGTGTACCAATAAGAGGCACATTAGAGAACTCCTCATAACTATCAATAATCTCAACGTCGTCATAAACAGAAGAATACCAAGCATGTCATCATTGGTGAGAGACATAAGTCTATGAGACCACCTTAAACAATCCTTGTTTTCTTTGAAGATGGGAGACTGAGACAAGTGCAAAATAAACCACTTGTACAATAAAGGTGCACAACAAATAATAGTTACACCCCTTTTAGAAGTCCTATGATGAATGGAGAAATAAGTGTCAACGAGCAAAGTTGGAACCTGATTCCTAATCAAGAAGATCCTCATAAAATTACCATCAACAAAATTGTCAATGTTGGGAAACAAAACCAAACCATAGATGAGTAAGGCAAGAATAACTTCAAATGCCACCATGCTACCAGCTTTAGCAAAATAAAAGGCTTTCTCAACCAAAAATTTCGAAGTCAACCCTCTGGTACCTCCTTTGACAGTGAGATTGACATCTATGTTAGACTTCCTCAGGTGAACGGCTTCAACAATAACTCGAGATTCAAGAATTCATTCCACCTGACTAAAAGGAACTCTACCGAAAAATGGTATACCCAAAAGATAAGTATACTCCTCCATGGTGGGCAACAACTGATAATCAGGGAAAGTGAAACACCGGTAAATAGGATCATAGAACTAAACCAAAGTACAAAGAAGACCATCCTCAACATCAGTAGATAGAATAAATAAAAGTCTTCTAAAACGGTCTCTAAAACCCTTAAGATCATCCACAAAAGATGATAGTTTCCTTAATTCCATGAGATCAGGATATTTGAAACTGTATTTACGAGTATTCCTTCTTCCAATATCCATGATCAAAATATTTGCGATGTTTGCAAAGAGAATATCTAAGTTCCTTGAAAATTGAGAAAATTCGTATAAATGCCACGAGTGCATGATGCAACAATCACAAACAAGATCACACAAAGCACACAAGCAAGGTCCAAAGGTTCGGAGTCACGAGCATGGAGCCAAGGGTAAGAACCAACCCACAATGTATGTACTAAAGGTATAATCACCTGTAGAACAAGGTTCTATAAAGTTCCCAGAGTCATAATTCCATCTTTGGATATTACCGACTTAAATGACTACTCGTTAACCAATAATATTCTCAAGAGAAACTCGTCAGAGTGTAGTATCGCGTAAAAACTAATTCAAGTCTATACATGAATAGCCACCACACTACATCCTAAAATACCAAGATGGGTTAAGGGTTCTAAGGTCCTCAGCTTCTCGGGCTCCCAGGTTGGAAAACGTAATGCCAACTACGACTACTCGTGTGACATCAATAATCCCAAAGGGGCCTCCACTGAGCGGGGGATCTCAAGTCAGCTTATTAAGGATTAACTCCACGTAAGCCAAACATGACTATAGCACCCTCCTATCATAAGAGCTCTCAAGTCCAGGTATATGACTTATCTCACCACAGATAGAACAAACAATAACAAACAACAACAAACATAATATATGCACAAAAACAAAGATGGGCTTAACCCTCTAGGGACTACTCCCTAACAGAGTCGCCATTTTTCTGTAGTGGTAAATTTTTTGAGATTAAGCTATCGATTAACTTAACTCACAAAGGAAGAGTTTCCATCATACCAACAAGAAATTAAGTTATCGATTAACTTAACTTAACTCATAACACAAAGATGGGAAAAGAAATATTTTTTATGATTTTTGTGTTTGTCAAGACCTTTTAAAGTCTCATGCCTACGTACCAACAAAGTGGAATGGAGGATCAAAAGCTAATAGTTTATGGTATAAATATCAAAGATGTTGTTTTGATTTATTTTAATGAAAATACATTTTTTCATTTTAAGGCGAATAATCAACTAGTCACCCACAAGTATGAGAACTTTGCATCATCATGAGAAGGGCTCCAACTTAGATAAGGATCAACAAGTATGCCACTAGCTCTCTTAGATGGAAAATAATTATCATCAATGCTATGAGGATAGGAGAATTATACCACAACTATTGGAATGAATCATATCTAATACCTTGAGAAAAGTTTTAAAAGGAAAAATGCACAAAGAGCACAAAATGATTTGAGTGAGTTATGCATCTTTTAAGTCTTTTGAAATTGGTCTTAATATGCTTAAGATGAATTAGCATTTATTAAATAAATAGTTTTGAAAATCTCTTGACAAAAGTCAAGGTTTATTGAGAAAGTGGTTCAAGTTTAAAAAAACAAGAAGGATTTGAAAAAATAGAGAAGATTTTGAAAATTAAAGAAGGGGAGGAGAATAAGAGACTATCCTAGAGCATAAAGTAAAATCTAGGGAGGAAAAATCTAACCAAGAAATAAAAAGCTTTATGACATAAGTCAAGCAAGGATTCCATCCTTTGGATTAAGCCTCAAGCAAGCCAGATAAGGAAATAAAATCCATGTATCATATGAAACCAGAGTAAATCAACCAAGTCTCCAAAAGAAGTCCAAAGTCAAAGGTACCAGATGGATTCTAAGGTCTAAAATCACAAGTCCAAAAGCAAAGTTCAAGATCCTAATTCTAAGTCCATAACTCCACAATGGTGCCAATAATAGTAACCACAAGTCCATGAATCAGGATAACCAAGTTTCTTTTTTAGATATTTTCTTATTAGTGTTTTCTTTACAAAGATATGAAAGTAAAGTCCAAATGGACAAAGAATAAATGACAAGTTAACAAATAATATGATATGAAATGCTAAACATAAAGTATAAAGTAAATGACATAAAATAAAGCATAAAGTAAATGACTTGGAAATAAAAGTCAATACGAGTAAAATGTTAGTAAAAGAGGTTAGAAATTATAATGAACGATAGTTTGGTCATTTTTTGGAGAGCACTAAACTATTCATCCACAAGCATGAAAATATGAACCTATACATCATTTATGAGAAGGACTCTAACTTGGATGAAATCAACAAGTATGCCACTAGCTCTCACAAATGGAAAAGGAGCAATATTTTCACACAATACCCTGAGGAGTAGGAGACTTACAATCTCTCTTATAAAAATGCCTTTGTTTTTGGGACAAATTTAGCGCTACATTAAGTAATTGTAATTGGACTTATGTAGAAGTTACAACTATCTAAGGTCGGTTAATGATAATATTTGTGTTAATACATGCTAGAGAAATGATATATAAATCATTCTCCTAAAGTCATGCCACGCAAAAAAGAAAAGAGAGAATGATCAAGCAAAAAGGCTAGGAGGATGGTCGATTACTTCAATCCACACTTCATGACACTTAAGATAAACTTATGCATCAATCCAAAGTACCTTAAATGATCCATGATCACTAAGTAGGTAAATTTGAAATGATGAAAGTTCATCAAGTACCAATCCTCACATCATGAACAAGATGGACACAAGCCATCCAATTGATCAAAGGGAAAAGAAATAGATGAAGAAGAAGGAGACAAGAGAAGTCACACCCAAATTGGACCAAAAGTTTGATCAAATCATCATCAAAATCAATCGTCCATTTTGGTTGATAAGGGTGTTCACCCCATCAACACCCAAGATCCATTGAGTTTGATGAGACTTGAAGTCCCAACCATCATGACCTTGATTGAATTACTCAAAGCTTGAAGTTGCTTGTTGGAGAAGGCATGGAAATAAACACATTAACCTTTAACTTTCCTTGAGAAGTAAGCCACAAAACTTTGAGATGCTCTTGATTAAAAATCCCTATCTTGCACAATAAACCTTAGGAACATGCCACGCAAGCCTCATGATCATCCACTCTAAAACCTGTGTGTACACTCAAGCCTGGGTAATGGGCTTATCTCTCGTAGAACATCCCATCCCAACAAACAAACAAACAGATCCAACAGATACAACAGATGCATGCAAGCGGGTAAGCAAATAAATGTACAAAAGCATGAACACCCAATAAACAAGAAATCACACAAGCTAGGAGGGACTCGCTTAGGGAAGATGGACCAGCAAGAGGTCAACTTCTTAGTGTCCCCGGCAGAGTCGCCAGCTGTCGCAACCTGAAAAATACAGTGCGCGAAAAAACAACCGGCGAAAGAAAATGACAGAAGAGTCGCCACCGTGCGTTATTCATCCCAAAGGAGGGAAAGGAAATGCTCGAAGTAAACCTGAAAAAGGAAAGGACAAGACGGGGTCTCGCAACCAAATCTTGGGTTCGGGAGTCGGTTATGCGAAGGGAAGGTATTAGCACCCCTACGCATCCGTAGTACTCTACGGGATCCACTTTTGTGGTTTTCGTCTAAAGGGTGTGGGTTTACCTAATGTGTTTATTTACTAAAAAGGTTAAGAGAAATGACTCGCGCGGATGTCGCATCTACTGCATACGTATCTCATCTGAATATGAGAATCAGAGTCTTCGTAGCTCGGCTGACCTATGGGTTGGGGGATGTGTGCTCGCTAAGACATCGCGTCTTATGCCTACGTATCTCATCCGGAATGAGAATCAGAGCAAGCCGTAGTTCGGCTAACTACGGGGTTGTGGATTGGGTTTTGGACGAACGATGTCACTACGCAATCTACCGGATGCTCGACCTTTGGAGACTTACTCTCCTGTAGTAGAAGGAGTAAACGTGTTGCTTTGGGTTTTAGGGTTTGGGATGCGCGAGGGCAAACAGGCAGTCCTTGACGAAGGAACCGCGCTACATGTGGGGATATGAATACAAAACACAAAACATGTATCTCAAAGTAAAATGCCACCAAGGGGCTCAAACATTGCCTCCTATCGAGGTCTTCCAGCTAAGAAAGCGATAAAGTACAAGAAAAGGAAAAAATTACCACACAGATAAAGATCCGAAGTTACAGCAATTAAAGGATTAGCAACCCTGAGATCTCTCCAGCTAGACCATCAAAGAAAATCAGTCAATACGATTAATCAAGATAAACCTCCGGATGGTATCCCTGCAAGAGTATGTGAGCCCTCACGAAAACTCAACAGAAAGGTTAGACAAACAAAATAGGGTAACCAAGAGTTGCCCCTAAATCAAAATGTAACCACATGAATAATTCCATCAAAATTCACAAAAAGCTCACAAAAAGCAACCAAGGGTAGGAGGCCTAAACCTCTTGTCAAACACATGCATCAAAAGGGTATCAAATTCACCCATAATACCTCATACATTTAGAGCATTCAAATTAAAGGCATAAAGATGATGGATATAGGGCAAACCTGATTGGAGAGCTTGATTGAAATTGAGTTGCACCCGTGAGGTTTACAAAACAATCTTTAGGGTTTATGTGAGGCGGAGTGAACTTCTCAGGGCTGCCTGAAGGTCGCTGCAGAGTAGTTCCTAGGTTTCCTTCTCTCAAAATCTTTCTCCAGTGAATCTCCCAGTGTAACTCCAAGTGTGTTTTCCTCTACTGAAACTTCAGTATTTATAGACTGATTTTCGTGGGTAGTGGGTTCAAATGAGGGAGACCCAAGTCCAAAAAAATTTGTTATATTTTATTAATTTTATTTATTTATTTATTTTTAACTTTTTTTTTTTTCATTTTTTTTTTTTTAAGTTTCTTGAATCTAATTCTGATTGACATGATGAAATGCAATGTATCTAATGTTAAATGACCTAAAAATGAATGCATGCATGAGGTGTAAAGCGTATGCTTCTAGGAAAAATGAAGGGTAAATTTTGGGGTATTACAGTTGCCCTTATTCAATCAACTGGAGACCCGGAAAGAAGATGGCAGCTGCTTTCGTACTTTCGAGGTATCAAGGGATTGAATACAATAAAAGCCCAAAAATTTGCACTGAAGTGAAGTGAAGTGACAATGCCTATCAGAATCGGCAAAGAGGTGGCCTTGAAAGAAGAATCCGTCTGGTACGGTGAGAGTCAGTCTGAATATCGAAAAAGAATGTTAAACTGGATACCAAAATAAATGGTAACACAGAAATAACCATGGCCTGAATGTCGCTCATCAGTCTGAATACTGGAAATGACTTCGATCTGAACATTGGGAGATATGAGATTATTAATATCGGTCTGAACACCGAGAGGTTGGCCTGAATACCACAAGTTGCATCGACCTGAACGTCGGAAACTTCTTCGATCTGAACATTGGAAAATTGGCCTGAACGCCACAAGTTGCATCGACCTGAACGTCGGAAACTTCTTCGATCTGAACATTGGAAAATTGGCCTGAACGCCACAAGTTGCATCGACCTGAACGTCGGAAACTTCTTCGATCTGAACATCGGAAAATTGACCTGAATGCCACAAGTTGCATTGACCTGAACGTCGGAAACTTCTTCGAGCTGGACATCGGAAAACTGGCCTGAACGCCACTTCGGTCTGAATACCAGAAACTGGCCTGAACGCCACTTCGATCTGAATATCGGAAATTGGCCTGAACGCCACTTCGATCTGAATATCGGAAATTGGCCTGAACGCCACTTCGATCTGAATATCGGGAAAACTGGCCTGAATGTCACTTCGATCTGAATATCGGAACACTGGCCTGAATGCCACTTCGATCTGAATATCGGAACACTGGCCTAAATGCCACTTCGGTCTGGATACCGGAAAACTGGCCTGAATGCCACTTCGGTCTGGATACCGGAAAACTAGCCTGAATGCCACTTCGGTCTGGATACCGGAAAACTTCATGCCTGTCAACATTGGCAGAAATAGGGAATGATAATAGAGGCGGCGCATGGGCCAATGACACTTGTTGGGGATAACAAAGGTAAGTCATGAACAATCTTCAGTCTGAGCACTAGAAACAACTTCTGGCTAATCACTTGGGATACCAAGAATGTTTTATGCTTAAATGCGTATGTTTGAATCTTTCAATGGCGTAATGCTCCATGAAAATGGAAATGCTACGCGATTTGGGAGAATGCAATGCAATATGATTCTACATGCAGGGATGCGAAATGCTGGGTAGAATGCCAAGCTGAGGCAAGGGGATCTACTGGGGAAATGATCACCATCTTCTGGACTCTGGCAAGGCTGTTGGAGATGCACAGCGCAAAGAATTTTGTGGGGAAATGACCCGCCACACGGTGTTCTAGCAATGAAGAAATATCGAGATTCTGACTGGGGAGAGAACGACACTGAAAACCTGCTGTTGGGGAAAACGATAGTAGTTCTGGCAACCACGATCTGCGGGAGATGACTCAGCAGGGGAAGCAAACACTGATACGGTACCGAGGTTCTGCTTCACGGAAAGAAACCATGGATCTGGCATTGGGATTATCGATTTGGCCTCGAACTCTAAGGAGCAGCCACTTCTGCTGGGAAGATACAGTCTGGCACTGTCAACTCCGCTGGGGGTATACAATCTGGCACTGTCAACTCTATTGGGGAGTGTATATTCTGAAACAACCGCTTGGGGAAGTACAGTGGTGAGAACCTGCTGGGGATTGAAGAATCCAACACTCTGATCAACTCTGCAGGGATAAGACACCGGATTCGTCTGTTGGCGACTTCACTGGGGAAGATATTCACGATCATCTGCAGGGGATTTTAAGGAAATGCCCCGAGGGTACCTGTTCTGAATAGACGATCCAAAGCACTTAAAATTTACAGCAATTTTAAATGTTTATTGAGCATGTACCTGTAAAGCCCTTATGTGTCATGATGCAATGTTTATCAAAAATTCGGACGTCATTTTTGCAAACAAAACAGTAAAATGAAAATGAAAACAGAGATATACTGAATAACATGATTTATTGATTGAATGGCCTCTGAATAGGCATTTACATCAGGAAGCAATCCCTGGAAAGAGGTAATCGCACAAAAGATAAAAACAGAAATTAATCTAATGGCAATGTGAAATGGATTTCTATTGGGTTCCAATTCTGCTATGACTTGCCCGTCTTCAAGATCCTCCAGATGATCAGCCTTCTGAAAAGGTGATTGGACTGTTTCCTACCTTTCGAAAATTTCCAGTCATCGACATGAGATGAGATTCAGAACTAACTCAGAACGCAGTCATTCACTTAATCCCTAACTTTTGCCTGGATCGCCCTTTTCGGGTTTTCAATCCACCGGGATACCCATTTTTGCCTAAGTTGCCTTTTCAGGTTTTCAACTTACCGGGTGTACGATCTTTTCATTTTTAATCCCTAAATTTTGCCCGAACCTTTTCATTTTCTTGGTTCGTCGGGATGCCCATTTTTGCCTGGACTATTCTTTTTACTGTCCAACGGGTCTATTTTATGCGAAGTATTTTTTAACTGCGTCTGAGTTCACAGGGGAAGTGAAGTTTTCACCATCCATAGTTGCAAGCATTAAGGCCCCACCATCAAAAACCTTGGCGACAATATACGGTCCATCATAGTTAGGAGTCCAATTGCCCCTGTGATCTGTCTGAGGAGGAAGGATCATTTTCAACACTAAATCTCCGACTTGGAAACAACGAGGACGCACTTTCTGATCAAAGGCTCTCTTCATCCGACTCTGATACAACTGCCCATGACAAATGGCTGCCATTCGCTTCTCTTCGATAAGACTCAACTCATTGAACCTTGTCCGAATCCATTCGGCTTCGTCTAACTTGACATCCAACAAGACTCTTAGAGAAGGAATCTCCACTTCAACAGGTAGGACTGCTTCCATACCATACACCAGGGAGTAAGGGGTTGCCCCGGTCGACGTACGTACTGAAGTACGGTACCCATGCAAGGCGAAGGGTAGCATCTCGTGCCAATCTCTGTACGTGACGACCATCTTCTGCATAATCTTCTTTATGTTCTTATTTGCCGCCTCAACAGCGTCGTTCATCTTAGGGCAGTAAGGGGAAGAATTGTGATGATGAATGTTAAAGTTCTGACACAACTCCTTCATCCTTTTGTTGTTGAGATTAGAACCATTATCAGTAATGATTCTTTCGGGAATCCCATAGCGACAAATGATTTCTTTCTTGATAAAACGGGCAACCACATGTCTGGTGACATTCGCTAACGACGCTGCTTCGACCCACTTGGTGAAATAGTCGATGGCAACAAGGATGAAGCGATGCCCATTGGAAGAAGTCGGATCAATCTTTCCAATCATGTCAATACCCCACATAGCAAACGGCCACGGCGAATTCATCACATTCAGAGGATTTGGCGGCACATGCACCTTATCAGCATAAATCTGGCATTTATGACACTTCTGCATTAACATGTCCGCCTCGTGTCTGTCCACGCATCTGAGCAAAACCATGTCGAAGTTCCTCTTATACAACACATCGTCTTTGTTCAAGAAGAAACTGCCCGCCAATCTTCTTAAAGTCTTTCTGTCATTGTTGGATGCCCCTACAGGGTACTCTTGATTCTTCAGAAAGCACTTGATATCGTGATACCAGGGCTTGTCATCGACTACCAGTTCAGCAGCAAACACATATGCGGCCCTGTCAAGGCGCATCACATCGATCCTGGGAGCATGGTTCCAGCGAATTACCTTGATCATGGAGGATAGAGTAGCAAGTGCGTCTGCCATCTGGTTCTCATCACGAGGTATATGATACAATTTTACTGTTGTGAAGAAAGTCAACAGTCTTCTCGTGTAGTCTCTGTAGGGGATCAGAGTGGGCTGGAGAGTATTCCAATCACCATTCACTTGATTGATCACCAGAGCTGAATCTCCGAAGATGTCCAAAGTCTTGATTCTCAAATCAATGGCTTGCTCAATACCCAAGATACAGGCCTCGTACTCAACTTCATTATTTGTGCACTCAAAAGTCAAACGAGCGGTGAAAGGTATGTGGGCACCTTTCGGAGTTGTAATGACAGCACCAATTCCACTTCCTTTGGCGTTGACAGCCCCATCAAACAACAAAGTCCACTTTTCGTTTGGATCAGGTCCCTCCTCAACAACTGGCTCTTCACAGTCTTTCATCTTGAGGAACATGATGTATTCATCTGGAAAATCAAACTTCATCGGCTCATAATCATCAATCGGCTGCTGAGCAAGATAGTCTGACAGAATACTCCCTTTGATGGCCTTCTGTGACGTGTACTGAATATCATACTCTATTAAAATCATTTGCCAACGAGCGACCCTTCCGATGAGAGATGGCTTCTCGAATATGTATTTCACTGGATCCATCTTAGAAATCAACAAGGTAGTATGGTTCAACATATACTGCCTCAGTCGGCGAGCAGCCCAGGCCAAAGCACAACAAGTTTTCTCAAGCTGCGAATATTTGACTTCACAGTCGGTAAACTTTTTGCTAAGGTAGTATATGGCATGCTCTTTTCGACCAGACTCGTCATGCTGTCCCAATACACACCCCATCGAGTTCTCAGTCACTGATAGGTACATTATCAGAGGTCTCCCAGGAACTGGAGGTATAAGGATTGGAGGTTTCTGTAGATACTCTTTTATCTTCTCGAAAGCCCTTTGACAATCTTCATTCCACCTGATAGCCTGATCTTTCTTCAGCAATTTGAAAATTGGCTCACACGTGGTTGTTAGGTGAGAGATGAACCTTGCAATGTAGTTCAACCTCCCTAAGAAACTACGGACTTGCTTCTCTGTTCTTGGCTCTGGCATTTCCTGTATTGCTTTTACTTTGTCAGGATCCACCTCAATCCCTTTTCCGCTAACAATAAAACCCAGCAATTTTCCCGATCTCACCCCGAAAGTGCACTTGTTCGGATTAAGTCTCAATTTGAATTTCCTCAAACGCTCAAACAGTTTCTGCAAATTCACCAAATGTTCTTCTTCTGTCTGAGATTTGGCAATCATATCGTCCACATAAACCTCGATTTCATGATGAATCATATCATGGAACAGAGTCACCATAGCTCGTTGATATGTTGCTCCGGCATTTTTCAGACCAAACGGCATCACCTTGTAGCAGAAGGTGCCCCATGGGGTTATGAAAGTTGTCTTTTCCATGTCTTCTGGTGCCATCTTGATTTGGTTATAGCCAGAAAAGCCATCCATGAAGGAGAATACCGAGAACTGAGCTGTATTATCCACCAAAACGTCGACGTGAGGTAATGGGAAATCATCTTTAGGGCTAGCTCTGTTCAGATCCCGGTAGTCGACACACATTCGTACCTTTCCATCCTTCTTAGGTACTGGGACGATGTTTGCAACCCATGGCGGATAATTGGTGACTGCTAGAAACCCTGCATCCAACTGCTTTTGCACTTCTTCCTTTATCTTGACAGCCATCTCTGGTCTTGTTCTTCTGAGCTTCTGCTTGACTGGAGGACAACCTTCTTTGAGAGGCAAGCGGTGTACCACGATGTCTGTGTCCAACCCGGGCATGTCCTGATAAGACCAGGAGAAGATGTCAACGTATTCTTGCAGCAATTCAATCAGCCCTTTCTTCACATCATCTCCCAAAGCAGCCCCTATCTTGATTTCTCTCTTGGCGTCCTCGGTGCCGAGATTAATCACTTCAACAGACTCTTGATGCGGTTGAATAACCCTTTCCTCTTGTTTTAATAACCTGGTAAGCTCTTCAGGGAGTTCACAGTCTTCATCACCCTCTTCTTCAGCTTGAAAGATTGGATTTTCAAAGTCGAAGCGAGCCATAGCAGAACCGTTATCAATAGGATCCGGTGATGTGCATCTGCATGAATGATGGTATGTGCTTATGAGTGTGAAAAAAAAAAGTGGAAACTAAACAAAACATTGCCATTTTTTTATTTTGAAAAACTGCAAAAATAGAAAGACAGGGAACGAAATATTTGAATGCAAAAATACGTCCTTTATTTATGATAAAAATGCAAGTGTCACATAGACGGGCCCTACAATGAGTCATTACGCCCTGGGCGGAACGTAAGACTTGGATATGCATGAATAAACAAAGAAAATTACTCTTCAAGAAGAGTGACTTGGATAATCTCTTCAGAAGACCAATTGTTGATGACTTCACCCGGGATCCTCGGACGCACCCAGTTGTCAATGTCACAATCACTATCCCCATCTTCTTCATTGTTGACCGCAGAGACTAATTTGACTTCTCCTTCAACCATGTTAACGTTGGCTCCACCATGCTGGGGCATGGGATTGTTGACGACATTCGGAGCCGGTGCAAGGTCGATGGCTTTTGAATCTATGAGGTCCTGAACTACGTGCTTAAAAGCTTTGCAGTTCTCGATGTTATGGCCAGGTGCCCCAGAGTAGAAGCTACACCTAGCATTGGCGTCGTAACCCACCGGAAGTCTACCAACAGGAGGAGCCAGAGTGCGCAGTTGCACAAGTTGTAGTTGTTGAAGACTAGAAAGCAACTGAGCGTACGACATTGGAAGGGTGTCGAAACGCCGGTCCATCATCCTTTGCCTCTGTTGATAAGCGGGTCTGTTACCCGGTTGTTGCTGATGTTGGTACTGAGCTGGTTGAAGTTGTGGTTGTTGTTGTTGTAGTGGTGCTGCAGCTGGAATGGTCACAGCCGCAACATACGGTTGCTGGTGATAATTCTGAAAATTATTCCTCCGGTTATCCCTGTTCTGATAAGAAGATAGGGCATTTGCATCCCCTTCTCCCCTCTTCTGTCCCTGAATGAACGGCTTCTTCACCCCTGATGAGGATCCACCTCCACTCTGGATCTTATAGGTCTTTATGTAATTCTCCACCCTTTCTCCAGTAGAGACCACATCAGCAAAGTTGGAAGCATTGCACCCCACCAGACGCTCCAGGTAAGGTCCGGGCAGCGTATTCATGAACATGTTGGCCATTTCCTTTTCCAACATAGAAGGATGAACACGGGAAGCTGTATCCCTCCAGCGTTGAGCGTATTCCCTGAAGCACTCATTGCTTTTAAGAGACAGATTCTGAAGTTGAGTTCTGTCCGGAGCCATGTCTGCATTATACTGATACTGCTTCACGAAAGCCTCTGCCAAATCCCTCCAGCAACGGATGTGGGCTCTGTCCAGCCTCATATACCATTCCAAGGATGCCCCAGCTAGGCTATCCTGGAAGAAGTACATAAGTAGCTTCTCGTCATCAGAGTATGCAACCATTTTACGGAAATAGGCTTGCACGTGAGTTTTGGGGCAAGAGCTGCCATGGTATTTGTCAAATATCGGGACCTTGAATTTCGGTGGCACTCTCACACCTGGGACTAGCCCCAAGTTAGCAACATCTACTCCCAGAAGATTCTGTCCTTCCACTGCTTTCAACCTCTCTTCCAATCTTCTAAACATGGGGTCCATGCCAAAGTCTTCCTGAAGCAAGGGGAACTGATCATCCTGACCATCCTGAATGGGTTGTTGATCTAGGTTGACATGCGGGATCGGGATAGGCCCCGGTCCATTGGGACCATTAGCCTCTCCAGCTGGAGGATCAGCCAATGTCTCCGGTTGAGTAATAGGGGGATCCCTCTGTACCAACAATCTAAGCTCCTGCTGTCCTTGAGCCACCCCTTGAACCAAATCCATGAATTGATTCATGCGAATCTTCATCTCGGCGAGCTCTGCTTGTAGGCTCTCCATCGCTCTCTGTTGATTCCTTCGGGTACCGTATCGGTGAATGCCTGAGTCAGCTATCCTGCTGATGGAACACCAAACAACTGAGAACACTGTGGCGGTACCTGTTATGCAAGACATGCTATGGATATGCAAATGCAATGTCATGTTTATCAAATCCAAAAGGTATTCTACCCCCTTGATTCCAGTCTCTCATCAGATAAAATATCCCTTTTAAAAAGTACCAGAAAAACCCCGACTAGAATCAAGAAGAAGATATAAACCCCACAGAAATGGATAAACATGTGTTAAATGATATGAATGCAGAATGATGTGATGCAATGATGTGAATGCAATGCAATGGCATGGAAATCAGGATTGCAGGATCCGCTTGAACATCTGTCAGGTTGCACTGTCTGAAGAGAAACCCACTGAAGAATATAATACAAGATCAAAGCTCTGCTCCAGAAAACCGGGTTGGTTGGAGGTTAAGGTTTCCTGAATTTAGCCCGGCCCTCACTGGTAGGTTCTAAGAACAAAAGTTCGTCAACTTCAGCCCTTCAGTCGCGAATAATATGTTTACCACTGAAGGTTTGGCATTATTACGGGATAAAAGACCTCCACTGACTCCCCTCAACAGGACATCCTAAAGCAAGTTCCCAGTATCGGGGTCCTCAGATTGATCAGCGAGAATGCGCCCACCAGAGCTAACATAATCACGTCTCGGAGGAGAGGCCTCGACTGAGTTCTCGGGAAATGGTCACCAGAGTCGACGATTTCTAAAGGAACATCATGTCGTTACGGAACATCCGTAGGACATAATATATCCAAGAGTAACCTCGTCTGGGTGTGGTTCTTCACGAACGACTTAACGTAGCAACATGCCACGCAAGCCTCATGATCATCCACTCTAAAACCTGTGTACACTCAAGCCTGGGTAATGGGCTTATCTCTCGTAGAACATCCCATCCCAACAAACAAACAAACAGATCCAACAGATACAACAGATGCATGCAAGCGGGTAAGCAAATAAATGTACAAAAGCATGAACACCCAATAAACAAGAAATCACACAAGCTAGGAGGGACTCGCTTAGGGAAGATGGACCAGCAAGAGGTCAACTTCTTAGTGTCCCCGGCAGAGTCGCCAGCTGTCACAACCTGAAAAATACAGTGCGCGAAAAAACAACCGACGAAAGAAAATGACAGAAGAGTCGCCATTGTGCGTTATTCATCCCAAAGGAGGGAAAGGAAACGCTCGAAGTAAACCTGAAAAAGGAAAGGACAAGACGGGGTCTCGCAACCAAATCTTGGGTTCGGGAGTCGGTTATGCGAAGGGAAGGTATTAGCACCCCTACGCATCCGTAGTACTCTACGGGATCCACTTTTGTGGTTTTTGTCTAAAGGGTGTGGGTTTACCTAATGTGTTTATTTACTAAAAAGGTTAAGAGAAATGACTCGCGCGGATGTCGCATCCACTGCATACGTATCTCATCTGAATATGAGAATCAGAGTCTTCGTAGCTCGGCTGACCTATGGGTTGGGGGATGTGTGCTCGCTAAGACATCGCGTCTTATGCCTACGTATCTCATCCGGAATGAGAATCAGAGCAAGCCGTAGTTCGGCTAACTACGGGGTTGTGGATTGGGTTTTGGACGAACGATGTCACTACGCAATCTACCGGATGCTCGACCTTTGGAGACTTACTCTCCTGTAGTAGAAGGAGTAAACGTGTTGCTTTGGGTTTTAGGGTTTGGGATGCGCGAGGGCAAACAGGCAGTCCTTGACGAAGGAACCGCGCTACATGTGGGGATATGAATACAAAACACAAAACATGTATCTCAAAGTAAAATGCCACCAAGGGGCTCAAACATTGCCTCCTATCGAGGTCTTCCAGCTAAGAAAGCGATAAAGTACAAGAAAAGGAAAAAATTACCACACGGATAAAGATCCGAAGTTACAGCAATTAAAGGATTAGCAACCCTGAGATCTCTCCAGCTAGACCATCAAAGAAAATCAGTCAATACGATTAATCAGGATAAACCTCCGGATGGTATCCCTGCAAGAGTATGTGAGCCCTCACGAAAACTCAACAGAAAGGTTAGACAAACAAAATAGGGTAACCAAGAGTTGCCCCTAAATCAAAATGTAACCACATGAATAATTCCATCAAAATTCACAAAAAGCTCACAAAAAGCAACCAAGGGTAGGAGGCCTAAACCTCTTGTCAAACACATGCATCAAAAGGGTATCAAATTCACCCATAATACCTCATACATTTAGAGCATTCAAATTAAAGGCATAAAGATGATGGATATAGGGCAAACCTGATTGGAGAGCTTGATTGAAATTGAGTTGCACCCGTGAGGTTTACAAAACAATCTTTAGGGTTTATGTGAGGCGGAGTGAACTTCTCAGGGCTGCCTGAAGGTCGCTGCAGAGTAGTTCCTAGGTTTCCTTCTCTCAAAATCTTTCTCCAGTGAATCTCCCAGTGTAACTCCAAGTGTGTTTTCCTCTACTGAAACTTCAGTATTTATAGACTGATTTTTGTGGGTAGTGGGCTCAAATGAGGGAGACCCAAGTCCAAAAAAATTTGTTATATTTTATTAATTTTATTTATTTATTTATTTTTAACTTTTTTTTTTTTTCGTTTTTTTTTTTTTTTTAAGTTTCTTGGATCTAATTCTGATTGACATGATGAAATGCAATGTATCTAATGTTAAATGACCTAAAAATGAATGCATGCATGAGGTGTAAAGCGTATGCTTCCAGGAAAAATGAAGGGTAAATTTTGGGGTATTACAGATTGTTAACGGACTAATGAATTGTTTTGATATATTCATTAACAATCAATCCATTTTGTCATCCTTACACACACATATTGCAAAAACATGAAAAAAAATCATAATCATAGATTCAAAATTAAAAGTCAGAAGCACACCATTCATACATAGCATCACATAGTCAATTTTGGGACCACACAAAGATGCCAAATAGTAGAGGAACTCACATGCATCAACTCAATCATAAAAGTCCCACAAAATCAACAAAGTTTCTAACAGATTCATCCTATGAATTTCACCTCAACTTTTCTTCACACGAGCAAGATAATTCATAACAGAAAATCACACGTATGAGTCATAATTATTTACCCTATAAATTAGCTATCCTATTTCATTTCAACGGAGGCTTGACATTTATAGAGAAAAAACTCTACAGAAATTCTAAGTAGACACAACTTGCTTATAGATTAGTCCCAACATGAACTAATCTACCTGAGTATCATGATAATATTTTCTGCCTAGTTAGTTCTCTATTCTTTTTCTCACCATTGAACCCCACCTAAAGCTCTACGCACATACTCATTCTACTATGAATTTCATATTGAAATTCAAAGTCAGAAAGAGCTAAACCTAAATTTATCAGTACAAATAACAACACACAACAACAAGAAGATTGGAAGGAGTAGAAAGTAGAGAAACATAACGCAAAAAGTAAGAGCAAGGACACAAAAAATTTCACCTGAGAACCTTTGGTAGTCCTTCTTTATTCTTTAAATTCCACCACGCCTAAATGATTATTTTCCTTGTACACCTCTAATTAAACCTTTAACTCTTGGATTGTTATGTTATTGACTGAGTTTGCTTAAAATTTGTGCTATTTCATACTTGTTTTTGGACTAGTTGATGTTTGAATCATTGATAGTTGTTGCAGATTAAGTGAACTAGAGATTAGTTTAAGTTTTGTTGGGTTAAGGTTTTGGGTAGGCTGATCCAGTGAATTAGTTGGGTTTTAGGTGAAATCAAGTTTGGATTTGGAAAGAGGAGGTAAAAAGAAGGGGGATTTTGTGTTTTGGTTTTTGTGATTGGTGGTGGTTGATCGCCAGAGAGGAAGGTGGCGTCGCTGCCGGCTGCCGCCCCTCTCTGACAAGGTTGAATGGAGAAGGTGATCGAAATAGGTGAGAGGAGAGAGGGCTCCAGGTAGTGAAAACAAGAAAAGAGAGTGAGTGTTTCAAAATGAATCTCTCATCTACTATTTGAGTGGATATGCCCTTTCCTTTGATTTGCATGCGTGCCACTTGTGTGGCTTTCCCTAACCAAGTGGCCAGCCCCTGGTGCTGCTACGTTTTGTTGACTTGGTCAATTTGGGATCCTACATGGATCCCCACTATAACAACCATGCACACACGTTTATGCACCCTGGAGGTCTCTCGTTTGATCAACCAGAGAGCCAGGGATGAACTCAGCTTGTTGACTGTCCTTCCCTTTGGCTTACCTTTGACCAACCAAATGGGCTTACACACCATGGACCTTGTTTCAAATTGCTTTTAGCCCCCCTCTTTCTGCTGTGTGTTTTACTGTTTTGGGCTACTGGACTTGTTTTAATATTTGTCTATTTTTTTGTTGATTTGATAAATCTTTTATTATGAAAATTAATCAAAACAAATGATTAAATGACAATTTAAAATATAATTCGAAAACTTTTTTCATTATTTATTTTTTGCTTATTTAGTTAATTGTTATTTATTTATTTGGTTATTCCTAATCAATTAAGTAAATACCTACTATTATTAGATGATTAAGTGCACAATTAACCATAATTCTAATTTGTGTTTTTATTTATTCTATTATTTAATTGGTTATGTATTTTTTTCTGGTTGTTGCAAAATTAAATAAATAAATAAATAAATAATATTGATTAAATAAATGGATAAATAATTAGGACTTATTCTAAAACCTTGGTTCAACACCAATTATTTCTTTCTTAATCTGATTAAATCATTCTACTTCAATTCAAATATTTTCCCAAATAAAGTTCGTTGCTAAACTCTTTTCTTAAACAAACAAGAAAGAAGAAGATTCTTGGAGTCTCGCGTTCTTTGAATCTTCGAATAAACGCTCTCGAGGAACACGTCTCAGGTTAGTCTTTCATTCACTCCTTTTGTTTCTAAAACACTCAACATAAGAACTTGGACGAAAAAAGGGGCCATTAGAGTCTAGCACTCCAGTGGGACATTTGAACAATCTTTTGAATGTTCATTGTCCATCAAACAAATTTCATAAATACATTGAATAAAAAATGTATGTTGGAGTCTAGCATTTAAGTAATACCCCGAATACTTGGTCCTGAGGCTCACATCTCGTTCTCACTGAATATTCGCCATTCACTTAAAAAACACACAACATATCAGACTTATTTTCTCACCCTCGTGCGATCGAAAATATTTCACAAAAAGAACATTTGTCTAATCCCTTATAATGCATATATAAACTAGCGCTTAAGTCTCCATTGTGAGCATGCAAGCCAATGTTTAACTGTTAGAATACAATCTAAACACATGTTCAATATAACAGTTTAATCAATCAAAATCTTTTTCAAAAGAACATTATTTAATCCTTTCTAATGCATATACAAACTAACGCTTAAGTCTCCATCGGGAGTATGCAAGGCAACATTTAACCCTTAGAACGCGATTTAAGCACTTGTTCATTAAAACAAACCAACAAACCGTAGCCTTCCTCCGAACTACGAAGCCTTGAGTTCCTCATTGTACCCGAGGATACGTAGGAGCGAGACCCACAATCTCGTCAAACACCCTAATAAAAAAAATTGTGACGTATTTTTATTTTTATTTTACAATTATCATTACTCAAAGAAAACAATTAACATAAGCTATCATTCAATCGAAAGTTTAAACTAAAAGGCTCTTGTTGAGTACAATGGACGTGAGGAATGTTAATACCTTCCCCTTGCGTAATCGACTCCCGAACCCAAATATGGTTGCGAAAACCATCTTATTTTTCCTTTAAAGGATTTTATCGATATTTCCCTTTCCTCTTTTGGAAGAAATAAAGTTCGATGACGACTCTGTTCAAATCACTTTTTAGGCAACCATCGTGAATGATCGTATTTTTCGAGATGCGACAACTTCGAATCAAATTCACGTGTTTTTAATTATCTTTTGAATAGTTTTGTTATAGCTAATAATATTATTCACGTGTTATAGAACTATGTTAGATCATGACGAGGTTGCTTGGTTTCTGATTATTAATATACTTTTGACTACAGTGGTTAGGAGGAACGTGTTTCGTAGTGCACAACAACAGGTTGATGTAATGGTAGTGAGAGAAATGTATGGTGATTGTTATATTCTATTTTGATATATGTTTCTTTTTTGTATGAATGGTATTAGTGAACTAATTTACCCATTCATATTATCAAGTTTTTCTTAAACTTCATATTCAACCTTCCACTTGAAATATATGTTTTATATATTTTCTTATGTCGTTGAACTCGAATTAAATAAATTTTAAGGGCATCACTAGATAGGATGCAGATTGAGCAAATTGGGATAGGATAACAACATTAGTCAACTGCAAATTATGCTCCTTTCCAGGAGTTATCACTTTGGGATGGTTTAGTGGCAATGTATGACAAGGTTAAAATAATTCATGGTTAATAGTCGAAATACAATAAAGACCTTAAGTTATTCATTCTTTAAAATTTTGACTTGGAGGTTACTTACAAACGTTTTTCCTGTATAAATTACCATAATTGAAGTTTGCAATGCAATATTTGGATAAAGACATTCAAAGTGCTATAGAAAATTTATTTACTTGGAACTTTCATATTTTCACATATCAGAGCAACATAAACAAATTGTTTAAATATTCTTACTAGAAGAGAAACCTTAGTTTTGATTTCTTTAATAATCAAGATAATAGCAACAAGCCTCAACAACATAGATTGCAGATTGAGAATGACAAGGCAGAGCCACATAGTGTTTGTCATCTCGTAATGTGAAAAACAAGACAA
The DNA here is from genome assembly GCF_024323335.1 of Lathyrus oleraceus. NCBI lineage: Eukaryota > Viridiplantae > Streptophyta > Magnoliopsida > Fabales > Fabaceae > Lathyrus > Lathyrus oleraceus. The sequence continues at coordinate 444,574,928 of NC_066582.1, read as the reverse complement.
ATTGTTGAACAATTTCATTTGCACTAGTCTAGAAGAGATAACCTGAATCAAGCACTTCTAAAGCAATTGTCATTCTTAAAGTACTGCATCTATGTGCTTGTTGTTATCACTTTGTAATTTCAAAAACATAAATTGCATTCATCCAACATACTATTGAATAATCTTATAGTCATGTTCATATTTATGTTTCCATCAACTTTGGTTGAAGAAAGGAATTCAGTTGTAGTGTGGCATCGACTGAATCTGTTGAAAATGGTTCCACCAACTTTGGTTCCATATTTATGTTCTATAAATATGCATTTTACACTAAAGAAAATGTTAAGGAAAAAACAAGTTATATTCACCTATGATAAGAATCAGGACTACAAAAATAATGAATGAAAGAAAACTCATTTCTCTTGGACATTACCATCGAACACCTTACTAGAAGAACCATAATCCATGCATTTTGAGTAGACATGAGCTACGTCGTTCAGAAACACCAAATTGTCTCAATCGATCAATAAAACTCGAGACTCATTTTTCTTGCAGGAATTTAAGAGATAAAATGGTTCATATGGTTTTGGTGACATAGTTCTCTTTGAAAATAATAAAATAATGAAAATAAATTCATATTTTTCATACAAGAAATGTTGTGAGTATCATTGTCCTATGATATTGGAGGATTTTATGAACATAATCTAATGGACATAATGGGAACTTAGGTTGTAACAATTTTATCCATGTGGAAAATAGGGTTAAAATAAGAAGAAGAAGGGCAAGATGAACATGGAGAAAATAACTAAATTTAGGGAGGTTTGTAACCCCTGCAATCTAACATGTTTTTTTGCAGTCAAGAAAATAGTTGACTTTAAGTGAAGTGGCATACCACGTCAGCTTTTCTTAGAAAAAATAGACAACAATGACCAAAATTGAGGACGAAAAACTTTATGAGGACCAGTCTTTGAAGAAAAAATTTATAGGGACTAAAATTGAATGATGAGATATTTCTGAGGACCTCTAGAATATTTAAATCTTAAATCAGACCAATATATCAAAAGAATACAAACTATTGATACTAATGGTACATAGCTATTAATCGTGGTATTACCCAAATGCACAACTCAGTTAATTCATGCTCCAACAAACTTTTTCCTATAAGGAGTCAACCATGTGTCTTTCACATAATAAAAAAATTCACTACAATTAATACATGCCTGCTCAAGTTGTTTCCACCATTGATGATACTCAACCTTGTCACTAGCCCATACAACTTCCATCCATAATGTGTCTATCTCCTTTTGCACGTCATTCACCATATATTGATTTAATTTTGAACCAACATTTTTGTTAATGTGAAATCGACAAAGCAAATTAATCCTCTTTGGAAACATAACTTCATTTATTTCATCAAAGAAAGATCTCTATTAGTAAAAATCAATTGTGGTCACAATTCTTCCTTAATAATTTTTTCCAGCTTATCCAACACCCAACAAAAGTTCTCTGTCTTCTCAGATTCCATATAGACAAATGCAACCACAAATGGAAACTTGGTTGACGTCATGCAAAATATTTCAAACTGAGGTTGTCTATATTTGTTTGTCTTGTACATTCTCCCTATAATTAATACAATATGACAAATATTCAACAAGATCTAGGTGGGCCCAAAAAAATTATCCGAGTCATATTTTCTTCTACTCCATACCCATAAGGTAAACTATGATTATGAAGTCCATATTTTATATCAATCTTTCATCCATATCCATCATTCGTTGATGTTTACCTTATTTTGAAAGGACAACCACATTTCTTAGTTTCACTTTATGTTCCACTATTTGTTTCCTTGTATTTCCTACCTTTATCATAATCAAATAATACTTTTTTGTTTCTCCCTCTCTTGCCTCTTTCAGTATTTGAATGAGTGATGATCATAATTTCTTTATTTATGATTACAACCTCCTTAATACACCTTATCACCTCTTCTCGTGTATCGAATATTTGTGTAATTGAGAATGCATCAGTGGTATGTAAACATATCTGATTTTTATTGCATAACTCTAAAGGGATTTCCATATCTAAAACATAAAAAAGTGACAACTAAAAAAACATATCAGATTACTTTATACCAAGTTATCCAATACACGAAAATGAATTCACCAGATACCATTATAGGAAGTTATGTGGTACAAGCTACAAACCGGAGAACATACGAATAAGTCCTCCGAGAACTTAAAATACAAACCAGAAAACATAGCTACAAGTTCTCCAGTGAATAAAAAAACACACCAGATTACTTTGAACATAGTTCTCCGCAAAACATATGTGGGGGGGGGGGGGGGGGGGGGGTGCAAAATCCTTCAAAATTCTAAAAACTTAAGGAAATGGTAAAAATAAAATGGTAAATTAGGTGATATGTTAAAAGAAAAAATTAGAATAGTTTCAAAATTGTAGGGGTGTGGGGATAAATTTAGGGGTATGAGATAAAGTTTTCCAAATGTTATCTCATTCATTCAAGGACGGCCTAACATAAATAAATATCTAAGGCGAATTTCACAATAATGTATTTTAAAATAATAAAAAATATATTTTATAAACATATACTTTTTGTAATATAAAATCATTTTAAACTTAGGTATTTATAAAAAAACAATTTAAAAAATTTAAAAATTAAAAGTTCATAAATTCATCCATAGTTATAAGATTGTTGAATAATAAAAGATAAATAAAATAATATGTTGGTAATTTTTTTTGCAATGTTAACTTTAGCAAGTATATCATTTTCTCTATGCATGTTGACATGGTTTAATCATAGTTTAGTAGTTGAGAGAGAGTTGATTATTGATATGCACATTCATAATTAAGATACGAGGCCCTTTTTAAGTGCAACCTACAGGGGGAGATGAATTAGGTTTTATGAACTTTTCTTGTTATTTTGAATATGTTCGATTTCTTTTATTTTTCTGGAATAAGAAAGATGAACTTATGAACAATAATGCAAAAAAATAAATGCGCAAAAGAAAATAAATGACACAAAGATGTATACTAGTTCCCCTTATCAACAAAGGGTACATTTATCCTCTTCACACCCTGTGAAAGATTTTCACTATGTTAGAATTTGTACAAACCTCACACCAATGTTACTTTTACACTCTTCTAACGTAAACAAGAAAGTGTACCACTTTTTTCACAGTTCTTTATAAAGCACGCCACTTTCTATTATAAACAATAGTCACCAACACTTGATGATCAAAAATAGAATTTTAATATGGATTTGAAATATATTGCCGCACTTGAATCAATTCCTACACATAAATTGATCTTATATTCCAATGAAAAATTGAAATATAACAATATTAAATGCTCATAAACATTTTGCAAATGGTATGATAATTATGCAGAAAAAGTTTCAAGGATAGAAAAATTAAATCGGATTTGAATTGAAGTAAAAATTTGAATGGAAAAGGTGAATCAAAATTTTGAATGATCATTGCCTTATATAGACCATATGAAACATCTTGGATAAGTTGTACATGTTGGTAGATGTTTTATGAAGTTTTGCGTTGGTTTAGAATAACAATAGTTGATGAAAGATTTCATTCTGCAATTCTGAACATTCAATTTTTTTAAAGTTCCATACCATGTAACTGGTTACATTACATAAACGGTGTAAACGGCTACACATTAACTGTTTTAAAAAACCAACAAATATTGAACCTCTAACTGATTACCAATAGAGTGTATTCAGTTACACTCATATGAAAACAACTTGGTTTGCTAAGTATTAATGTATGGATGATTTGGAGATTTTTAGGGATGATGAGAAATATGTTTTTCTAAGCATCTAACAATGTTATAAAATGAATTGCATTGTGTACCTTTTAGCATCATGATCAAATTCTATTTCCATCATTATCATCCAATAACTTAGTGCATGTTTAATCCATTTGAGATATATTTTGATATTGATGTTGAGAAAACATTTCCTTCTTTTTGAAACTTGAACTTGATATTCTTTGGTCTTCATCAAAACTTAATACTTAATGTATATTGTCTTCCCCCAAAGCTCCCGCTTCAAACTTGCCACCTCGTTTTAATGACCCGCCAAGGCATATGCATAGGTATCAAATCCTTGGAGAAGGGATTTCCGATGCTCATCCACCAGGAGACTCTTCTTCTCAACAGAATCAGAAGAAACCTTATACCGATTCTCTGCATCCTCGAGGGAACCCCCCAGCTCAGTCACACGAGTTGCCAAAACAGAAGGAAGATAGCATATGTCTGCAACCTCTTGCATTTTCACTCATGGTATCTTGACTCTTTTCCATCTCTCTTTGAGTTTTATACATTTCATCATGATAATTTTTAATTTTAACTATATTAGCTAAGCTATTTTAGATTTGGTCTTTAGAGATGATCTTAATTATACTTTGTTGGATAAGATGAGTGTTTTACATTATTTGAATACTTTTATGTTATGTTTATTTTTCAATTGTTCTTGTTCTTAATACTTTTTGCATGTTGACGAGCGTGTGAAGTGACTTTAGATGAGTACATATTATTGACTGTAAGTCTCCCAATCTTAATTAGGGAAATTGTTCAACTTAGTAATTAACTAGGAATATGTAATTACTAGTTGTGGATGTAGGATTAATGAAATTAGAAACACCTAATTTTACTTTGAATTCGCATGAGGAATTAGGGAATTATCATTTAAATTAGTGAGTAACACACCAAGGAGTTGGGTGCAACAATCTTGTTAATTTGCCGTATAATTATCATGTAATTGTTATTCATCTGATACACATTCATCAACATGTATAATTAGCGGATTCAAAAGAAATATCTAATCCCTTTTCTTTCTCGAAACTTTCCTCTGAATTTCTTCTCGTTGTTATCTTCGTACCAATCATCAATGAAAACCCCCTTTATTTATTTTAAATCGCATTAGTATAACCTTGTTTAAATTCATAATCCCCGTGGAGACGGATTATTTTATTACTTTGACGAGATTAGCACACTTGCTAGTTAAGTCATCAGTAAGCATGCCTAGGAACCTACTTGGTCGTTCGTGGGGAGCAATTTGTAGATCAAACATTCCATAAATAATATGTTCCTCTTGTGTTTTTACTCATGGTATCTTGAATATTTTCCATCTCTCTTTAAGTTTCAAACATTTCCTCTTGCAATTTACCAACCTGTTAGAAACTTACTTGGGTGGATTTCATAAAATTGGCTAAGGTTTCCTCAATTGGTGATGGTTTTCTTGGTAGTTCTTAAGGAACTTGTTGAACTCCTTGGTTTGCATTCGAAGTTTGGTTGTTGCTCCACTTGAAATTCAGGTGATCTTTCCAACCAAGATTTTAGGTGTTGTAATAGGGATTATTTTTCTGACTCACAGAAATCACACCTGAGTGTTTGAACTTGACTCGCATTTGCTTGAGCTAATTGGGACGTGGCCTAAAATTTAGAAAGTACCTAAGTCTGATCTAATACTGTTGTATTTGAATCAACTACAAGAACACCCTTTTGTTTCACCGCTAAATCACTTAAGCGATACTCATTATGGCTCATATTCTTTATCAACATATTTACCTTATCTTTAATTTTTTTTCTCAAGGTACCTCCAGCTGAGGCATCAAGAAGCATTCTTGTTAGAGTTTTATACCGCAAATAAAGTGTGTCATTTGTTCCATAACACTCATATTATGATTGGGATACCTTCAAAGTAAAATTTGAACGTCTCCCATGCATCATATAACTACTCAAATTCACCTTGATCAAAGTTTGAAATTTAAGTTCCTTTTTATGAATTGAGCATTATAGAAATACCTCTCCAGAAACTTGTCTTCCAATTCCTTCCACATTTGAATAGTTCCGTTCAAGATGCATTGAAGTCAATCCTTAGCGCGGCCTATCAAAGAGAAACCAAACAAACATAATTTTACCTTATCGTCAGTCACATAAGTTTGTTTACACATTGAGCATGTCTCATAAAATTTAGTAAGATGCTCCCACGGGTCTATAATAGCTTTCTCGTCAAAGGAGTTATCTCTCAAACCTGAAAGCACAACATTTTTAATATCAAGGTCTACAGGGTTACCTGGTTGAAATCCTAAGGATATATGCCCAATGTCATTCCTCCTATAATAATCCACCATCTTTTGTCATGGTGGTTTTTCCATATATTCTATTTCTTCTTTAGGTTCTTCCATAACTTGTTGGGCTTCTCATTTTGCTTTTCGAATTTTGCTCGATGTTCTTTCAATTTCTAGGTCTATCGGTATCAGTATCAAATCCGAACCTCACATAAACAAGAGAATAATAACTCAGCAGCATTACACTAAATAGAACATAATAAGAGTAGAAAATAAATAAAAATAAAAATAAAAAAACTAATAAAACAAAATTTAAATTACAAATTAAAAATTTCGCACAAATATTGCCTTGTTAAAATTATCCACAATCTCCGACAAGAGTGCTAAAAAATTGATGACTTAACTTGAAAGTGTACTAATCTCGTCGAAGTAATAAAATAATTTGTCTCCACATGGATTGGGAATTTAAACAAGGTCACACTAATGCTATTTAAAATAAACAAAGAGGGGTTTTCAAAGATTATTGGCAAGAAGATAACAACGAGAAGAAATTCGAAGGAAAGTTTTGATAAAGAAAAGCGATTAGATCTTTCTTTGAAATCCCCTAATTATACCTGTTGATGGATGTGTATCAGACGAATAACAATTACCCAATAATTATACAACAAATTAACAAGATCATTGCCCCCAATTTCTTGGTGTGCAGTTGTTTACCAGTGTTTTTGGTAAACAATCACGAGTTTAGAAAGTCTGTGAGATTAACTCGAAAAATCTCCAAAGCAATTTGTGCAAATGATTTGTGTGAACACACATGCATGTGAATTAAATGCAGTCGTTGTATGAATGAAAACAACGTAGAAAAAGAATCTAAATGAAGTTAAGTTGTGATAAATGACAAGGTAAAATGCAATAAATGACATTAAAAAATGAAAAGTAAAAGTAAACGTTCCATTTAAGGAAACAAAAAACTGATGAAAAGACTAGACGCAGACATATACATGTTTCTCTCTCAACTGTTTCGCTCTTTAACTTCGGTAATCCAGTGGTATGGAGAGTATGTATGAAATTTTGTGACCCCTAATCCCATGTATGAGTCTGCTATTTATTCTATTTACAAAGTAACCATCGACGACAATTATGACCACTAAGGAACTAATGCATTCACTCTGCGCTCAATATTCAGGCTCCTACTAGCGTGTTTACATGTCATCCACGACTATATCTATTTAAACTCATGTTGAATTATAACTACTTCCCACTTTCTCACGAACCCCTGATGGTAATTGCTTCGACAGAACATGCTATCGACGTTGCCTACCAATGATTCTGGACTTGTAACTTTACTGAGTCCTTCAACCTTATGTGGTTCAGTCGTTTGATCTTACTACTGAAATAAAGGCCCCTCTCGACTACCGTTTTCGAGATTCTAGACTTGTTTCCAAGCGATCCTAATATTGGGGATGTATCCATGAGATTCCTCCAAACCACTTTTCCTTGTATCGATAGCTCAGTCGATCCCTCATTATTAGTTTGTTGACGTTTCATCATTAATGCTCTTTAAAACACTTCATTAATGCCTTCTCACAACAAATGTCATTTTATTGACATTCTCTATTGACCTTCTACTAGCTGAAAAATCCAAGTGTAACCGCAACACACTAATTTAAAAGATAACTTCCTAATTCCGTAGGCGAGTTCAAATTAAAACTAGTTATTTTTTAAGTTCATTAATTCTACAGCCACAACTTATACTTACATATTCCTAGTCAATTACTAATTTGATCAATTTCCCTAATTCAGATTGTCAGACTTACGATCAATAATATCTACTCATTTAATATCACTTCGTGTGCTCGTCAACATGCAAAGAAAATAAGAACAAGAAGAATTGAATAATAATTATAACATAAAAGTATTCAAATAATCTTAAACACTCATATGATCCAACTAAAATATCTTAGCTACTCATAGTGAAATTAACAATTACCATGAGTTAATAAGAATTATTCATGAAAACCAATGGAAAATAAACTCTCCAATGGCTTCAATGCTCTCTAAAATTGTCACAAAGTGCTCATTGCCGTCACTTTCTCGCCTAGAATTCGTAACCCTAAAAAAGTAACAAAAATCCCTTTAAAAATATGTAAAAGCGTGTCAGAAAAATGCATCATCACGACTATTTTATTTTGCATCGTGATCGTGATATATTCTCATCGCGTCCATAACGAAAGCATCGCGATCGCGAGAAAAACAGAGACAAACTCTTCTTTTTTCTTCTTTTTTCATCTTATTTTTTCTAAGTCCCAACTTTCTTCACCTTTGTTAATTTGTCTCACTTCTTCATCATTTTAGCTTGGCTTTTTATCATAATTCCATCTATTTTTTGAAAATGCTCGTAAATGTTGTGTAATGATAGAGTGTCATCACTCATTGAGGAAATCTTTAAAAGTATAGGCACATGATTGACACCCTCTCTTTGATTAGGTAATCTGGAGACCATACAGAGACTAGCATATACATCATGAGTTTGACAAGACTACATTATTCTTAGCTTATCTATGTTGGGAAAATACCTAGATTGCTTACCTTCTTGAGTGATGTTTATGCAAATTGGTTTTGTGAAAAGTATACCACGAATAATCCATGTTGTACCATCTAACATTGATGGGTGGTTTTATTGGTGCAATTCCTAGAGGCCAATAGTTTTATTAGAACTTGGTATTTGTAAAAATTCATCATCTAATAATAATAAGTCATTTCTTTATTATGTTTTTTTCAAAGTAATAAAGTCCCTAGAATAGCTAGTCCTTTTGATGAAACATTACGTGTGACTTAATCGTGAAATCCCATTAAACATAAGAACAACATTCTTAAAATATTTGTAGTCAAGCTTTATTGTTAAGTGAAATAACATTAAGTATCGAGACTATTATATAGATAGACTAATGATCATATCTCACAAATCATGGATAAAGAGTTATCAAGCCTTCACATCGGTATACATATTAGGAATAATATTTATATCAGATTCACCCACTATGAGAATACTATATAAAATGTTTTACAAGTTTCACAAGTTATTCTCAAGGTGATAGTGGTGTATAACACCCTTCGACTTAGCACCATTATGGATCATTGATGTGAATTCGAGTACTTTATTACCGTTCAAACATTGTCTGTAAGATGACTATAAATATGGTTGAATTATTAATCCATAAATCATGCTTAGGGACATGACTGACCTAGATGTAATTTGCATATCCCACATAACATGATAAATGTTTAAGGGAATGTTAGTACCTTAGGATTGGCATTAATTTTGTAAAACAAATAATGTAATCACCTTTGTTGTTTTAATATGTTGGGTTGAAGAAGTTCAACATCTGGACCAACATGTCATATAGGATGTCACGACATCGTGACTGTGACATCACGCATGTGTATAAAACTGAATTAGTTAATTCTGGTATGTGCTAACTGATTTAATATTCTGGGATTAGTCAGAATCCTAGGTGGCGTTATTTGTAGAGATCTTGAAGACTCAATCAGAATATTTGGTGAATATACAGTTTCTAAATATGGAGATATTTTAGGAAATAAAAGATTGAAGACCTTGATTGTAGCAAAAGTTTTCTGCTGGCTTTGTAACAGCAAAGGAGAAGTTTGCTGCGATTTCTGAAGGCCCAAATCCAGTTGGGTGTTTAGGTTATAAATAGCAGATTGTAACCTAGGTTTTGTAAGCCTCAAATAATGTAAAATTAGGGGTGTGTGTGAGGTAAACCTCCCAACCTGTGGGAAGGTTACCAGGTGTTTCTCAGTGCTCGAAAGCATGAGATTATTTGTAACTCAAACCTGTAGGTAAGAGTTGTTATGTTCTTGAACGAAGCTGTGAAGCAAGTTCAAGGTGTTTAGCATTACATTGTAATGGTAGTGATAGGAATGGAAACTGGAGGTTTCTATCTAGGAGTTCCTAGGTATAGATTGCATTGGGTAGGGATTAAGTGAAGAGCTGTAAACGGGGGAGTTTAACTCTGAATTAATACTGCTGATAGTGGATCTTCTTCCTGGCTTGGTATGCCCCCAGAGTAGGTAATGTTGTACCGAACTGGGTTAACAATTACTTGTGTTTTTACCTTCTGCACGTTACATTCTGTCTGTTATAACTCAGTATGTATTTTCAGTCTGTTTATCAAGGGAATAACTGACCTGGCACATAGCATACTGTCTGAATGCCAAATAGAATGCTATGACATTCATCATTGACAGATGATACTGAAGTATAGACTGGTTGGTCTTTTACAGTACAACAAACTGTAATGCTGGAACAGGTGATGTTCAAATCAATGTTGAGACATCATGCTGATAACAGTGCAGGCTCAATAGAAGTAAGTGCTATGTTTGATCTCTGCTGTGTATTTGTACCAGATGGACAGAACTAGGTGTTCTTCTTTTCTATGGTGGTATAGTAGCAGATGTCGTGACATCTGTGAATGTGTGCATATTAGTACTGGGTTTTAATTTTTATAACTGTCTTGCTGTATTAGTAACAATGTTGGATCAGATGTCATGACTTCGAGTAGAACATCTGAACTCTGACTACACCAGAATCTCAATTGGTATTAGAGCAGGCATCCTGTTCTGTGTCTGGATGAGATCCATAGGTGATACTTTATGGTATCCTGCAAGGAGTTATGTTAGTACTGATGTTGGAACCTGTGGAAGGTTCTTGGATTTCCTTGAATGGTCCCTTGAAGTAGGTGGATGGACTATTCATGACAGGAACTGTGTGTACCTGTCTCTAGAGGTTGGCAATTGGCCTTTGTGTGGGACAACTGTGCTAGTATTGAAACATATTCAAACTTGGTATGTTCTTGGAGGCTGATCTGGTGAAGTGTGTGGTCATAGGTTGAGTCGTATTATGATTTCCGCTGCATAATACCTAGCAAAACTCAAACTCTAATGTAGTTTCCCCTCATGTGGATGAAAGGATGTTGTATTCAAGATTTCATCATAGTCTACTGAAGATGTCAAAGATACTTGAGTCTCCTCAAGTCCACTCATCATGACGTTCTCACTTCAGGATGGTAACAATCACCTGATCACTGATTCTTTTACTCTCTTGGGTAGTGTATATGAAGACCTTGAAGACTTTCAAGGAGGGTTTGTTCCAAGGAGGTGGAACTAATGTTCTATGCGATGTTAGAACGTGGTGCTCAACAAGTATGCAGCTACTGGTTGAAGAGCATATGTTGTTAGGTGTCAAACAAAGGAATACTTGTGTTTGGAACCTACTTCTGACCTGGAAGAGGAGACATCTGTGTGTGCTAAGTTGACAAGGGTAGGGTCAACTATGTGTGTGCTCAAGAAGGTCACTTTTAGACAGCTGATCTCTAGAAGTGGAGCTGGTTGAGATGTGACATTGTGCAATTTCCTGTTGTTTGTCTTATTCCTATAAGATTGATCAGGGTTGGATAGTTGTTCCGTGAAGTACTATGTTGTGTTGAAAGACAAGTCCCCTGGATGTTAGAAGTCAATAATGGGGTAACCTGATTGCTATTTCATTTAAGAGGATTGAGACCATGAATCTAGTTATTCAAACACCACGCTCAGAAGTAACAGTTATTTCAAGGAGTGAGAATATGAAGATTCAGAGGTTGGTTGTGGTAGTATGCTCTGGCAATGCATGTCTACTATTGACTGGTGTTGTTTTCTTTCACTAGTACTTATGGTCAGTTGGAGTCTGATTGGTGTGATTGGAGTATGTATAGGTATAACTCATAGAGTTAGTTGCCACTGGTATGGATGGTGTATGTCATGTTGAGACATTTGTGTACAATGCATGGATATTGGTGTGGAGTTTCCATAATTGTTAATTTGAGGGGGAGTTTTGGTTAACCTCCTCACGTTTGGTCAGCCTAGGGTTTGGGTGGCTGTTGACCTGTGTCACATGGGTTCTGGTTGTTGTGTGACACATTTGCAAGAAAGGATTCATCTTTCTCTTTCCTAAGGGAGAATCTAATCTGGAAAGATTCTCAAAACTGTTAAGGTGCTTGCAAGCAGAAGATGTTGACACAAGAAGAGTATTTTCAAAGTATTCTTATGGTGGAAGTATCTGAAAGGAAAATTGGGAAAGGATTTAAGATCAATGTCTACTTGTGCCAAGTACAAGTATTTAATTGATTATCCTTGGAGCTCAAGATAACTGATGTTTGTAAAGATGTGGAACATCTCGTCTTCAAGACCCTATGCAGAATCACAGGAAGGATAGTACATTGGTTTATGATCTATCACTTTGGTGGCAGCAAAAGCATATGATCTCTGAAAAGGTTTCCTGGCAAGAAACATGTTCAGCCTTGGTATGTACAAGAAGAAGAAAACATCATAGTCCTGATGGTGGTTACTTGGATCAGTTTACTTCTGATCTAGGTAAGGAAGTGCATTGGCTAATGCACACTGTGGAGTTAAGAATAAGTGGCAGCATTCTTATCATCATGGAAACAACCTTGCTTTAGGAAGTGGAATCCTTGGTATAGCTGAAGGGATAGTTTCTAACTGGTCCTTCTAAAGACTCATGCATCAGAGTGTCTGATGTCTTTGGAGAAGAAGCAGGGATTCATCAAGGTGTGAGCTTGGATGACTTAACTGCAAACCTGCAGGATTGAGGTTGTTTACTCAAACTTGGTTCCACAATCAAGTCTATGAGAACGTTGAACTCTGGTTCTATGAAGGGAGGAAGTTCTTTCAAGTGGCAGAAGAAGGAGTTGAATTCAACAGCTAGATGTTAAAACACAATGTTGTGATATTTGGTTCAACATCATAATCTTAGTTGGTGAAGTGGCACATCAACTTAAGATAGAAGGGTCTACAGAGTTGTAGATTGGGTACTTCAAAAAGATCGTTCTCATTGCAGTACTATGGAGTTGCTGGATGGAGAGGATGTTACATGTTCTTGTCTTAGAGAATCTAAGTTTTGTTTAACATGTAGCTTGAAGTTCAAGTCTGATAAACGTGGAGAGGTCAAAAAGTGGCATTTGGTCTATCTCAGAAGTGAGTTCGAAGAATCAAGATAATCAACATATGGCAGCTGATTATTCTTGAGGAAAGTCTAAGACAAGTTACTTTTGAGCAGAAAAGTAGTAATTTGAAGACAAAAGGAGGTGTTTTATATTCATCTCTTGGAGCTTGTAGAAGGAGCTCTGAGCTATCTATGGAAGATTATCTCTTGTAACGGGATGAGAATGTATATGTCCCAATTTGTGTTTGGGTTCTTTTGGATCAAGCTAGTGACTCACTGATAACTGAAGATTATCAGATGGTGTTTTTAGTTATGTTGTGAAGGATGTCCTAACTTATGTTAGAACATTTTGTAAAGTGGTTTCCTGTTCTAGTTAGAAGAGAGATTGACACAGTGTGGATGTGTTCAGCCAAGAGGGTTGAACAAAGGGTGTGCTCTTGAAGACATGAAGATGCGTCTTATGTTTTCCATTCATCAAGTGGTCTGGGTTCTATTTGAATCAGGAAGTATGTGAAGGTCCAACTTTGGGGTGTTGGATATGTTCATGTGTGATCTCCGAGTTTCAAGAGGAGAGTTGGTTGTTCATGACAGGGGGAGTTCTGTCTTTGCACTGCAAGAAATCATCAAGCTTGTGGTCTATGTGTTCTCAGATAACAAGGTATGGCACCTTGTTAGTTAGTGGGATGATGTGGGGTGTGTCAAGGCTGAGTGAGCAGAAGAATGTCTGACCGGATGTCATGACATTGCCTTGGACAATTTGTTTGTCTTACTAGTTGCATCCATAACTAGTAATTCTGTTGTTTGTTGCACAGATTTAGGGGGAGGAGAAGTACCCTTGTGCATGTGTGTATTACTAGTAGCCATAGCTAGTAATTGTTTTGCTTCTGCTGCTGATTAAACTATTGTTATGTTGTTTAAACTGCTGGTAGTTTTCCTTGTGAACAAAAAGGACAGAGTGTTCACAAGATGTCATATGTGATGTCTTATGTACCTGCTGGAAGTTATATAAGGAAATGTGGATGTGTGGTGCTAGATGTCAAGCTACCACTGGAGGTGAGAAAGTGGTTTTAGGAAATGGATGATCGGGAGAATACATGAAGAATGCAAACAAAAGCAGTGTCGAATGTTAAGACATTGTTTGCAACGTGTCTGACAGCATTTATGGAATAGTCTACACGCATTGGAACTGTTGTTTTTGAAAAGAAACAGTCAAGAGCTATAAAAGGTATTCAAAGATAGTCTGGGATATTGGTCGTGATTCTCTGACTGATTCTCAACAAATATTTATGGATCTTGACCAAGTATTTACTCCTACCGTTAATTCCTAAGCATGGTCTGACCTATTTAAAGGATGTATCAGCACTCCTCTTCTCACAAGAGCGACATTCCATTCCCTCTAAACCATGGGGTTTGTTAAGATTTGGGCATACTGCGCCTGGATCTGGTTTTGTGAAGGTTTCATTTATAAATGTTTAGCTAAAAAGGGGGAGAGAAACATTGTCCTGAGGATGTACCAGAAGCAAGCAAAATGTGGTAAGTTGGGTTCAGGCACAAAAGTCACTAACTGGGTATATCACTTGTGACTTGTGATCTGAGTTAAGAGGACAGTTGTGTCTTGTGATCTGAGTTACATTATCTATGTACTCAGCATTACATATTCTTCAGGAAGCTCTAGTGTTGAGGTGAAGGGTTGTGATGCAACTGATTCCTATACAGCTTCTTCTTCATGTACACCAAAGTTGGTGTTAGTGATGGTGCTGACAATGACAAAGAGGAAGTGCAGACCCATATTGGGATGTGGTGTCTAGTGTAATGTTTATTTGTTTTAGCTAAAATTTGCCAAAGGGGGAGATTGTTAGTACATTAGGATTGACATTAATTTTGTAAAATAAATAATGTAATCACCTCTGTTGTTTTAATATGTTGGGTTGAAGAAGTTCAACATCTGGACCAACATGTCATATAGGATGTCACGACATCGTGACTGTGACATCACGCATGTGTATAAAACTGAATTAGTTAATTCTGGTATGTGCTAACTAATTTAATATTCTGGGATTAGTCAGAATCCCAGGTGGCGTTATTTGTGGAGATCTTGAAGACTCAATCAGAATATTTGGTGAATATACAATTTCTAAATATGGAGATATTTTAGGAAATAAAAGATTGAAGACCTTGATTGTAGCAGAAGTTTTCTGCTGGCTTTGTAACGGCAAAGGAGAAGTTTGCTGCGATTTCTGAAGGCCCAAATCCAGTTGGGTGTTTAGGTTATAAATAGCAGATTGTAACCTAGGTTTTGTAAGCCTCAAATAATGTAAAATTAGGGGTGTGTGTGAGGTAAACCTCCCAACCTGTGGGAAGGTTACCAGGTGTTTCTCAGTGCTCGAAAGCATGAGATTATTTGTAACTCAAACCTGTAGGTAAGAGTTGTTATGTTCTTGAACGAAGTTGTGAAGCAAGTTCAAGGTGTTTAGCATTACATTGTAATGGTAGTGATAGGAATGGAAACTGGAGGTTTCTATCTAGGAGTTCCTAGGTATAGATTGCATTGGGTAAGGATTAAGTGAAGAGTTGTAAACGGGGGAGTTTAACTCTAAATTAATACTGCTGATAGTGGATCTTGTTCTTGGCTTGGTATGCCCCCAGAGTAGGTAATGTTGTATCGAACTGGGTTAACAATTACTTGTGTTTTTACCTTCTGCACGTTACATTCTGTCTGTTATAACTCAATATGTATTTTCAATCTGTTTATCAAGGGAATAACTGACCTGGCACATAACATACTGTCTGAATGCCAAATAGAATGCTATGACATTCATCATTGACAACTGATACTGAAGTATAGATTGGTTGGTCTTTTATAGTACAATAAACTGTAATGCTGGAACAGGTGATGTTCAAATCAATGTTGAGACATCATGCTGATAACAGTGCAGGCTCAATAGAAGTAAGTGCTATGTTTGATCTCTGCTGTGTATTTGTACCAGATGGACAGAACTGGGTGTTCTTCTTTTCTATGGTGGTATAGTAGCAGATGTCGTGACATCTGTGAATGTGTGCATATTAGTACTGGGGGTTTTAATTTTTATAACTGTCTTGTTGTATTAGTAACAATGTTGGATTAGATGTCATGACTTCGAGTAGAACATCTGAACTCTGACTACACCAGAATTTCAGGGATCAATTTTGAACTGGACAAGGGTGACACTGAAGGAGAATTGCGACCCAAAGCGCAGCGGAAATTAAAATTTCTCCTTTAGAGATCCTTACGAATGGTCATGATCAGTGATAGAATATTTACCTCTTTTGACGGTTGAAACCTTTGGTGCAGATCTCTTGTGATGATCAAAACCTTTGATGCAGATCCACGAAGCGATCACGAACGTTGAACGATGACAACGTCTCTACTCAGCCCACACGAACGGGTTCCTTCAATCTCAGTGCTAGCTGGTACGAATGAAGGCTTTGAGTGAGAGAGAGAGAGTGAGAGAAAACGAAAATAATGCAACCGCAAAATTTTTGCTTCTGCACAAGGGTTCTATTTATAGAACCACTTGTGTGGGCTTCAAGCTAAAAGCCCACTTAAGTGTATTTTGGCCCATATCTTATAATATGCCCAAAAATCACTTAAGCTCATGGTACCTTACCATATTTCGTATTCTACTCAAGTACATCGTACCTTACGATGCTCTATAACTCACTTAAGGGCACCGTACCTTACGGTACTCCTTAGTTACTCTATCTCTCATCAATCCGTCCTTTGTGTGTGACCCTGTAGGTTTTCGTGACGTTGGCAATTATATTAAATCACGCATTTAACATAATAAACAGTGAGCGGTATCTAGCAACACATCACTGCTACCCAAGACACGAAAATGTCAAGTGATCTGACAATTCCTTCTGTGATAATAATTATGTGTATAATTACCCTTTTGCCCTTATGTCTATATTGAACACAAGGCATAGACCGTGTCATCCTTGTTCAGTTCAATATTGGGCCCATAGACATTTATCCTGTTATGCAGGATGGGCAAATTCCATCTAGGTCACTCATGTCCCTCAGCATGCTTTGTGGAGTACCCATCAACTGTCTTTATGGTTATCCAGTTACGGACAACGTTGGATCAGCAATAAAGCACTCGACTCTACATCTAGGGTCCATAGTGGTTTCAGGTCGAAGAGTGGAACACACTATTATCACCATGAGAATAACTTATGACACCTTGCATAACTTTCTATATAGTATTCTCATAGCGGGTCAATCCGGTATAAATATTACTCCTAATATTCATACCTATGTTTAAGACTTGATAACTCTTTATCCATGATCCATGAGATATGATCATCAGTCTACAAACATAATAGTCTTAATGCTTTAATGTTATCCCACTTCACACTAAAGCTCGACTACGGATACTTTAGGAATAGTGTCCTTATGTTTAATGTGTTCTCATGATTAAGTCACACTTAATACATTAAACGGACTATCTATTCCAGGGACTTTATTAATCAACCATAATAAAGAGAATGCCTTTTATTATTCGATACAAGTACCAACATGTATTGGCCTCTAGGGCTTACACCAACAAACACAATATATGTCTTGTGTTCAATATAGACATGAGGACAAATGAATAATTGTAAACATAGACATTATCATAGAAAGGTTTCGTCATATCACATGACATTTTTCGTGACTTTGGGTAGAAGTAATGTGTTGTTAGATACCGTTCATTATTTATTATATCAAATGTGTGATTTAGTATAATTTCCAAAATCACGAGAACCTACATGATAACACACATATGGAAAAAATTGATGAGAGATTAAATGAATAAGTGAAGCTTATTCCATTGTGAGTTCTTATACACTACTAGCGTCAATTAGAAAAACATGACACACCGTAAGGTATAATCTACTTAAAGTGTAATAGGAAGCACTTTAAGGTACAATGTACTTAAATGAGTAAGGGAGAACTTTAAAGTATAATGTACTTAAGTGTAATACATAACACCGTAAGGTAAAGTTCACTTAAGTGCAATATAGTACACCATAATAAAAAGTGCACTTAAGTGGGCTCATTCAGCTTGCAGCCCAGATAAGTGGTTCTATAAATAGAACTCTCGTGTTGGAGTATTTACACTTGATGAAATTTGGTTTGTGAAACCCTAGCCATATTATGTCTCTCTCAAAGTCTTCATTCAGAACAATTAGCATTGAGGTTGAAGGTACTTTGCTTGTGTGGATTGAGTAGAGGTGTTGTTGTTCGTCCAATGCTCATGACCAATATTTAGATTCTGCGTCAACGATTAATCACACAATAGGTAATTGTTCTATCATTGATCATTATCATTTGTAAGGATAAACTTAAGGGGAAATTTTATTTTTTACTGCATGTTTTAATTGTGATTTACCTTCAAGGGTATCAAAGCCACTTACGAAACCATGAGTTAGATTGTTGTTTGTTTATTGTACCTTATGTTTTCATTTTATTAAACATATAAAATGGATTAAATAATAATAGAGAAATTAAATATTGGCATCATGATTTTTAAAATTTGGATGTTTGATGTTGACTATGCTTCATGACCGACTGCCGCATCTTGAAAAATATGATCCTTTGCGATGGTCGCAGAAAAAAATGATTTGAACAGAGTCGGCACCGAACTTTATTTATTCCAATGAAGGAATAGGAAAATATTGATAAAACCTATGAAAAAGAAAATGGTCTTCGCAACCATAATCAGGGTTCGAAAGTCGATTACGCAAGGGGAAGGTATTAACACCCCTCATGTTCGTTGCACTCAACGTGAACCTTTTAGTTAGATTTACGATTGAATGTTAGCTTATAATTTACTTGATAAAAGTGAAAAGAGGAGTTTTTTTTATTAGTGTGTTCTCCGAGGATTGGGGCCCTTGTGCCTACGTATCCTCATTTCACAATGAGGAGTCAGAGCTCCGTAGTTCGGAGTAGAAAATGATTGTTTGTTGATTGATTTTACCTTAAAAAAGGTTTTCAGGATGATTCCCTAAGGCAAATAAAGAGTTTGATGAGTTGTTGTTGTTTTTAGGGTTTTTGAAAAGATATTGTTTTTTGTTAGAATTGCACTAAAGTCTACGGGTTGAGGTGGATATTTTAAACAACCAAGTCAAGCGTCTTATGTCCAAAATATTCAGAATGAGGTAGGAAAGCTCCATTCTCACTCCTTCTCCACCACTTAAGGCTCGTGGAGCGCAATCCTAATAATATTTTATTGTGTTTTGAATTTGATTTGAGAAAATGCCGCTTTACGTTGGATCAAGGGTTTATTTATTGTTTAAGAAAATATGGTGACGATCCTAGCTCCTAAGGTCGGCTAACAAGCAACAACAGACAAAGGGAAGCAAGAAACAAAAATACACCAAAATGGGGAGAGGGATACAAGAAAATACAAGGGAGATAATGCAAGAAATAAAAGGTCTCATTGTAAGGTGGCCCAAAAGAAAACCTTGTGTGTGTAAAATGGTCTAAGATAAACAAGTGGATAATGTTATCAATACATGTCTCCATAGGGTAGTGCCATGAATTTCATTCTTGAATTAAAAGATTACAAGTCTATGATAAAACTCCAAGTCAAGCATAGGTCAATCATAATAGTCCAAAGTCCATACAATGGTCTAAACAAGTCCTCCAGGTCTCTAGAGATTACTCTTTTTGGTATTTCATTTTATCATGTTTTTGTTCTTTTTTCATGGATTAGATAACAAGAAATGAAATAACAAAGTAGAAGAAAAATAATACGACATAAGTAAAATGCACGAGGTAACTGATAGTGATGATGGATGAGAGTTAGAATGCATAAGGTAAATTGCAAAATATAAATGACAATGATAGGAACTAGAGGTTAATGTTAGTAGTTAGATGTTAGATGTTACAAGACAAATTCAAGTAATCACATTAGGATCATCTATCAACAAGTCAAAGGACTCAAACATATGCTACACCAAGGGATGATCTATCACTAACTCAAAATGTCCAAAATATGGTCAAATGACCATCTATCGACATATTGAATTAAGGAAGATTTAATCAACCAAGGGATCATCTATCAATGATTTGAAATGTTGAAGATCTCATCAACCAAGCAATTGCTCAAGCTCAAACAAAACAGAAGAATAAAATTGAATTAAAATTGATTAGAAGTTAATTGCAAAGAATTAAAATTGTAAGAAGAAAATCAAATCAAATGTTGATGGTGTTTAGCTTGGAAGGATCCCTGGGTTTCCCATTCCTCTAATTGTTGTTACTTCACATCTTTATCCACGTGGTACTTTTACATTTTTCCCGCATTTTACTTCTTTCCTAGCAAGAAGACCTCGATAGGAGGCAATGTTTTTGTGTGTTTATTTTTTTTGTTACAGATTCCTTCGTCCAGGACTCCTTTTGCATGCGCGTTCCTAAAACGCAAACATTTCATTGATTTTTCTTCTCCTAAGAACACGTACTCCTTCTACTACATGCGAGTAAGTCTCCAAAGGTCGAGCATCCGGTAGATTGCGTAGTAACGTCGTTCGTCCAAAACCCAATCCATAACCCCGTAGTTAGCCGAACTACGGCTTGCTCTGATTCTCATTCCATATGAGATACGTAGGCATAAGACGCGATGTCTTAGCGAGCACAATTACCCTTAACCCCTAGGTAGCCGAGCTACGAAGACTCTGATTCTCATATTCAGATGAGATATGTATGCAGTGGATGCGACATCCGTGCGAGTCATTTTCTTTTGACCCCTTTTTTTTAGTAAATAACACATTAGATAAACCCACACCCCTTAGACAAGAACTACAAAAGTGGATCCCGTAGAGTACTACGGATGCGTAGGGCTGCTAATACCTTCCCTTCACATAATCGACTCCCGAACCCAAGATTTGGTTGCGAGACCCTGTCTTGTCCTTTCCTTTTTCCAGGTTTACTTCGAGCGTTTCCTTTCCCTCCTTTGGGATAAATAACGCACGGTGGCGACTCTCCTGTCTTTCTTCGCCGGTTGTTTTTTTTCGCATTCCATTTTTCAGGTTGCGACAGGGAGGTGGCACCATAAGGACCGGGCTAGATGCCGGTAGAGAAGCGAAGGTTGGAGCGAGACCTTCAGGCACGAAGTTGGCGGGCATCCCCCACGGGAACCCGACTGGCATATTTGGCGCGAAGTGAGCAGTGGCGGCAGACACTGTAGAGGGAGTTACCTCTGAGATAACTGTCCTTGCGGGAGGAGTTGCAGGTGTTGGAGAAGACTGGCTTTATGCAACCAGCACTGACTCCATCATGGCAGTCAGCCTAGCTACTTCCTCCTTCAGTTCACGGTTCTCTTGTTCAAGATGATCCATCAACTTTGGAAGATTGGCCCTGGTGTTATACCGATGCGTCAGCTTGTCTTCAAAATAAATGAAGAACAAAGAGTTAGACCACTGATCAGAGTTAAACAAAACCTGCTTATGCACATGATGCATGCAATGTTTGCGCATATGATTTATTTTTGTTCAGAGGAACTTTATAGAGATCTATTTGCAAATATTTGGAAATATTACTCTTTTTAGACATATATGGAATACTCATTCAATAATATTTTGGAAGAATTTTTACACCAATTAAGAAGTACAATCTTGGTAACCAAATACAATACAAGAAGAAAGGAGAATAAACATCATATGGATCCCTAGAAGCAATCGTCCAAAGCTCTTGAGACCGGAAGATAAGTTGCACGAAGCCTCTTCACCTCTCTCTCATAGGCTGCTTCCATATCTGCCTTCTCCTTAGCGAGTCGATCATACTTCCTCTTCCAAAAATTGGATGACTGAGGAAGAAGAGAAGTAACTACATCATCAGGCTCATCAATAACCTGATGCTCCAGAAATTCTATCACATCATCTTTATCTCTGAGCTGCTGAAGTAGTTCCTCTTGCTCACGGACCCAAGCACGCGAACAGTCTTCATCTCTCAACTCCTCTACTCCTTGGTTAGGGAGGGTTGATGGCCCAAACATAACCATAGGGGTAGGTCTTGGATAGTCATAGGGCATGTGGTACTTAAGCGCTCTCCTCCTCACCCAAAAGGTGTAGGGTTCCAAAGCAATACAATTCTTCGGACCAAGCTCTTTCCTTCCCTTCCTATGAATCTTGCGCCAAGCATTGACCATTCTGCCCTTCAAGTTCTGGGGATCTTTACCCTCTTGAAAGAACACACCTTTCAACAGAATGTTGTTAGGTTTATCCTTTAAGGGGAACCCAAGCTGACGGCGAGCCAAAATAGGGTTGTAGTTAATTCCACCACATGTACCAAGAAGAGGTACATTGGAGAACTCACCACAAGAGTCAATAATCTTCACACCATCATATACACGATTGTACCAAAAGATATCATCATTAGTGAGAGACATAAGTCTCGTGGACCACCGTGGATATCCTTTGTTCTCCTTGAAGGCAAGCGTATGAGGCAAGTGCAAAATAAACCACTTGTACAACAGAGGAAAACAACACACAATGGTACCACCACCCTTTATGTTCCTCATATGCAAAGAGAAATAAGTGTCACCCAACAGAGTAGGAACGAGATTAAGAGTAGAGAAAATCCTAATAGCGTTCACATCCACAAAATTGTCGATGTTGGGGAATAACACTAGCCCATAGATGAGAAGTACAAATATGGCTTCAAAGGTGTCCTCACTCATGGCCTTCCCAAACAAGGTAGCTTGGGCAATGAGAAAATCATATGGGAGACCTTGAATTCCACCTTTGGTAGTCATATGAGCAACAATGTCAGATACATCTATATGAAGCAGATCAACAATCTCTTGGGAAGAAGGAACCCTCTCCAAGCCACTGAACGACAACTGATCCAGTATAGGTATACCCACAAGATAGGCATACTCCGTAAGTGTAGGCAAAAGCTGGAAATCCGGAAAAGTGAAGCAACGGTACAGAGGATCATAGAATTGCACCAACACACTCATCAGACCTTCATCCACCTGAGTAGAAAGAATAGACAGAAGCTTCCCATGACGAGCCTTGAACTCCAAGGGATCTAATACATAGGATGTCAAACTCCTTAACTATTTCAAGTCGGGTTGTCTGAAACTGTACTTCTTCGTATTCCTTCTTTGCTTATCCATGTCTGAAAATTTGCAAATAGATCTCTTAAGTTCCTTGAAAATTTTCTCATTGTTGATGATATGGATGCAAATGAATGCATGAATGCATAAATGCAACAATCACACTCAAGGATCAAGCAAGTCACACCACACAAAGGTCACGGGATGGATTAAGTCATCCTCAATATCAATCATCCATTTTGGTGGATTATAGTTTACACCTTATCAACACCCAAGTTCCATTGATATTGACGATATACGAGAATAGATCAACCGCGAATCAAGGGTTTGTTGCAAGTCACGAGCATGGAGTCTCGGTTAAGAACCACCCAATGGGAGTGTACTATGGTTAAACCTGACAATCATGTTCTAAAAAAGATCCCCATAGTCATCATCTCATCTTTCGGATATTATCGGATAAAACGACTACTCGTATTCCAGAAATATTCTCAAGAGAGACTCTTATGAGTGTAGTATCGCGTAACAATTATATCAAATCTTACACTTGAACGACCTTCGCAGTACGTCCTAAAATAGGCCAAGATGGGCTAGGTAATCTAAGGTCCTTGGCTTCTAAGGTTCTTATTGGAAAGAGTAATGCCTAACCACGACTACTCGTGTGACATTATTGATCCCAATAAGAACTCCACCAAGTGAATGGGCTTGCAAGTCAACTTGCTAAGGAATAACTCCACACAAGTCAACAAGACTATGCCATTCTCCTATCATAAGTACACTCGAGTTCGGGTATAGAACTCATCTCACAAGAGACCACCAAGCACACAAGCAATTGATATATATCAAGCAATTCATACATTACAAACAATACAGTCATCCCAAATTTGCACAAAAATATGTCACAAATAAATATAAACATACAATACAACAAAGGCAAAAAGTAGGCTAAACCCACTAGGAAGTAACTCAAGTCCCCAGCAGAGTCGCCACTTTTCTGTAGCGGGGTATTCGTTACCTTATGATTTATTGACTAAATCAAAAGTAAGCATACAATTTGAGTCGCCACCGCACTTCTATTTATACAAAGGAAAGGTTAGAAAGCGAACAAAAACCAAGTAAGAAGTTTTATCAAATCAAAAACTAATAAAAATGTCAGAGATCTGGGTAAGGGGTTGGTTATGAGATGGGAAGGTTTTAAGCACCCAAAACATCCTTAGTACTCTAAGGGAGCCCTTTTTGCAAAGTGTATTGTAGGTTGGTATTTGTGAAAAGATTTGTGCAAACAAGATGGGGGAGATAAGAAAAAAATATACATATTATTTACAATTTTGTTGTTTGAATGGATGAACCCATTGCTTACGTACCATCACAAAGGTAGGATCAAAACCTCATAGTTCGGGGTAAAAATCTCAAAATATTGGTGAATTGATTTGATCAAAAGCCTTAAGGTCTTTTGTTATCAAAGGGAGAAAACTCAACCTAAACCAACAATCCACCATGTGAGGAGAGCTTCAACATACTAGTGAGGGATCCACCCTATAATAAGTATGGAAGACTTATAGTCCAATCACTAAGGATAAGGTGAGGTTTACATCAACCACTATGATAACTCAAACCTATGGCTAATGTTTATGAAAAAGATTTTAACAAAGGTGGTCATTGGAACCACAAAAACCACTTAAAGTGAGTTGTATTTACAAGTTAGATTTATTTACAAAAAGAAGTCAAAGTTGGATTAAGATTTATTCACAATGAGTATTGTGAAAAGAGTTTGAAAAAATCAAAGGCATATGGCCTAGGTTTCTAATTTTGAAAACAATGTCAATGTTTGCACAAAATGAGTTTGGCTTGGGTTAGAGTGGAGAGAAGAAGAGAAGGCCTAGTCCTAAACATGCAAAGATGAGAGAAGAGATAAAACCCTTGGAGTCCCTTTCTTGAGATCATAAAGATGATTCAAGATGCTCCTTTCCTTTGGACTTAGCAAGCAACAAGCCATTAACTCAAGTTATCAAACAAGTATCACATTCAATCTCCTAGGATCTCCATTTGGCTTGTCTCTCTTATCTTGGCTATTCATGACAATGGTCCTTCTTACTATCTCAAGTTTGGAATCCCTATCACACAAGAACAAACAATCAAAAAGTTCACAATGCAATAAGAGGAATGGACAAAGAGTGAGTTTAGATTAGGGGTCCTTTCAAGTCATCTTTGAGATTAAGCATTCTAAAGGCATGAGGCCTAGTTGCTCTTTAACAAGTTTAGCATTCTAAAGGCATGAGGCCTAGTTGCTCTTTAACAAGTTTAGCATTCTAAAGGCATGAGGCCTAGTTGCTTTTGAACTCCTTTAAGCATAGGTAAGGTCCTAATTCTAAGTCCTTTCTCCTTTTGCATTGGGTTCACACAAACAAAGACAAAACAATCACAAAGCAACAATAATGAGCTCAAGTGAGCAAAAGGAAAATGGCATAAACATAAAATATGAGCTCAAGTGAGCAAAGGGAAAAGGCAATATGAATAAATGAGCAAGAAATTCAATTGCATTAAAGTAAACTGCAAGAATTAAATGCTTGAATTAAAGTTAGTGTTAGTAGTTAATGTTAGTGTGTCATAAGACAATTTAGTGATATGTTAAGCAATCGTAAGTGGACTAATGTAGTAGTCACACCTATCTGAGGCCGATCAATAAAACTATAGGCAAATAAACACAAGTTAGAGATCATGACTAGTAAGCCAAGCTTCTACAACTTGCCATGCCAAAAGAAAAGAAGGAAAGGCCTTGTATGGACTTTAGGTTTTTTGCTTAACCAAGAAGCAACCTATCTTGGACACAAAGCAATTCACTTGATCTTTGATCAAGTTGAATTTGATTTGGATCAAATAAGGTTAAGCCTCTCATATGTCAAGGATAACCACAAATCATTAACTCATTGGCCAAAATAAAAAGAAGAAGATGAAGATGAAATGAAATGGACAAAATGAGAATTCAAATGACATAATCAAAGCACAATGATCAAATGTGAATGAAATCAACATCAACCAATGGTAAACAGAAGAGAAAAGAAGATTAGAAGTCAATAAAGGTCAAACATATTTTTTGGTATTTTTGAAATTAAAATAAAAATATAAAATAAAATGAACAAAGTGTGGTCAAACTTCAAATTCAATTCAAATCAACTTGGATAGGTCCAGTTGAATCATCAAAAGTCTAACATGGTCAAACAAAGTTTGACAAATTTTCTCAACATTTTTTGAAAACAGCAACTATTTTTTAAACATTTAAAAATCAAGAAAAATAACACAAATGAATTAAAATCTCAAATAAATCTCAAATCAATTAAGAAATTGATGAGAATATTTTTCATAGACTTATCATCATCCATATGTGTTAAGAAAATATTTTTGGAATTTTTGAATATAAAAAGCTATTTAAAATGAATTAAAAACTATTAAAAACAAAATAATTCACAAAAAATATTAAATGGAATCACAAAAATAATTAAAAATTAGATTATGAAACTAGATTTTAAAAGAAAATTTTTGCAATTGGTCTCATATTTTTGTGATTCCAAATAAAAGAGTTATGAATTTTTGAAAATAAATGGAATAAAAGAAAAATAAAACAGAAATTAGAAAATATGAAAAATCAGCAACGCTTGGATCCACTCATTAATTGACGTGGACAAACCCAATGGCTCTGAGGCGCGCGCGTACCATAGTCACAAGTCAAGTGTAACACATGCTGAATTAAAAAAAGTAAAAAGAATGCATGGCTGAGATTATAACGTGTGAATGAGATCTAATGGCTCCAGAGGTTCCACGTGGGGACGGTGGTGGAAACCACCGTCTTCTCCGGTGAACTAACTAAATTCGGTCACCAGTTGCATGTTTTCAAACCTCAACCAAAATGCATGAGCCTTATACCAAAATGAAGCTGGGGTGATGTACATCACCCCTGTAACCTTGGATTTCTCTCAAGATTTCTATGGAATGAGAAATCTGAGCTTGAATTTCCAGGTGCATAAACTGAAGTGCTTCAAAACACAAAATCAAAGCCACCATTGGCTTGCCTTTCACACGAGGACTTCAGAAAACCATTTGAACACAAGCAATTCACATTACATGGTGAGATTCAGATCAAAAAAGTTAGATGATAAACCTTTGAAGTGCAGCTTTAAACAGCACGATCCACTCAATCTCCTGCTTCCAAATTGATCTTGAGGTGTAATATGAATGCAAGGCTAAGGAATAAGTATTGAAGATCAACTGATTTTGTTGAAATTCAATCTTGAAATGAGAAATTAAAAATGAGAATTCCTTTGGTATGGTTGGGTTTCCAATTCTGCAGAGCTTCAGGTTGAATTCAGGGTGAAATTTGAACGAGGCAAGGCTCTTATTTATAGTTGAGATCCAAGCAATGATGTGCCAAACTCGTGTGCATGAAGCTTTGGGTCCTCCATGCATGGGCCTGTACAGGAGCATGCGAGGCCCAACATATGATGGAAATGAATGTTGAGCTCATATCAAATGGAAATGGACGTGCAATTTGAATTGCAATGGCTTGTGCATGGAAATTTAATGTGAAATGCATAATTGATCACAAATGTTCCCCTCTTTGAAAGTCACACATAAAAAGTCCAAACATAGGCATATGAGTAATGGTTGGAAAGGTCTTGACATAAGGAACAAAAGCTATGTTGGGAAAAAATCCATTTGAAGTTTGGAAAATTGTGAAAACTGATCATGAAGTTTGAGGTACAAAACATGCCTTTGAAAAATTTGCCAAAAGTGGTCAACTTCAAGCCATTCTGTTTGAATAATGCAAGCCTCAAATGTAAAAACCACCAACATCAAAGTTATAGATATTTTCAAGATGATCAATTTGGACTTACATTTTGCATCAGTTGGATTTTGGATGAGAAAGTTATGGGCACTTGAAGTTGGACTTTTTCACATTTCAATGGTTTTGGTCCAAAGTGACCTATAATGTTTTGTATTATCATATGTGTTTATTTTAGGGTTATGAAATTTTGTCCAACATATAATTTGAAGTAGACATCTTAAGATTTACAATGCAATTGGTCTCACCTCAAAATCATGAAAAATGAAGAAGTTAGGTCCTTGGGAAGTTGACCAAAAATTAGGGTTTCAGTTGAAATGACCTATAATGTTTTGACATGAATGATGACCTTCCAAGTTTCAAATGAATTTTTGATGAACATGAAAGTTGTTCATATGGTTCTTAATAACATTTTTTCCCTTGGGATCATCTTCATTTGACAAACATATCAAAAGTTAGGTCTCAGTGATTCTCAGTTTAGTCAGATGACTTGATTGGTCAACTTCTCAAGTCCAAACTTCAAACCTTGATGAATGAATGATTGAGGATACTCACATAGGCTCATATATGAATAAAATAGTGAACTAAAGAACTTCCCTTTATTGAATTTGATCATAGGTTGAGGTTTCTTCATGAGCAATGCACAGTCCATGCACAGTTGAATTAGGGTTTCCTTGGGAAACAAGCCTCAAACCCTTTGATTTATCTTGATCAAATTGGCAAATTAAGATACTTGGGAGACATATATGATGACTGGGAGCTTTGTGAACCATTGTCATGCTTGCTTTCACCTTCATCTGGCCACTTCTATGAGCATAGGAGCCTCCTAGGAGCAAGGGATCTCATGATTGCTTGAGCTTTCAAACAAAACAAGTTAGTGACATATTCTTGTGCTTTTGGTTAGTAAACAAAATAAGAAAAGAAATAATATACAATTCAAGCATGCTTGGTGGTCTCAAACCAACTTACACAAGTCCCAACCCAAGGGTTAAGGAGCCAAACATGCATTGATCCTTGAGGCAATGCAATGAGCAAATGATATGATGTCATGAGGGATCTTAGGGTCGAAATTAGGGTCTTATAGATGCCCCTATTTAAGGCCATTCTAGCCGGAGATATGAAGGTTAAAATCTTTGTCTCGACGTGGTAGAATGGGCTTAAATAATAACAAAGAGACGAATTTTGGTCCCTAAGAGACCTCATGTATGCTTGCAAAAGTTAATACTCTGTGGGGAAGTATGTCCACAAAGAAAAAGAAATCAGGAGAACTGAAAATACATAGGAGTAATACGCTCACTAGGGAGACAGAGACTCTGGGAAGAATAGGGTAAAATGCGTGAGCAGGTCACGACTTGAAAACTTGCTGGGAGACACGAAGGGATTCCATGAAAATAAATCAATGGAAAGACTCGAGCCGACGCAAAGATGCATGTATTGGGGAGTATGCCAATACAACAAACTATCCACAAAGGATACTCTGGATAAAAATCCGGACTCATATGGGGAAATCCACAAAGGACTCAGCTGAGGAAGAAAAATGAGATATTACCGGCTACTGGGTAATAAACTCAAAAAAAGAGACATGTGATCGCACACTGGTATAAGGGTGAGAGAACAACACGCTCAGGGAGAAAGAATATCTAAGACCGGTATAAGGGTGAGAGATATCAATCATCCAAAACATCTGAGGAGGATCTAAAAGGTATATCTCAACTCAGGAAAATCTGACTCCACGGGGGACAAAAAGTCATAATAGGGAGCAGAAGGAAGGAACACCAGGGATACCAGTTACTAGGCATATAATAGGTGACCAACCAGGCGTGAATTGGGAACATATCCAAGACACTCATCATCCGAAAAGAAGGGCTGAAAAAGCAAACTCGATTTACAGGATGGACATTCGATTCCATAAAGAAATACGAATCTTACTCAACTGGGGAAGACAGATACTTCGACTAAAGAGCACATGAAATATATTATCTATTACCGTCAGAACATAGATCATATACTCACATGGAAGATTATCCACAACCGGTTACTGGGTTAATAAAGGGTAAATCGACCGAAAAGAAAGGACATTGGGATACCGGTTACTGGGTATAAAATGATATCAAAAGGAGAAACAATCATTACCAAACAAGGGTAAATGAAAGATGACTCGGTGGGGATACATTGACAAAAGCAATGATCCCAAAGATATATCACTGGTTACTGGGTGGTATACTCAAAAAATAAAGGAATATCAATATCGAATATTGGATAAAGATAACCAACAATGAGGGGATTACATCTACCGGTTACAGGGTAGAAAACCACAGAAATAGGACTTACAACTACCAGTTACTGGGTAGAAGGCCACAAAGATCCATTGGGGAAAGGTGGGCAATTACTGGTTACTGAGTAATTGAACAACCGAACCACAGGGAACTGCAGGGGGAATAACAAGAAAGGGGTCAATCTAGGAACAAACTAGAGAGACACAAGGAAACAAGACTCAACCCAATGAGGATATAACTCAAGGGAGCAATTCCATCCCAATTCATATCTAGGGAGGAAACTGAAACAATAATCATCCACGAGGACATAACTCAGTGGGGAATGTTGAAGGAAATATAGACATTTTCGGCTTATAGGGCTGGCTCTATATGGAGAGATCAGACACCAACATCTGCTTGGGGAAGAACATTTCACCAATAGCAGGAGATAACAAGCAAAGATATACGACAAAGAATGGAACATGAATATCTGAATGCTATAATTATGCATGTATATGCTTGGTTTATGGATGATTAGTGCTGACAGACAGACACATCTAACACAAATAGGTCCAAGAATCAATGGACAGACATCCGGTATAACATCTCAAAAGAGAAAGTCCAGGCCCACAGGAGAAATCCAATCTGGTGGGGAGCAATAAATACCAGGAAACACCAATCGCCGCCGAGGGCAAAGACCATTGCTGGGGATCAGGGGCCGCTGTTGGGATCAGCAAAAGATCACAGCTATCAACTGTCGGGGATCTTCCAACAATTCTCGGGAATACGCAGAGACATTGATAAGATCTATCAGAGAAGCACTCTACAAGGGATCTTATCGGGAAACAATATGAAATTCTATGGGGAATAACCACCAAACAGAAATACATCAATCAAGCATTCTCTTCTAACCACTGAAGAAACATCTCTGCTACCGGGAGAAGGAACCAACTACTCCGCTGGGGAAGGAAACAACACATCTTCCTTAAAATTCCTCAACACTGGAAAATGTCTTCCACTCGGAGGGGACACCAATGTCAAACTAGGATCAGGAAACGTCTCAGCTGGGGAAGCCGCAGAGTCACCGCCAAGGATTTGCTGCTGAACAGACAAAAGATCCGATGTAGAGGAAACTCTACTGGGGAATCCAACACGGATAAGATCCGTCGTAGAAGAAATTCTACTAGGGAACTTATCAAGGGATGATATGAAACTCTGGGGGAACAACCACCAAATAGGAGTTCTAACAATCAAGCATTCTCTTCTCATTTGCTGGATAAATATCTCTGCTAGGAGGAGAGAGAACCACTGCTCCGCTGGGGATGGACTCAACATCTTCACCACCAGCTCTGCTAGGAGGAAACTTTCCAATAAGGAGGGGAGAACAAAATTATCAAGCTCTGATCAGGAAACTCCACTCGGGATAGACTGTAGGCGATCATACTGGGGATAATCTGTTGTGAGCCACCCTACTGAGGATGAGTAATAAACAAACTTGCTAAGGAGAGACTGCGAGCCAACCTACTGGGGATAACTACAAGTATCTCCGGAGTAACTGTCTTGGCTGAATTCTCCATCAACACGCGCCATGCTAGGGAAGAAAAGGGGAATAAGCCTTTCATTAACTGCTCTAGGCAAATACTGCTGAGGAGATATCTGAAAGATAGCCATGTAGGGAACACATGCTCACTCTGCTGAGGACTTCTACTCATGCTGGGAATTCCTGCTCACTCTGCTGGAGATTTCCATTTATGCTGGGGGAAGACCAACTTCCTCATGAATAGATAGCATATCAACTTTTATCAATTTATAAGGGATTTTAGGTCAGTCCACACAAGGGATGACAACCATATAATTGATAACACACAAATGCTGGTTTCAGACTCTTTAGGGAGTTAAGGATATTATAGGTATACACATCTCTAAGAAGATCAAGGCAAAAACTCCAGATTCTCTGGGGATTTGATGGTGTATCACCCTCCTCTGCGCTCGCTAGGGAGACAACCTGAAAGATAATGAAGAGGATACAAACATGCCAGAATATGAACAAATGTCTTACCCTTTTGGAAATCATACTATCTTTGGGAGAGCACTGAAGACATTCCATTTATCCTTTCAGTCATTATGAATGTTCACTTTGTTTAAAAACTTTATTTGTTTAAAACAATGATATTTATCAATTAAAACATGCAAACATTTGTTAAACAGAAATAGATAAGAGTGCCAAGAATTGGATAAAGGCTCAAATTTATTTGATAGAATGGTATTCCGCAAATGGCGAGACTCCATGGATCTTTACAAATTTGAAATTGGTGATATATATTGGAAAAAGGGCTACATTGAACATAATGACCGTTTCTCCACCAACTCTGAATCCAATGTATTTGAAGCTTCAGTTGACGATAACTGAGCGAGAATCTCTGATAGATGACAGCTTGTAAAACAAAGTCTTGTCAGGATGCAGTTACTTGCCTAATCCCTAATTTTCGCCTAGATTGCCTCAGGGTGAGGTACTCGATCTAGCGGGATATATATATTCATTTTTTCATGTCTCTAACTTTTTCCTGGACCGCCCTTTCGAGTTTTCAATCCACCGAGACGCTCATTTTTGCATAAGCCGCCCTTTCGGGTTTTCAACTTAGCGAGCTATTCTGTTTTTATTTTAGGCGAAGTATTTCTTGACTGCATCTGAATTCACAGGACGAGTGAAATCCTCCCCATCCATAGTTGTAAGTATCAAAGCACCGCCTGAAAAGGCTCTCTTAACAACATATGGACCCTCATAGTTTGGAGTCCACTTGCCTCTGAAATCGGGCGCGAAAGACAAAACTTTCTTGAGCACGAGGTCACCTTCTCGAAACACACGAGGCTTGACCTTCTTATCAAAGGCTTTCTTCA
This sequence comes from Lathyrus oleraceus, assembly GCF_024323335.1. Classification (NCBI taxonomy): domain Eukaryota; kingdom Viridiplantae; phylum Streptophyta; class Magnoliopsida; order Fabales; family Fabaceae; genus Lathyrus; species Lathyrus oleraceus. Next base: position 444,541,770 of record NC_066582.1, on the reverse strand, counting down.
TCCTTTGCTGATACAACTGACCATGACACATGGCAGTTAATCTCTTCTCTTTAATCAAATTCAGTTGGTCATAACGACTCTGAACCCATTCAGCCTCAGTCAACTTGGCTTCCATCAAGACTCTCATTGATGGGATCTCAACCTCTACGGGGAGCACAGCCTCCATGCCATACACAAGAGAGAAAGGGGTTGCCCCTGTTGAAGTGCGGACGGATGTACGATAACCATGCAAAGCAAATGGCAGCATCTCATGCCAATCTTTGTACGTAACAACCATCTTCTGGATAATCTTCTTGATGTTCTTGTTAGCAACTTCAACATCCCGATTCATCTTGGGTCTATAAGGAGAAGAATTATGATGCGCAATCTTGAACTCTCTACACAGCTCTTTCATCATTTTGTTGTTCATGTTAGATCCATTATCAGTAATGATTTTATCTGGCACACCATATCGGCATATGAGTTGATTCTTAATAAACTTCACAACCACCTGCCTGGTCACGTTTGCATATGATGCCGCTTCAACCCACTTGGTGAAGTAATTAATTGCTACGAGAATAAAACGATGATCGTTGGACGCCTTTGGCTCTATCATGCCAATCATGTCAATTCCCCACATAGAGAAAGGCCATGGTGATGAAATAACATTCAGAAGTGTCGGGGGAATATGAATCTTATCCGCATGAATCTGACACTTGTGGAATTTCTTCACATATTTGCAGCAGTCAGATTCCATTGTCAGCCAATAGTAGCCTGCTCTCAGCATCTTATTTTCCATGGAATGTCCATTGGAATGAGTACCAAATGATCCCTCATGGACTTCAGTCATTAACAGGTCTGCTTCGTGTCTATCCACACATCTGAGCAGAACCATATCAAAATTCCTCTTATAAAGCACATCACCATTGAGGTAGAAACTGCCAGATAATCTTCTCAAAGTCTTTATGTCTTTAACAGATGCCCCAGGAGGGTAAATCTGACTTTGGAGAAAGCATTTGATATCATAATACCATGGCTTATCATAATACCATGAGCTGGTCTATCCAAGTGCATCACAGTGATATTGGGGACTTCATTCCAATATTTCACCATAATCATTGAAGCAAGCGTAGCAAGCGCTTCTGCCATCCGATTCTCATCTCGAGGAATATGATGGAAATCAACCTAAGTAAAGAAAGTTGAAATCCTCCTCACATAATCTCTATATGGGATGAGGCCAGGCTGATTCGTCTCCCATTCACCCTTAATCTGATTAACAACAAGGGCCGAATCACCATAAACATCAAGATGTTTTATCCTAAGATCAATACACTCTTCCAAACCCATAATACAGGCCTCATACTTCGCCATGTTATTCGTGCATTTGAAAGTTAGCCTTGTTGTAAAAGGAAAATGTGTGCCTTGAGGAGTAATAATCATTGCCCCAATGCCATTTCCATATTGATTAACAGCGCCATCGAACACCATACCCCATCGGGAACCAGGCTCTGACCCTTCATCAAGCGTAGGCTCATTGCAATCTTTCATCTTCAAATACAGAATCTCCTCATCAGGGAAGTCATATTGAACAGACTGATAATCCTCAATTGGTTGATGTGCCAAGTGGTCAGCCAAAATACTACCTTTAATAGGTTTCTGAGCTCGATACTAAATGTCATACTCAGACAACAGCATCTGCCAACGGGAAATCCTCCCAGTTAAAGCGGGCTTCTCAAAGATATACTTAATTGGATCCATTTTGGATATCAACCAAGTCGTATGATTCAACATATACTGGCGTAAGCGCTTAGCAGCCCAAGCCAAAGCACAACATGTCTTCTCAAGCTTTGAGTACTGAGACTCACAATCAGTGAACTTCTTACTCAAGTAGTATATGACATACTCTTTCTTCCCTGATTCATCTTTCTTACCAAGGACACAACCCATAGAGTCATCAAGAACTGTCAAGTACATAATCAAGGGTCTCCCTTCAATAGGCGGGGACAGAATCGAAGGCTCAGACAGATACTCTTTAATACTGTCAAAGGCCTTCTGACAATCCTCGATCCAATCATGACGTTGATCATTCCAGAGAAGCTTGAATATAGGCGCACATGTGGCAAATGTAAGACCCCAATTTTGACCCTAAGATCCCTCATGGCATCATAACATTGCATTTGCATTTGCCTCAAGGATCATAGCATCTTGGCTCCTAACCTTTGGGTGGGAACACTTGTGAGTTGGTTTGAGATCACCAAGCATGCTTGAATTGTATATTATTGCTTTTCTTATTTTGTTTACTAACCAAAAGCACAAAAATATGTCACTAACATCTTTTGTTTTGTAGCTTGAGCAATCATAAGAAACAAGGCTTTTAGGAGACCCTATGCTCATTGATATGGCCAAGTGAAGATGAAAGCAAGCATGGAAATGGTTCCCAAAGCTCTCAATCATCATATATGCCTCCCAAGTATCTCAATTCATCATTTTGATCAAAGCAAACCAAAGGGCTTGAGGATTGTTTCCCAAGGAAACCCTAATTCATTTGTTCATCAATTGTGCCTTGCTCATGAAGCAACCTCAACCCATGATCAAATACAATAAAGGGAAGTTCTTTCATTCATCATTTTGTGCATATTTGAGCTTATTTGAGTATCCTCAATCATCAATACATCAAGATTTGAGGTGTGGACTTGAGAAGTTGATCAGTCAATTCATCTGACTATTTTGAAGTACACTGAGACGTAACTTTTAATGTGTTTGTCAAATTGAGATTACCCCAAGAGAAAAAATGTTCTTAAGAATCATATAAACAACTTTCATGTTAATCAAAAATTTATTTGAAGCTTGGAAGGTCATCATCCATTTCAAAACGTTATAGGTCATTTTGACTGAAACCCTAATTTTGGGTCAACTTCCCAAAAACATAACTCATTAATTTTTCATGATTTTGAGGTGGGATTAAATGCATTGGAAAGTTTAATATGTCTAATTCATTTGTTATGTTGGACAAATGTTCATAATCCAAAAATAAATACATGTTATAATGCAAAATATTATAGGTCACTTTGGACCAAAGGCATTGAAATGTGAAAAAGTCCAACTTCAAGTGCACATAACTTTCTCACAAAAACTCCAAATTATGCAAAATTTAAGTCCAGATTGATTTTCTTGAAAGTATCTACAACTTTGATGTTGAGGGTTTTGTCATTTGGAGCTTTCATCATTGAAACAAAAGGGCTTGAAGTTTGGCCAATTTTGAAATTTTCACATACACATATTTTGCACCTTGCACTTCATGATCAATTTTCATCAATATCCCAATTCCAAATGAAGTTTTGTTCAACATAACAATTGATCCTCATGTCAAGATATTTCCAACCATTACCCATAAGGCTATGTTTTATTTTTGGAAATATCATTTTCGAAGAGGATAACATTTTAGTGCATTTTTGGAAACAAGTTGAAAACACATTGCACAAGCTCATGACATCATTTTTGCACGTCCACTTCACTCAAATGTGGTATCAGCATTCATTTTCAATGAGAATTGGGCCCTCCATGCGCCTGTACATGCCCATGCATGGAGGCCCTCTTCATCCATGCACACACTTTGTTCATGCATTTGCCTTGCCAATTGTTATATATAGGAGTGCTAGGCTTCACAATTAGGGAACCTGAAGGCGCATGTTATGCTGCAAGAATCCCTCCATAGCCTCACTTAAAGGAACTCTCTCTTTCTTTTCAAATTTTCAGATCTGAATTTCAACTTCATTGGTTGATTTTCAGACTCATAGTTCCTTGACCTTGCTTCATCTTTATCTTGAGATCATATTGCAAGCAAAAGCTAAGAGAATTCATGCCTTTCAGATCCACATTTCAGAGGTGGATGCTCAAACTTTCCTTCTTCCAATCTCTTTGTTTATAACTTATTTCTTGCATTTATTGGGTTGGCTGAAGTCCTCTCATCAGAGGCAATTCATTTATGCTTTGAATTTTGAAATTCCATTAAGTTTCAGTTGAACATCATAATTTTCAACCTCTGATTTCTTTTACCATGGAAGTCTAGAGAGAAAATAGATGGCACAGGGGTGATGTACATCACCCCAGCTTTCCATTGTTGTATATATCGTGGCATTTGGTTGAGGTTGCCATGTCTGCAACTCTCACCGGAACTGAAGGTCTCGCCGGAGAATACGGTGGTGTACACCACCGTCCGTTTACCTAATTAAGCCATGGCCGTTGGATCTCGTTTCCAGATTTAATCTTGATCCTTCTTTCTTATGACTTTTTTAATGGCTACCTGTTGCCCAGTTGACTGGAGCGTTTGGTAGGCGCGCGCTTGAGGATTGTTTGATGCGCCAACTCAATTAATGAGCCCGATCCAACGCCTCATGTTTTTTCCCATTTTATTTTCTTATTTTAATTTTCATTTTATTTCTTTTATTCCATTTCATTTCAAAAAATCATATCTCATTCATTATTGGTCCAAAAAATGTGAGACCAATTGCATTATTTCTCTTTTAATTTCTAGTTTCTAAAAATGAATTTTAATATTTTTTTATTTTATCGTTTGATATTTTTTATGAATTTTCTCTTTTCTGGTTGTTTTTAATTCATTTTAAATAGTTTTTGATATTCAAAAAATACAAAAATATTTTCTCAACCTCTTTGAATGATGATGGATCTATGAAAAATATTCTCATCAATTTATTAATTGATTTGAGATTTATTTGAGATTTTAATTCAATTAGGTTATTTTTATGCATTTTTAATTGATTAAAAATAGTTTCTGGTTTCTAAAAATGTTGAAATTTTTTGTCAAACTTTGTTTGACCTTGTTGAACTTAGGATGATCCATTTGGACTTTTCAAAGTTGATTTGAAATGGATTTGAAGTTTGACCTTTAATTGTTTATTTTAATTCAAGTATTATTTTAATTTTGAAAAATACCAAAAACATTTTATTTGTTTCTTGACTTCTAAGTTTCATTTTGCTTATGTTTACTAATGTTTGACCTTGATTCCATCTATCTTTGGTCCATGTATGTTGATTACTTCATTTGAATTTCCATAAATGTTCATTCTTATTCATCTCCTTCTTCATCTTTTTTTCTTTTTTTGATCAATGAGTTAAAGATTGGTGGTTAGCCTTGATGTATGGGAGGTTTAACCTTCCTTGATTCAAATCTAATTCATCTTGATCATAGATCAAGTGAATGGCTTTGCATTAAGGATAGGTTGCTTCCTAATCAAGCAAAGAACCTAAATCAATACAAGATCATTTCTCATCTTCTTTTGGCATGGCAAGTTGTAGGAGCTTGATTCACTAATCAAGATCTCTAACTTGTGTTGTTGCCTATATTTTTATTGACCAGCCTCAGATAGGTGTGACTACTACATTAGTCCACTTACGATTGCTTAACATAGCGCTAAATTGGCTTATGGCACACTAACTCTAACTATTGACCATTAACATTTAATTCTTGCACTTTACATTTATGCAATTTAATATTCTTGTACATATTATTCATTTGCTTTTGCCCTTTGCTCATTTGAGCACATGTTTATGTTAATGCAATTTGCCTTTTTCTCACTTGAGCACATAATTGTGTATATACTATTGTGCTTGTGTTTTATTGTCATTGTTGTGAACCAATTGCAAATGGACAAAAGGACTTAGACTTTAGGATATTCCCTATGCAAAAAATGGAGTCAAAGAGCAACTAGGCCTTATGCCTTTAGAGTGCTATAAAAGTCAAAGAGCAACTAGGTCTCCTGCCTTTAGAATGCTTAATGTTAAAGAGGAATTGAAAGGACCTATTTTCTAAACTCCCTCTTGTCCATTCTTTGTTTGCATTATAGAACTTTTTGATGTGTGTGTTCTTGTGCTAGGGATTCCAACTTGAGCCTAAGTGAAGAACCATTGTCATGAGCTTCTAAAGTGAAAGATATAAGAGCCATTGGAGGATTCCTAAGAGCTTGCTTGATTGATTGATTGCTTGAGTATTTGCTTATTTGCTTGCTTATTCCAAAGGATGAGAGCTACTTGGATCATCAATATGATCTCAAGAAGGGAACTCCATTTGTGGTCTTACTTCTTTTCCCTCATCTCTTGTATGTTTAGGACTTAGCCATTCTTCTTCTTCCCTCCACTCTAACCCAAGCCAAAACTTTTGTGCAAACATTAACATTTGTTTTCAAACATTAGAAACCTAAGCATTATGCTTTTGATTTTCAAAACTTCTTTTCATAACACTTATTTTGAATTGAATCTTTAAGTCAACTTTGACCATATTTTGTAAATACTTTTCATTGGTAAATATAACTCATTCAAATGTTTTGTGGTTTCAATAGGCATTTTCTTATCAAAACTTTTCATCACCATTAGCTATTAGGTTTGAGTTATCCTTGAGGTTGATATAATACTCACCTATATCCTTAGTGATGGACAATGAGTCTTCCATGCTTATTATAGGGTTAACCCTTCACTAGCATGTTGAAGTTATCCTCACATGGTGGATTTGTGGTTTTAGGTTGAGTTTTCTCCCTTGGATAACAAAAGACCTTAAGGATTTTGGACCAATCAATTCACCAACTTCTTTTTGAGATTTTTACCCCGAACTACGAGGTTTTAATCCTAATCTTTTTTAAGATGGTACGTAGGCAATAGGTTTATCCATTCAAACACAAAAATTGTAAATAACTTGTATATTCTTTTCTCATCTCCCCAATCATGTTTGCACAAATAATTTTCACAAATACCAACCTACCTTACAACAAATTATGAAAAGGGCTCCCTAGGAGTACCTAGGATGTTTTGGGTGCTTAAAACCTTCCCATTGCATAACCAACACCCTTACCTCGATCTCTGACATTTTTATTAGTTTTTGATTCGATAAAACTTCTCGGTTTTTTGTTCGCTTTCTAACCTTTCCTTTGGATAAATAGAAGTGCGGTGGCGACTCGACTTGTATGATTTACTTTTGATTTAGTCAATAAATCTAAAGGTGACGAATACCCCGCTACAGAAAAGTGGCGACTCTGCTGGGGATAAATTGCTTAGTGAGTTTTGCCTACTTTTTATATTTGTTGTATTGTATTGTTTATATTATTTTGTGACATATTTTTGTGCAATTTGGGATTACTGTATTGTATGTAATGTATGAATTGCTTGATATATCAATTGCTTGTGTGCTTGGTGATCTTTGTGAGATGAGTTCTATACCCGAACTCGAGTGCACTTAGGATAGGAGAATGGCATAGTCTTGTTGACTTGTATGGAGTTATTCCTTAGCAAGTTGACTTGCAAGCCCATTCACTTGGTCGACGTCATGTTGGGATCAATAATGTCACACGAGTAGTCGTGGTTAGGCATTACTCTTTCCAATATCGACCTTAGAAGCCAAGGACCTTAGTTTACCAAGCCCATCTTGGCCTATTTTTAGGACGTAGTGCGAAGGTCGTTCAAGTGTAAGATTTGATATGATTGTTACGCGATACTACACTCATAAGAGTCTCTCTTGAGAATATTTTTGGAATACGAGTAGTCGTTTATCCGATAATATCTGAAAGATGGGATGATGACTATGGGAACCTCTTGTAGAACATGATTGGCAGGTTTAAACCCTAGTACACTCCCTTTGGGTGGTTCTTAACCAAGACTCCATGCTCGTGACTTACAACAAACCCTTGATTCATGGTTGATCTGTTCGTGTATATCCTTAATATCAATGGAACTTGGGTGTTGATAAGGTGTAAACCATAATCCACCAAAATGGATGATTGGTATTAAAGATGACTTGATCCATCCCATGACCTTTGTGTGGTGTGCTTTGCTTGATCCTCGAGTGTGATTGTTGCATCCATGCATTCATGCATCCACATACATCCATATCATCAATAATGAGAAAATTTTCAAGGAACTTAAGAGGTCTATTTGCAAATTTTCAGACATGGATAAGCAAAGAAGGAATACGAAGAAGTACAGTTTCAGACAACCCGACTTGAAAGAGTTAAGGAATTTGACACCCTATGTATAAGATCCCTTGGAGTTCAAGGCTCGTCATGGGAAGCTTCTATCTATTCTGGCTACTCAGGTGGACGAAGGTCTGATGAGTGTATTGGTGCAGTTCTATGATCCATTGTACCGTTGCTTCACATTTCCGGATTTCCAGCTTTTGCCCACGCTTGAGGAGTATGCCTTTCTTGTGGGTATACCTATCCTAGATCAGTTGTCATTCAGTGGCTTGGAGAGGTTTCCTACTTCTCAAGAGATTGCTGATATGTTGCATATAGATGAATCTCTGGTTGGTGCTCATATGACTACCAAAGGTGGAATTCAAGGTCTCCCATATGATTTCCTCATTACTCAAGCTACTATGTATGGGAAGGCCATGAGTGAGGACGCCTTTGAGGCCATATTTGTACTTCTCATCTATAGGCTAGTGTTATTCCCCAACATCGACAAGTTTGTGGATGTGAACACTATTAGGATTTTCTCTACTCTTAATCTCGTTCCGACTCTGTTGGGTGACACTTATTTCTCTTTGCATATGAGGAATGCGAAGGGTGGTGGTACCATTGTGTGTTGTTTGCCTCTGTTGTACAAGTGGTTTATTTCGCACTTGCCACAGACGATCGCCTTCAAAGAGAACAAAGGATGTCTACGGTGGTCCACGAGGATTATGTCTCTCACTAATGATGATATCTTTTGGTACAACCGTGTATATGATGGTGTGCAGATTATCGACTCTTGTGGTGAATTCTCCAATGTGCCTCTTCTTGGTACATGTGGTGGGATTAACTACAACCCTATTTTGGCACGTCGTCAGCTTGGGTACCCCTTAAAGGATAAACCTAATAACATTTTGTTAGAGGGTGTGTTCTTTCAGGAGGGTAAAGATCCCCAAGGCTTGAAGGGCAGGATGGTCCGCGCTTGGCGCAAGATCCATAGGAAGGGAAGGAAAGAGCTTGGTCCAAAGAACTGTATTGCTTTGGAACCCTATACCTCATGGGTTAGGAGGAGAGCTTCCGAGTACCTTATGCCTTACGAGTATCCGAGACCTACACCTTTGGTTATGGCTGGGCCATCAACCCTCCCTGACCAAGGAGTAGAGGAGTTGAGAGACGAAGACTATTCGCGTGCTTGGATCTGTGAACGAGAGGAGCTACTTCAGCACCTTAGAGAAAAGGATGCTTTGATAGAGTTTCTTGAGCATCAGGTTATCGATGAGCCTGATGATGTGGTGACTTCTCTTCTTCCTCAGTTTTCAGAGTTCTGGAAGAGGAAGTATGATCGACTCGCCAAAGAGAAGGCATATATAGAGGCAGCCTAGGTGAAGAGGCTTCGTGCAGCTTATCTTCCGGTCTCCAGAGCTTTAGACGGTTGTTTCTAGGGTTCCATAGGGTGTTCATTTTCCTTCTCTCTTGTATTGTATTTGGTTACCAAGATTGTACTTCTTTGGTGTAATATTTTCCAGATATTATTGATATGAGATTTCCATATATGTCTAAACGATTAATATTTTTAATATTTGCAAATAGGACTCTAAAGTTCCTCTGATAAATAAAACAAATCATATGCACAAAGCATTGCATGCATCATGTGCATAAGCAGGTTTTGCTCCAGGCTTCTTGTTCAATGGTCTAACTTTGTGTTCTTCATTTATTTTAAAGACAAGCTGACTCACCGGTACTACACCAGAGCCAACACTTCAAGACTGATGGATCACTTAGAGCAAGAGAACAGAGAACTGAAGGAGGAAGTGGCCAGATTGACTGCCCTGATGGAGTCTTTCATGGCCGCCCAAAGCCAGTCATCTCCAACGCCTTCAACTCCTCCCAAGAGGATAGTCATCTCTGAGATTGCCTCTTCAATAGTGCCTGCTGCTAGTGCCCACTTTGCGCCAACTGCTATGCCAGCCGGGTTTCCCTGGGGGATGCCCGCAAACTTTGTTCCTGAGGGTCTCGCGCCAACGTTTGCTTCTCTGCCGGCATCTAGCCCGGTCCTCGCCGTTCCACCTTCGGTCGTGCATACTATGCCAAGAGTAGATGACACCATCTACCACTCTGAGCCGTCTGAGGGCCCAGACGTGTATGAAAAGATGGATGCAATGAATGATCAGTTTCTTGAGCTCCGCAAGGAACTCAAAACTCTCAAAGGGAAGAACCTCTTTGGCAAGTCTGCTGCTGAACTCTGCTTGGTTCCTAATGTCAAAATCCCTGTAAAGTTCAAAGTACCTGACTTTGAAAAGTACAAGGGAAACACTTGCCATTTCAACCACTTGGTTATGTAGGCGAGAAAAATGTCGACTCAGACCAACAATGATCAGCTCCTCATTCATTATTTCCAGGACAGCCTGTCTGGTGCTGCCCTGAGATGGTACATGGGTTTGGGTAGCGCGAACATCTGATCCTTCAATGATCTTGGAGAAGCTTTCATCAAGCAATACAAGTATAACATGGATATGGCTCCCGATAGGGATCAATTGAGAGCCATGTCCCAGAAGGACAAGGAAACTTTCAAGGAATACGCCCAGAGGTGGCGAGAGCTAGCAGCACAGATTGTGCCTCCATTGGAAGAAAAAGAAATGACCAAGATCTTCCTGAAGACCTTGAGCTCGTTTTATTATGAGTGGATGATTGCCAGCGCTCCTTCTGACTTCACCGAGATGGTGAATATGGGGATCCGGTTGGAGGAAGGAGTTAGGGAAGGGCGCCTGACTAGAGAATAAGGCTCTTCTGCCAAACGGTATGGGGCGTTTGGAAAGAAGAAAGATGGTGAGGCACATGTTATGACCTCCCATGTCAAACCCAGAAGACCCTCTGTAAGGAGGAAGACCGTGCGTCCCGCCGGTAATCAGCATCAGGTGGCTCACATAGCACCTGTTTTCAGAGAAAACCAACACTATCAGCATAATAATAACCTGCAACAGCTACATCAACAATATCAACAACAACAACAACACCGTCCTCAACAGCAGGCCTACCAGCCTCGAAACAATAATCAGACCAGTACAAGCTATGAGAGGAAAAGGGTCACTTTTGATCCTATTCCTATTACCTACACAGAGCTATATCCCTCTTTGATAGAGAGAAAACTGATCACTCCACGTGACCCACCGGCTATACCGACCAACCCTCAGTGGTGGTATAAGCCCGAGCTACATTGTGTTTATCATTCCGGTGCCCCCGGACATGACGTGGAAAATTGCTACTCGCTGAAGACCAAGGTTCAAGACCTTGTGAGAAGTGGTATCTTGTGTTTCGAGGACGCAGGTCCCAACGTTAAGAAGAACCCATTGCCAGAGCATGGGAAATCTGCTGTCAACATGGTCCAGGGTTTCCCTGGTAAATACAAAGTCCGATATTTCAGCCATATTCGACAATCATTGGTCGAGATGCACAGACTGTTATGTGAATACAGTCATTATGAGCACGACCATGACAAATGCCGAGTCTGCACTGTCAATCAGAGGGGGTGTCGTCAAGTCCGTAAAGACATCCAAGAAATGCTGGATGAAGGTGTAAATGAAATACTTCAGAATCGCGTTGGGGATGATGAAGTGAATGTGATATCACCAGTGTTCTGGATCCCAGAGCCTGTTGTCATCCGATATGATGGCAGCAAACAGAAGGCTTCTCCCTCTCTCATAATTAAACCAGTTGGCCCTGTGCCATATTCTTCTGATAAGGTTGTCCCCTATCGTTACAATGTTGTGGCATTGGAAGATGGGAAGGAGGTGCCCCTGCCCTCTACCTTTGTTGTTAACATCGCTGATGTCAGCGACCTGACCCGTAGTGGTCGTGTTTTCTCGGCTCCACCGAAACCCCAGGCTGACATCAGAAGGGTTGATATTGCTGATTGCGCTGTTCGTCCGGTTGGAAATGTTGCTGTTGCTCCGAATCTGACACTTGTTGCTAATAAACCTGCCACCGCTGTAAGAACTCATGTCCCTACTGGCCAGAATAGCATGATGAAAGAGGATTGTGATGAGATGTTGAGGCTCATCAAGAGGAGTGAATACAACGTTGTAGATCAGCTTCTACAAACGCCATCAAAGATCTTTGTGCTATCTTTGCTAATGAACTCAGAACCACACCGTGAAGCTCTGCAGAAGGTGTTGGATGTGGCGTATGTAGACCATGACGTCATGATAGAACAATTCGATAGTATTGTTGCAAACATTACCGCTTGTAACAATCTGAGTTTTTGTGATACTGATCTCCCTGAGGAGGGAAGAGACCACAATTTGGCACTTCACATATCTATGAGCTGCAAGGATGATGCCATGTCTAATGTGCTGGTAGACACTGGCTCATCACTGAATGTGTTGCTAAAATCCACTTTGGCTAGATTGTCATACCAGGGGCCTCCCATGAGGCAGAGTGGAGTGGTGGTAAAAGCTTTTGATGGATCCCGCAAAACTGTGATTGGAGAGGTTGAGCTCCCAGTCAAGATTGGACCCAATGATTTCTAGATCACTTTTCAGGTCATGGATATCCACCCATCATATAGTTGTCTGTTGGGAAGACCATGGATTCACGAGGCAGGCGCCGTGACATCCACCATACACCAGCAATTGAAATTTATTAAGAACAAGAAGATGGTGGTGGTAGGGGGAGAGAAGGCTCTCCTGGTTAGCCATCTATTTTCCTTTTCTTATATAGACGTTGAGGATGAAGTTGGGACGTCGTTCCAAGCTTTATCTATTGTTGAGCCTTCTAAGAAAGGAACTTCTTCATTTGCATCCTACAATGATGCTAAGTTGGCCATTGAGCATGGCACAACTACTGGTCTAGGACAAATGATCAAGATAGAAGACAATAAATCCTGGGCTGGCATAGGGTATTCTTCAGGCACCTTCAACAAGTTTGGGCTGTTTCAGAGTGGTGGGTTCATCCACACCGTCCAAGACGAGGAAGCTGGTGCTGTTGTGGAAGAGGATGCAGAGGAAGATTTTGGCAACTTTGTCATCCCTGGAGGGGTCTGCAATAACTGGGTCGCTGTTGATGTTCCAACAGTCGTCCATAAGTCAACGTAATGTTCGCTGTTTGTTTAAAAACCCTTCTCCCATGCCAAAAGGAGAAGTGATGACATTGTTGGCTCATAAATACAATGATATTTCATTCAATAAATTCATGATTAAATGTTTGTTTTTCCAATTATTTTCACTTTTTGCTTTTTGCATGAAATTGTGATCACATAAAACCTTAAAAATAGAATAAAATCAATCTTTTCATCTGTATAATGATTTTCCTTGTTTGAATTCTAAAATCTCTTTTATATCCAAAATCATTACGCAGGTTGATCAAACCCATTAAACATAATGATCCAACACCATCTCCCAACTTTGAGTTCCCTGTATTTGAGGCCGAAGAAGATGATGTTGAAGAGATTCCTGACGAGATTACCCGTCTACTTGAGCATGAAGAGAAGATCATTCAACCACATCTTGAGAATCTGGAAACAGTCAACTTGGGGTCTGAGGATTGTGTTCGTGAGGTGAAGATTGGGGCACTCCTGGAAGAATCTGTTAAGAACGGGTTGATTGAGTTGCTACGAGAATACGTCGACATCTTTGCCTGGTCATATGAAGACATGCCTGGTCTAGATACTGATATCGTGCAACATTTCCTACCTTTGAAGCCTGAGTGTGTGCCTGTAAAGCAGAAGCTCATAAGAACTCATCCTGATATGGCAGTGAAGATTAAGGAGGAAGTTCAGAAGCAAATTGATGTTGGGTTTCTGGTGACTTCTACATATCCTCAATGGGTGGCCAATATTGTGCCCGTGCCTAAGAAAGATGGAAAAGTCTGAATGTGTGTGGACTATCGAGACTTGAATAAAGCTAGTCCGAAAGATGATTTTCCCCTACCACATATTGATATGTTGGTAGATAATACAGCTAAATTCAATGTCTTCTCATTTATGGACGGATTTTCTGGCTATAATCAAATTAAAATGGCACCCGAGGATATGGAGAAGACAACATTCATCACACCTTAGGGAACATTCTGTTATCGAGTGATGCCCTTCGGTTTGAAGAACGCCGAAGCCACGTATCAATGAGCTATGACTACCTTGTTTCATGATATGATGCACAAGGAGATCGAGGTATATGTTGATGATATGATTGCAAAGTCAAGAACGGAATTTGAACATGTTGAGCACTTGTTGAAGCTTTTTCAGCGTTTGAGGAAGTATAAGCTTCGTCTGAATCCTAACAAGTGTACATTTGGAGTCCGTTCCGGCAAATTATTGGGCTTTATTGTCAATGAGAGAGGTATTGAGGTTGATCCTGCCAAGGTCAAAGCAATACAAGAGATGCCTACGCCCAAAACTGAGAAGCAAGTCCGAGGTTTTCTTGGTCGCTTGAATTATATTTCCAGATTTATATCCCACATGACTGCCACATGTGCGCCGATATTCAAGCTTCTCCGGAAAGATCAGCGTCATGATTGGACCGAGGATTGCCAAAAAGCCTTTGACAGTATTAAAGAGTATCTGTCCGAACCTCTGATTCTGTCTCCGCCTGTGGAAGGGAGACCCTTGATTATGTATCTGACAATTCTTGAAGACTCTATGGGTTGTGTCCTAGGTCAGCAAGACGAATCAGGGAAGAAGGAATGTGATATTTACTACCTGAGTAAGAAGTTCACTGATTGCGAGTCCCGATACTCAATGCTTGAGAAAACATGTTGTGCTCTGGCTTGGGCTGCTAAGCGCTTACGCCAGTATATGTTGAATCATACGACTTGGCTGATATCCAAAATGGATCCAATCAAGTATATTTTTGAGAAGCCTGCTTTAACTGGGAGGATTGCCCGTTGGCAGATGTTGTTGTCTGAGTATGATATTGAGTATCGAGCTCAGAAAGCTATTAAAGGTAGTATCTTGGCTGACCACTTGGCACATCAACCAATTGAGGATTATCAGTCTATTCAGTACGACTTCCCAGATGAGGAGATTCTGTATTTGAAGATGAAAGATTGCGATGAGCCTACGCTTGATGAAGGGCCAGAGCCTGGTTCCCGATGGAGCATGGTGTTTGATGGCGTTGTAAATCAATATGGAAATGGTATTGGGGCAGTGATTATTACTCCTCAGGGCACACATTTTCCTTTTACAGCAAGGATAACTTTCAAATGCACGAATAATATGGAGGAGTATGAGGCATGTATTATGGGATTGGAAGAGTGTATTGATCTTAGGATCAAGCATCTTGATGTTTATGGTGATTCAGCCCTTGTTGTTAATCAGATTAAGGGTGAATGGGAGACGAATCAACCTGGCCTCATCCTATACAGAGATTATGTGAGGAGGATTTCGATGTTCTTTACTGAAGTTGACTTCCATCATATTCCTCGAGATGAGAATCGGATGGCAGATGCCCTTGCTACGCTTGCTTCGATGATTGTGGTGAGACTTTGGAATGAGGTTCCCAATATCATTGTGATGCGCTTGGACAGACCAGCTCATGTATTTGCAGTAGAAGAAGTGAAGGATGATAGGCCATGGTATTATGACATCAAGTATTTTCTTCAAAGTCAGATTTACCCGCCTGGGGCATCTGTGAAGGATAGAAAGACCTTGAGGAGATTATCTGCCAGTTTCTACCTCAATGGCGATGTGTTTTATAAGAGGAATTTTGACATGGTCCTGCTCAGATGCGTGGATAGACACGAAGCAGACCTGTTGATGACTGAAGTCCATGAGGGTTCATTTGGTACTCATTCCAATGGACATGCCATGGCAAGGAAGATGTTGAGAGCAGGCTACTATTGGCTGACAATGGAGTCTGACTGCTGCAAATATATGAAGAAATGCCACAAGTGTCAGATTTATGCGGATAAGATCCATATTCCCCTGACACTTCTGAATGTGATTTCATCACCATGGCCCTTCTCCATGTGGGGAATTGACATGATTGGCATGATAGAACCGAAAGTGTCCAATGATCATAGATTTATTCTCGTAGCTATTGATTACTTCACCAAGTGGGTTGAAGCGGCATCGTATGCTAACGTGACCAGGCAGGTAGTTGTGAAGTTTATCAAGAATTAACTCATATGCCGTTATGGTGTGCCAGATAAGATCATTACTGATAATGGATATAACTTGAACAACAAGATGATGAAAGAGATGTGTAGCGAGTTCAAGATTGCGCATCATAATTCTTCTCCTTATAGACCCAAGATGAATGGGGCTGTTGAAGCTGCTAATAAGAACATCAAGAAGATTATCCAGAAGATGGTTGTTACATACAAAGATTGGCATGAGATGCTGCCATTTGCTTTGCATGGACATCGTACATCTGTTCGTACTTCAACAGGGGCAACTCCTTTCTCCCTTGTATATGACATGGAGGATGTGCTCCCAGTAAAGGTGGAGATCCCATCAATGAGAGTCTTGATGGAAGCCAAGTTGACTGAGGTTGAATGGGCTCAGAGTCGTTATGACCAATTGAATCTGATAGAAGAGAAGAGATTGACTGCCATGTGTCATGGTCAGTTATATCAGCAAAGGATGAAGAAATCCTTTGATAAGAAGGTCAAGCCTCGTGTGTTCCGAGAAGGTGACCTTGTGCTCAAGAAAGTCTTGTCTTTCGCGTCCGATTCTAGGGGCAAGTGGACTCCAAACTATGAAGGTCCGTATGTTGTTAAGAGAGCCTTTTCAGGCGGTGCTTTGATACTTACAACTATGGATGGGGAGGATTTCACTCATCCTGTGAATTCAGATTCAGTCAAGAAATACTTCGCCTAAAATAAAAAAACAGAATAGCTCACTAAGTTGAAAACCCGAAAGGGCGGCTTAGGCAAAAATGAGCGTCTCGGTGGATTGAAAACCCGAAAGGGCGATCTAGGCAAAAGTTAGAGACATAAAAAATGAATATATATCCCGCTAGATTGAGTACCTCACCCTGGGGCAATCTAGGCAAAAATTAGGGATTTGGCAAAGTAACTGCCTCCTGACAAGACTTTGTTCTACAACCGTCGTCTGTCAAAGAATTTCGCTCAGTCATCGTCAACTGAAGCTTCAAATACATCGGATTCAGAGTTGGTGGAGAAATGGTCATTATGTTCAATGTAGCCCTTTTCCAATATATATCACAAATTTTAAATTTGTAAAGATCCATGGAGTCTTGCCATTTGCAGACTACCATTCCATCAAATAAATTTGAGCCTTTATTCAATTCTTTGCACTCTTATTTGTTTCTATTCGACAAATATTTGCATGTTTTTAATTGATAAAATATCATTGTTTTAAATAAATAAAACTTTTATAATTTGTTTTTAAACAAAGTGAACATTCACAATGACGAAAAGGGATAATTGGGACGTCATCAGTGCTCTCCCAAGGATAGTATGATCTCCAAAAGGGTAAGACATTTCTTCATATTCCCAGCATACCTGTATGCTCTTCAGTATCTTTCAGGTTGTCTCCTCCGCGAGCGCAGCAGGAGGTTAAGTATCATTAATTTCCCCATAGAGTTTGGAGTTTGGCCTCAATCTTCTAACTCCTCAGTAAGGCTGGATTTAACATTTATGTTATCAATTATATGGTTGTCATTCCTTGGTTGGATAGACCTAAAATCCCTTATAAATTGATAAATTGATATGCTATCTTTTCGAGGAAGTTGGTCTTCCCTCATTGGACTTCTCCCGCAGAGTGGGCAGGAAATCCCCTGCATGAGTGGAATTCCCAATATTTTGGTTTGTAGCTTATCCCCAGTGGACTCGCCTACATTAATCTCCAGCATAATGGGATTTGATCATCCTTAACATCGGATTTTATTCCCTACAGATATCAGTGTTTCCTGGTTTCTGTTGCCCCGTCAGATTGGGAGTCTCCCCGGTGGGCCTGGTTTTCTATTTCGAGATGTAGTACCGGATGTTTGTCCATTGATTCCTGGACTTGGTTGTGTTAGATATGTCTGTTTGTCAGCATTCATCATACATAAACCACGCATATACATGCATAGCTATAACATTCAGATATTCATGTTGCATTCTTTGTCATATATTTTTGTTTGTTGTCTCCTGCTATTTGGTGATATATATTTCCCCAAGCAGATGTTGGTGTTTTATCTCTCCACATAGAGTCAACCCCATAGGCAGAAAGCGTCTACCCTTTCTTCCATATTCCCCACTGAGTTATGTCCTCGTGGATGATTGTTGTTTCAGTTTCCTCCCTAAATATGTATTGGGATGGAATTACTCCCCTGAGTTATATCCTCATTGGGTTGAGTCCTATTTCTTTGTGTCTCTCTAGTTTGTTCCTAGATGGACTACTCTTGTTATTTCCCTTGCCGCTTCCCCGTAGTATAGATGAATGATTACTCAGTAACCAGTAATTGTCCATCTTTTTCCCAGCGGAGTTCTCTGACCTTCTACCCAGTAATCGGTAGTTATAAGTCCTATCTTTGTGGTTTTCTACCCTCATATCGGTAGTTGTAAACTCCATTTCATCCCCTTTGCAGAGTTAACCTTTATTTTGTTCATCCTAACCGATGACGGTTACTCTCTTCTGTGTTTTTCTACCCAGTAACCGGTAGATGTAATCCCCTATTTATTGGTTATCTTTATCCAATATTCGGTATTGATATTCCTTCATTTTAAGTATATCTCCTAGTAACCGGTGATATATCTCCCAGATCATTGATTTTGTCAATGCATCCCCAGCGAGTCATCTCTCATTTACCCTTTTCGTTGGTAATGATTGTTTCTCCCCTTGATTGGTCATCATTTTATACCCAGTAGCCGGTATCCCGATGTCCTTTCTTTTCAGTCGATTTATCCTCTATTAACCCAGTATTCGATTGTAGATAATCTTCCATGCAAGTATGTTATCTACGTTCTGACGGTAATAGATAATATATCTCATGCGCTCTTCAGTCGAAGTCTTTTTCTTCCTCAGTCGAGTAAGATTCGTATTTCTTTATGGAATCAGATGCCCATCCTGTATTTGAGTTTGCTTTTTCAGCCCTCCTTTCGGATGATGAGTGTTTTGGAAATATTCCCCCAATTCACGTCTGGTTGGTCACCTATCATATGCCCAGTAACCGGTATCATTGGTGTTCCTTCCCTTCTGCTCCCTATTATGACTTTTGTCCCCTGTGGAGTCAGATTTTCCTGAGTTGAAATATACCTTTTTAGGTCTTCCTTGGATTTTTGGATGATTGATATCTATCACCCTTATACCGGTCTTAGATATTCATTCTCCCCGAGCATGTTGCTTTTCTCACCCTTATACCGGTGATTTGATCACATGTCTCTTTGAGCTTATTACCCAGTAGCCGGTAATACCTCATCTTGTTGTTTCCTCGGCTGAGTCCTCTTTGGACATTCCTCATCGGAGTCCCTTAGTGGATTTTCCCAGCCTGAGTCCGGATTTTTATCCGAAGTGTCCTTTATGGATAGTTTTTGCTGTATTGGCATATTCCCCAATACATGCATCTTTGCGTCAGCTCGAGTCTTTCCATTGATTTATTTTCATGGAATTCCTTCGAGTCTCTCAGCAAGTTTCAAGTCGTGACCTGCTCACGCATTTTATCCCTTTATTCCCTAGTAAAATCCCCAGAGTCTCTATCCCATTTATGAGTGTATTACTTCTGTGGATTTTCAGTTTCTTCTGATTTCTCTTTCCTTTGTGGACACATATCCCCACAGAGTGTTACCTTTTGCATACATACATTTGCATCATGAGGTCTCTTAGGGACCAAAATTCGTCTCTTTGTTATTATTTAAGCCCATTCTACCTCGTCGAGATGAAGATTTTAACCTTCATATCTCCGGCTAGAATGACCTTAAATAGGGGCATCTGTAAGACCCCAATTTTGACCCTAAGATCCCTCATGGCATCATAATATTGCATTTGTATTTGCCTCAAGGATCATAGCATCTTGGCTCCTAACCTTTAGATGGGAACACTTATGAGTTGGTTTGAGATCACTAAGCATGCTTGAATTGTATATTATTGCTTTTCTTATTTTGTTTACTAACCAAAAGCAAAAAACTATGTCACTAACATCTTTTGTTTTGTAGCTTGAGCAATCATAAGAAACAAGGCTTCTAGGAGACTCTATGCTCATTGATATGGCCAAGTGAAGATGAAAGCAAGCATGGCAATGGTTCCCAAATCTCTCAATCATCATATATGCCTCCCAAGTATCTCAATTCATCATTTTGATCAAAGCAAACCAAAGGGCTTGAGGATTCTTTCCCAAGGAAACCCTAATTCATCTGTTCATCAACTGTGCCTTGCTCATGAAGCAACCTCAACCCATGATCAAATACAATCAAGGGAAGTTCTTTCATTCATCATTTCGTGCATATTTGAGCTTATTTGAGTGTCCTCAATCATCAATACATCAAGATTTGAGGTGTGGACTTGAGAAGTTGATCAGTCAATTCATCTGACTATTTTGAAGTACACTGAGACGTAACTTTTAATGTGTTTGTCAAATGGAGATGACCCCAAGATAAACAATGTTCTTAAGAATCACATGAACAACTTTCATGTTAATCAAAAATTTATTTGAATCTTGTAAGGTCATCATCCATTTCAAAACATTATAGGTCATTTTGACTGAAACCCTAATTTTGGGTCAACTTCCCAAGAACATAACTCATTCATTTTTAATGATTTTGAGGTGGTATCAAATGCATTGGAAATTTTAAGGTGTTTAATTCATTTGTTATGTTGGACAAATTTTCATAATCCAAAAAAAAATACATGTGATAATGCAAAACATTATAGGTCACTTTGGACCAAAGGCATTGAAATGTGAAAAAGTCCAACTTCAAGTGCCCATAACTTTCTCACCAAAAATCCAAATGATGCAAAATTTAAGTCCAAATTGATTTTATTGAAAAGATATACAACTTTTATGTTGAGGAGTTTTTCATTTGGATCTTTCATAATTGAAACAGAAGGGCTTGAAGTGTGGCCATTTTTGAAATTTGCACATACACATATTTTGCACCTTGCACTTCATGATCAATTTTCATCAATTTCCCAATTCCAAATGAAGTTTTGTTCAACATAACAATTGATCCTAATGTCAAGAGCTTTCCAACCATTACCCATAAGGCTATGTTTTATTTTTGGAAATATCATTTTCGAAGAGGATAACATTTTAGTGCATTTTTGGAAACAAGTTGAAAACACATTGCACAAGCTCATGACATCATTTCTGCACGTCCACTTCACTCAAATGTGGTATCAGCATTCATTTGCAATGAGAATTGGGCCCTCCATGCGCCTGTACAGGCCCATGCATGGAGGCCCTCTTCATCCATGCACACACTTTGTTCATGCATTTGCCTTGCCAATTGCTATATATAAGAGTGCTAGGCTTCACAATTGGGGAACCTGAAGGAGCCTGTTATCCTGCAAGAATCCCTCCATAGCCTCACTTAAAGGAACTCTCTCTTTCTTTTCAAATTTTCAGATCTAAATTTCAACTTCATTGGTTGATTTTCAGACTCATAGTTCCTTGACCTTGCTTCATCTTCATCCTGAGATCATACTGCAAGCAAAAGCTAAGAGAATTCATGCCTTTCAGATCCACATTTCAGAGGTGGATGCTCAAACTTTCCTTCTTCGAATCTCTTTGTTTATAGCTTGTTTCTTGCATTTATTGGGTTGGCTGAAGTCCTCTCATCAGAGGCAATTCATTTATGCTTTGAATTTTGAAATTCCATTAAGTTTCAGTTGAACATCATAATTTTCAACCTCTGATTTCTTTTACCATGGAAGTCTAGAGAGAAAATAGATGGCACAGGGGTGATGTACATCACCCCAGCTTTCCATTGCTGTATAGATCGTGGCATTTGGTTGAGGTTGCCATGTCTGCAACTCTCACCAGAACTGAAGGTCTCGCCGGAGAAGACGGTGGTGTACACCACCGTCCGTTTACCAGATTAAGCCATGGCCGTTGGATCTCGTTTCTAGATTTAATCTGGATCCTTCTTTCTTATGACTTTTTTAATGGCTACCTGTTGCCCAGTTGACTGGAGTGTTTGGTAGGCGCGCGCTTGAGGATCGTTTGATGCGCCAGCTCAATTAATGAGCCTGATCCAACGCCTCACGTTATTTCCCATTTTATTTTCTGATTTTAGTTTTCATTTTATTTTTTTTATTCCATTTCATTTCAAAAAATCATATCTCATTCATTATTGGTCCAAAAAATGTGAGACCAATTGCATTATTTCTCTTTTAATTTCTAGTTTCTAAAAATGAATTTTAATATTTGATATTTTATCATTTGATATTTTTTATGAATTTTCTCTTTTCTGGTTGTTTTTAATTCATTTTAAATAGTTTTTGATATTCAAAAAATACAAAAATATTTTCTCAACCTCTTTGAATGATAATGGATCTATGAAAAATATTCTCATCAATTTATTAATTGATTTGAGATTTATTTGAGATTTTAATTCAATTAGGTTATTTTTATGCATTTTTAATTGATTAAAAATAGTTTCTTGTTTCTAAAAATGCTGAAATTTTTTATCAAACTTTGTTTGACCTTTTTGAACTTAGGATGATCCATTTGGACTTTTCAAAGTTGATTTGAAATGGATTTGAAGTTTGATCTTTAATTGTTTATTTTAATTCAAGTATTATTTTAATTTTGAAAAATACCAAAAATATTTTATTTGTTTCTTGACTTCTAAGTTTCATTTTGCTTCTGTTTACTAATGTTTGACCTTGATTCCATCTATCTTTGGTCCATGTATGTTGATTACTTCATTTGAATTTCCATAAATGTTCATTCTTATTCATCTCCTTCTTCATCTTTTTTTCTTTTTTTGATCAATGAGTTAAAGATTAGTGGTTAGCCTTGATGTATGTGAGGTTTAACCTTCCTTGACTCAAATCTAATTCATCTTGATAATAGATCAAGTGAATGGCTTTGCATTAAGGATAGGTTACTTCCTAATCAAGCAAAGAACCTAAATCAATACAAGATCATTTCTCATCTTCTTTTGGCACGGCAATTTGTAGGAGCTTGATTCACTAATCAAGATCTCTAACTTGTGTTGTTGCCTATATTTTTATTGACCGGCCTCAGATAGGTGTGACTACTACATTAGTCCACTTACGATTGATTAACATAGCGCTAAATTGCCTTATGGCACACTAACTCTAACTATTGACCATTAACATTTAATTCTTGCACTTTACATTTATGCAATTTAATATTCTTTTACATACTATTCATTTGCTTTTGCCCTTTTCTCATTTGAGCACATGTTTATGTTAATGCAATTTGCCTTTTGCTCACTTGAGCACATAATTGTGTATATACTATTGTGCTTGTGTTTTATTGTCATTATTGTGAACCAATTGCAAATGGATAAAAGGACTTACACTTTAGGATATTCCCTATGCAAAAAATGGAGTCAAAGATCAACTAGGCCTCATGCCTTTAGAGTGTTATAAAAGTCAAAGATCAACTAGGTCTCCTGCCTTTAGAATGTTTAATGTTAAAGAGGAATTGAAAGGACCTATTTTCTAAACTCCCTCTTGTCCATTCTTTGTTTGCATTATAGAACTTTTTGATGTGTGTGTTCTTGTGCTAGGAATTCCAACTTGAGCCTAAGTGAAGAACCATTGTCATGAGCTTCTAAAGTGAAAGATATAAGAGACATTAGAGGATTCCTAAGAGCTTGCTTGATTGATTGATTACTTGAGTATTTGCTTATTTGCTTGCTTATTCCAAAGGATGAGAGCTACTTGGATCATCAATATGATCTCAAGAAGGGAACTCCATTTATGGTCTTACTTCTTTTCCCTCATCTCTTGTATGTTTAGGACTTAGCCATTCTTCTTCTTCCCTCCATTCTAACCCAAGCCAAAACTTTTGTGCAAACATTAACATTTGTTTTCAAACATTAGAAACCTAAGCATTATGCTTTTGATTTTCAAAACTTCTTTTCATAACACTTATTTTGAATTGAATCTTTAAGTCAACTTTGACCATATTTTGTAAATACTTTTCATTGGTAAATATAACTCATTCAAATGTTTTGTGGTTTCAATGGCCACTTTCTTATCAAAACTTTTCATTACCATTAGCTATTAGATTTGAGTTATCCTTGAGGTTGATATAATACTCACATATATCCTTAGTGATGGACAATGAGTCTTCCATGCTTATTATAGGGTTAACCCCTCACTAGCATGTTGAAGCTATCCTCACATGGTGGATTTGTGGTTTTAGGTTGAGTTTTCTCCCTTGGATAACAAAAGACCTTAAGGCTTTTGGACCAATCAATTTACCAACTTCTTTTTGAGATTTTTACCCCGAACTACGAGGTTTTGATCCTAATCTTTTTTAAGATGGTACGTAGGCAATGGGTTTATCCATTCAAACACAAAAATTGTAAATAACTTGTATATTCTTTTCTCATCTCCCCAATCATGTTTGCACAAATAATTTTCACAAATACCAACCTACCTTACAACAAATTGTGAAAAGGTCTCCCTAGGAGTACCTAGGATGTTTTGGGTGCTTAAAACCTTCCCATTGCATAACCAACCCCCTTACCCCGATCTCTGACATTTTTATTAGTTTTTGATTCGATAAAACTTCTCGATTTTTGTTCTCTTTCAAACCTTTCCTTTGGATAAATAGAAGTGCGGTGGCGACTCGACTTGTATGATTTACTTTTGATTTAGTCAATAAATCTAAAGGTAACGAATACCCCGCTACAACAGTCATGTGGGAAATAAATCTGGAATATAATTCAAGCGGCCAAGAAAACCTCAGACTTGCTTCTCAGTTTTGGGCGCAGGCATCTCTTGTATTGCTTTGACCTTGGCAGGATCAACTTCAATACATCTTTCACTGACAATAAAGCCCAATAACTTGCCGGAACGGACTCCAAATGTACACTTGTTAGGATTCAGGCAGAGTTTGTACTTCCTCAAACGCTGGAAAAGCTTCAACAAGTGCTCTACATGTTCAACTTCCGTCCTCGACTTCGCAATCATATCGTCAACATATACCTCGATCTCCTTGTGCATCATATCATGAAACAAGGTAGTCATAGCGCATTGATACGTGGCTCCGACGTTCTTCAAACCGAAGGGCATCACTCGATAACAGAATGTTCCCCAAGGTGTGATGAATGTTGTCTTCTCCATATCCTCGAGTGCCATTTTAATCTGGTTATAACCGGAAAATCCGTCCATGAACGAGAAGACATTGAATTTAGTTGTATTATCTACCAACATATCAATATGTCGTAGAGGAAAATCGTCTTTCGGACTAGCTTTATTCAAGTCTCTATAGTCCACACACATTCGGACTTTTCCATCTTTCTTAGGCACGGGCACAATATTGGCCATCCATTGAGGATATGTAGAAGTCACCAAAAACCCCGCATCAATTTACTTTTGAACTTCTTCTTTAATCTTCACTGCCATATCAGGATGAGTTCTTCTGAGCTTTTGCTTCACAGGCACACACTCAGATTTTAATGGCAAGAAATGTTGTACGATATCAGTATCCAAACCAGGCATGTCTTCATACGACCAGGCAAAGACGTCGACATATTCTCGTAGCAACTCAATCAACCCCTTCTTCACAGACTCTTCCAAGAGTGCCCCAATCTTCACTTCGCGAACACAATCTTCAGACCCCAAGTTGACTATTTCCAGATTCTTAAGATGTGGCTGAATGATCTTCTCCTCGTGCTCAAGCAGACGGGTAATCTCATCAGGAATCTCTTCAACATCATCTTCTTCGGCCTCAAATACAGGGAACTCAAAGTTGGGAGATGGTGTTGGATCATTATGTTCAATGGGTTTGATCAATCTGCATAATGATTTCGAGTATAAAAGAGATTTCAGACTTCAAACAAAGCAAATCATTATGCAGATGACAAGATTGATTTTATTCTCTTTTTTAGGGTTTTATGGTGATCACCAATTTCATGCAAAAAGCAAAAAGGAAAAATAATTTGGAAAAACAAACATTTAACATGTAATTTTTGAATGAATATCATTGTATTAATATGTGCCAACAATGTCATCACTTCTCCTTTTGGCATGGGAGAAGGGTTTTAAAACAAACAGCGAACATTATGTTGACTTATGGACGACTGTTGGAACATCAACAGCGACCCAGTTATTGCAGACTCCTCCAGGGATGACAAAGTTGCCAGAATCTTCCTCTTCATCACCTTCCACAACAGCAGCAGCTTCCTCATCTTGGACGGTGTGGATGAAACCTCCACTCTGGAATAGCCCACGCTCGTTGGAAACACCTGAAGAATACCATATGCCAACCCAGGATTTATTATCTTCCAGCTTGATCATTTTCCCTAAACCAGTAGTTATGCCATGCTCAATGGCCAACTTCGCATCATTGTAGGATGCAAATGAAGAAGGTTCTTTCCTTGAAGGCTCAGCAATAGATAAGGCTTGGAACGGAGTCCCAACCTCATCCTCAGCATCTATATAGGAAAAGGAAGATAAATGGCTAACCAAGAGAGTCTTCTCTTCCCCTATCACCACCAACTTTTTGTTCTTCACAAATTTCAATTTCTGGTGTAGAGTGGATGTCACGGCGCCTGCCTCGTGAATCCATGGTCTGCCAAGCAAACAACTATATGATAGGTGGATATCCATGACTTGGAAAGTGATATGGAAATCACTAGGTCCAATCTTGATCGGGAGTTCAACTTCGCCAATCACAGTTTTCCTCGATCCATCAAAAGCCTTAACAACCACTCCACTCTGCATCATGGGAGGCCCCTGATATGAAAGTTTTCCATTGTGGATTTTGGCAACACATTCAGCGATGATCATGTGTCCACCAACACATTGGACAAGGCATCATCCTTGCAGCTCATAAAAATGTGTAGAGCCAAATTGTGGTCTTTTCCCTCCTCGAGAAGATCAGTATCGCAAAAGCTCAAATTATTACAAGCAGTTATGTTTGTAACAATGCTATCAAACTGTTCAATTGTGACATCGTGATCCACGTATGCCACGTCCAACACCCTCTGCAAAGCTTCACGGTGTGGCTCAGAATTCATCAGCAAAGATAGGACATATATCTTTGATGGAGTTTGAAGCAGCTGATCAACAACATTATATTCACTCCTTTTGATGAGCCTCAGCATCTCATCACAGTCCTCTTTCAAAATGCCATGTTGGCCAACTAAGACAGGAGCTTTAGTAGATTTATCAACAACGACAAGGTCAACACTCTTCACAACAAGTGCCGGATTCTAAGAAGAAGAAGTCCCCACAGGACCGACAGGATTAACAACAGTAGTTCTTCTCATGTCATCTTGGTGGGGTTTCGGCGGCGCCGAGAAAACACGACCATTGCGGGTTACACCACTGACATCTGATATACTTACAACAGAAGTGAAGGGCAACGACACCTCCTTCACATCTTCTAACGCAACTGTGTTATATCTGTAGGGAACAACTTTATCTGAAGAGTATGAGACAGAGCCCGCTGGCTTTATCACGAGAGTGGGAGAAACCTTCTTCTTGCTGCCATCATACCTGACGACAATAGGCTCTGGTATTCTGATCCAGCATCTCTTGGATGTCCTTCCTGACTTGGCGGCATCCTCTCTCGTTGACAGTGCACATCTGGAACCTGTCATGGTCATGCTCGTAATGACTGTATCCACATAACAGTCTATGCATCTCAACCAAAGATTGTCTGATATGACTGACATACATGACTTTATATTTGCCAGGACAACTCTGGACCATGTTCACAGCAGCTTTCCCATGCTCGGGCAATGGGTTCTTCTTTACATTAGGACCTACGTCCTCAAAAAACAAGATCCCACTTCTAACAAGGTCTTGCACCTTGGTCTTTAGGGGATAGCAATTCTCCACATCATGTTCGGGAGCACTGGAATGATATACACAATGTAGCTCAGGCTTGTACCACCACTGAGGATTGGTCGGTACAGCAGGTGGGTCTCGTGGAGTAATCAGTTTTCTATCAATCAAAGACGGATAGAGTTCAGCATAGGTCATTGGAATTGGATCAAAAGTGACCCTCTTCCTATCGTAGTTGGTGTTGGTATTAGTGTTGTTTCGAGGCTGGTAGGCCTGCTGTTGTGGACGATGTTGTTGTTGAGGTTGTTGTTGTTGATGTTGATAATGTTGAGCTTCCCTGAAGGCAGGTGCTATGTGAGCCACCTGGTGTTGGCTGACGGCAGGGCGAACAGTCTTCCTCTTCACAGAGGGTCTCCTTTTGATATGGGAAGACACAGCATGTGCCTCTCCATCCTTCTTCTTTGCAAATCCCCCATAACGCTTTGCAGAAGAGCCTTCATCTCTAGATAGACGTCCTTCACGGACTCCTTCCTCTAGCCTCATCCCCATATTCACCATTTCGGTGAAGTCTGAGGGAGCACTAGCAATCATCCTCTCGTAGTAGAAAGAACTTAAAGTCTTTAAAAAGATATTCGTCATTTCTTTCTCTTCGAGGGGTGGCACAATTTGAGCGGCCAACTCACGCCACCTCTGGGCGTACTCTTTGAATGTCTCCTTCTCTTTCTGGGACATCGCCCTCAACTGGTCCCTATCGGGGGCCATATCAACATTATACTTGTATTGCTTGAAGAAAGTTTTGCCAAGGTCGTTGAAGGAGCGGATGTTCGCGCTGTCCAGACCCATGTACCATCTGAGAGCGGCACCGGATAGGTTGTCTTGGAAATAGTGGATTAGAAGTTGACAATTCTCTGTCTGTGTTGACATCTTGCGAGCGTAGATCACAAGATGGCTGAGAGGGCAAGTATTTCCCTTATACTTTTCAAATTTAGGCACTTTGAACTTAATAGGGATCTTGACGTTGGGCACAAGGCACAACTCAGCAGCAGATTTACCAAAGAGGTCTTTCCCCCTTAGAGTCTTCAGTTCCTTGCGCAACTCAAGGAATTGGTCATTCATAACGTCCATCTTCTCATAAACATTTGGGCCCTCAGATGGCTCAGAATGATAGATGGTGTCTTCGACTCTTGGTAAAGTGTGCACAGTGGGAGGTGGCACCGCAAGGACCGGGCTAGATGCCGGTAGAGAAGCGAAGGTTGGAGCGAGACCTTCAGGCACGAAGTTGGCGGGCATCCCCCACGGGAACCCGGCTGGCATATTTGGCGCGAAGTGAGTAGTGGCGGCAAGCACTGTAGAGGAAGCTACCTCTGAGATGACTATCCTCGCGGGAGGAGTTGCAGGTGTTGGAGAAGACTGGCTCTGTGCATCCAGCACTGACTCCATCATGGCAGTTAGCCTAGCTACTTCCTCCTTCAGTTCACGGTTCTCTTATTCAAGATGATCCATCAGCTTTGGAAGATTGGCCCTGGTGTTATACCGATGCGTCAGCTTGTCTTCAAAATAATTGAAGAACAAAGAGTTAGACCACTGATCAGAGCTGAACAAAACCTTCTTATGCACATGATGCATGCAATGTTTGTGCATATGATTTATTTTTATTCAGAGGAACTTTATAGAGATCTATTTGCAAATATTTGGAAATATTACTCTTTTTAGACATATAGGGAATACTCACTCAATAATATTTTGGAAGAATTTTTACACCAATGAAGAAGTACAATCTTGGTAACCAAATACAATACAAGAAGAAAGGAGAATAAACATCATATGGATCCCTAGAAGCAATCATCCAAAGCTCTTGAGACCGGAAGATAAGCTGCACGAAGCCTCTTCACCTCTCTCTCATAGGCTGCTTCCATATTTGCCTTCTCCTTGGCGATTCGATCATACTTCCTCTTCCAAAACTTGGATGACTGAGGAAGAAGAGAAGTAACTACATCATCAGGCTCATCAATAACCCGATGCTCCAGAATTTCTATCACAGCATCTTTATCTCTGAGCTGCTGAAGTAGTTCCTCTCGCTCACGGACCCAAGCACGCGAACGGTCTTCACCTCTCAACTCCTCTACTCCTTGGTTAAGGAGGGTTGAAGGCCCAACCATAACCATAGGGGTAGGTCTCGGATAGTCATACCGCATGCGGTACTCAAGCGCTCTCCTCCTCACCCAAGAGGTGTAGGGTTCCAAAACAATACAATTCTTCAGACCAAGCTCTTTCCTTCCCTTCCTATGAATCTTGCGCCAAGCGCGGACCATTCTGCCCTTCAAGTTCTAGGGATCTTTACCCTCTTGAAAGAACACACCTTCCAACAGAATGTTGTTAGGTTTATCTTTTAAGGGGAACCCAAGCTGACGGCTAGCCAAAATAGGATTGTAGTTAATTCCACCACATGTACCAAGAAGAGGTACATTGAAGAACTCACCACAAGAGTCAGTAATATGCACACTGTCATATACACGGTTATACCAAAAGATATCATCATTAGTGAGAGACATAAGTCTCGTGGACCACCGTAGACATCCTTTGTTCTCCTTGAAGGCAAGCGTCTGAGGCAAGTGCGAAATAAACCACTTGTAAAACAGAGGCAAACATCACACAATGGTACCACCACCCTTTGCGTTCCTCATATGCAAAGAGAAATAAGTGTCACCCAACAGAGTAGGAACGGGATTAAGAGTAGAGAAAATCCTAATAGCGTTCACATCCATAAAATTGTCAATGTTGGGGAATAACACTAGCCCATAGATGAGAAGTACAAATATGGCTTCAAAGGCGTCCTCACTCATGGCCTTCCCAAACAAGGTATCTTGGGCAATGAGAAAATCAGATGGGAGACCTTGAATTCCACCTTTGGTAGTCATATGAGCAACAATGTCAGATACATCTATATGAAGCAGATCAGCAATCTCTTGGGAAGAAGGAACCCTCTCCAAGCCACTGAACGGCAACTGATCCAGTATAGGTATACCCATAAGATAGGCATACTCCTCAAGTGTAGGCAAAAGCTGGAAATTCGGAAAAGTGAAGCAACGGTACAGAGGATCATAGAATTGCACCAACACATGCATCAGACCTTCATCCACCTGAGTAGAAAGAATAGACAGAAGCTTCCCATGACGAGCCTTGAACTCCAAGGGATCTAATACATAGGATGTCAAACTCCTTAACTCTTTCATGTCGGGTTGTCTGAAATTGTACTTCTTCGTATTCCTTCTTTGCTTATCCATGTCTAAAAATTTGCAAATAGACCTCTTAAGTTCCTTGAAAATTTTCTCATTGTTGATGATATGGATGCAAATGAATGCATGAATGCAACAATCACACTCAAGGATCAAGCAAGTCACACCACACAAAGGTCACGGGATGGATCAAGTCATCCTCAATATCAATCATCCATTTTGGTGGATTATGGTTTACACCTTATCAACACCCAAGTTCCATTGATATTGACGATATACGAGAACGAATCAACCGCGAATCAAGGGTTTGTTGCAAGTCACGAGCATGGAGTCTTGGTTTAGAACCACCCAATGGGAGTGTACTATGGTTAAACCTGACAATCATGTTCTAAAAAAGGTCCCCATAGTCATCATCTCATCTTTCAGATATTATCGGATAAAACGACTACTCGTATTCCAGAAATATTCTCAAGAGAGACTCTTATGAGTGTAGTATCGCGTAACAATCGTATCAAATCTTACACTTGAACGACCTTCGCACTACGTCCTAAAATAGGCCAAGATGGGCTAGGTAATCTAAGGTCCTTGGCTTCTAAGGTTCTTATTGGAAAGAGTAATGCCTAACCACGACTACTCGTGTGACATTATTGATCCCAACAAGACCTCCACCAAGTGAATGGGCTTGCAAGTCAACTTGCTAAGGAATAACTCCACACAAGTCAACAAGACTATGCCATTCTCCTATCATAAGTACACTCGAGTTCGGGTATAGAACTCATCTCACAAGAGACCATCAAGCACAGAAGCAATTGATATATATCAAGCAATTCATACATTACAAACAATACAATCATCCCAAATTTGCACAAAAATATGTCACAAATAAATATAAACATACAATACAACAAAGGCAAAAAGTAGGCTAAACCCACTAGGAAGTAACTCAAGGCCCCAGCAGAGTCGCCACTTTTCTGTAGCGGGGTATTCGTTACCTTATGATTTATTGACTAAATCAAAAGTAAGCATACAATTCTAGTCGCCACCACACTTCTATTTATCCAAAGGAAAGGTTAGAAAGCGAACAAAAACCAAGTAAGAAGTTTTATCAAATCAAAAACTAATAAAAATGTCAGAGATCTGGGTAAGGGGGTTGGTTATGAGATGGGAATGTTTTAAGCACCCAAAACATCCTTAGTACTCTAAGGGAACCCTTTTTGCAAAGTGTATTGTAGGTTGGTATTTGTGAAAATATTTGTGCAAACAAGATGGGGGAGATGAGAAAAGAATATACATATTATTTACAATTTTGTTGTTTGAACGGATGAACCCATTGCCTACGTACCATCACAAAGGTAGGATCAAAACCTCGTAGTTCGGGGTAAAAATCTCAAAATATTGGTGAATTGATTTGATCAAAAGCCTTAAGGTCTTTTGTTATCAAAGGGAGAAAACTCAACCTAAACCAACAATCCACCATGTGAGGAGAGCTTCAACATACTAGTGAGGGATCCACCCTATAATAAGTATGGAAGACTTATAGTCCAATCACTAAGGATAAGGTGAGGTTTACATCAACCACTATGATAACTCAAACCTATGGCTAATGTTTATGAAAAAGATTTTAACAAAGGTGGTCATTGGAACCACAAAAACCACTTAAAGTGAGTTGTATTTACAAGTTAGATTTATTTACAAAATGAAGTCAAAGTTGGATTAAGATTTATTCACAGTGAGTATTGTGAAAAGAGTTTGAAAAAATCAAAGGCATATGGCCTAGGTTTCTAATTTTGAAAACAATGTCAATGTTTGCACAAAATGAGTTTGGCTTGGGTTAGAGTGGAGAGAAGAAGAGAAGGGCTAGTCCTAAACATGCAAAGATGAGAGAAGAGATAAAACCCTTGGAGTCCCTTTCTTGAGATCATAAAGATGATTCAAGATGCTCCTTTCCTTTGGACTGAGCAAGCAACAACCCATTAACTCAAGTAATCAAACAAGTATCACATTCAAGCTCCTAGGATCTCCATTTGGCTTGTCTCTCTTATCTTGGCTATTCATGACAATGGTCCTTCTTACTATCTCAAGTTTGGAATCTCTATCACACAAGAACAAACAATCAAAAAGTTCACAATGCAATAAGAGGAATGGACAAAGAGTGAGTTTAGATTAGGGGTCCTTTCAAGTCATCTTTGAGATTAAGCATTCTAA
Organism: Lathyrus oleraceus; assembly: GCF_024323335.1. Taxonomy (NCBI): domain Eukaryota; kingdom Viridiplantae; phylum Streptophyta; class Magnoliopsida; order Fabales; family Fabaceae; genus Lathyrus; species Lathyrus oleraceus. Next base: position 444,508,519 of record NC_066582.1, on the reverse strand, counting down.
AGGCATGAGGCCTAGTTGCTCTTTAACAAGTTTAGCATTCTAAAGGCATGAGGCCTAGTTGCTCTTGAACTCCTTTAAGCATAGGTAAGGTCCTAATTCTAAGTCCTTTCTCCTTTTGCATTGGGTTCACACAAACAAAGACAAAACAATCACAAAGCAACAATAATGAGCTCAAGTGAGCAAAATGAAAATGGCATAAACATAAAATATGAGCTCAAGTGAGCAAAGGGAAAAGGAAATATTAATAAATGAGCAAGAAATTAAATTGCATTAAAGTAAATTGCAAGAATTAAATGCTTGAATTAAAGTTAGTGTTAGTAGTTAATGTTAGTGTGTCATAAGACAATTTAGCGCTATGTTAAGTAATCGTAAGTGGACTAATGTAGTAGTCACACCTATCTGAGGCCGGTCAATAAAACTATAGGCAAATAAACACAAGTTAGAGATCATGACTAGTAAGCCAAGCTCCTACAACTTGCCATGCCAAAAGAAAAGAAGGAAAGGCCTTGTATGGATTTTAGGTTTTTTGCTTAACCAAGAAGCAACCTATCTTGGACACAGAGCAATTCACTTGATCTTTGATGAAGTTGAATTTGATTTGGATCAAAGAAGGTTAAGCCTCTCATATGTCAAGGCTAACCACAAATCATTAACTCATTAGCCAAAATAAAAAGAAGAAGATGAAGATGAAATGAAATGGACAAAATGAGAATTCAAATGACATAATCAAAGCACAATAATCAAATGTGAATGAAATCAACATCAACCAATGGTAAACAGAAGAGAAAAGAAGATTAGAAGTCAATAAAGGCCAAACATATTTTTTGGTATTTTTGAAATTAAAATAAAAACATAAAATAAAATGAACAAAGTATGGTCAAACTTCAAATTCAATTCAAATCAACTTGGATAGGTCCAATTAAATCATCATAAGTCTAACATGGTCAAACAAAATTTGACAAATTTTCTCAACATTTTTTGAAAACAGAAACTATTTTTTAAACATTTAAAAATCAAGAAAAATAACACAAATGAATTAAAATCTCAAATAAATCTCAAATCAATTAAGAAATTGATGAGAATATTTTTCATAGACTTATCATCATCCATATGTGTTAAGAAAATATTTTTGGAATTTTTGAATATCAAAAGGTATTTAAAATGAATTAAAAACTATTAAAAACAAAATAATTCACAAAAAATATTAAATGGAATCACAAAAATAATTAAAAATCAGATTATGAAACAAGATTTTAAAAGAAATTTTTTGCAATTGGTCTCATATTTTTGTAATTCCAAATAAAAGAGTTATGAATTTTTGAAATTAAATAGAATAAAAGAAAAATAAAACAGAAATTTGAAAATATGAAAAATCAGCAGCGCTTGGATCCACTCATTAATTGACGTGGACAAATCCAATGGCTCTGAGGCGCGTGCGTACCATAGTCACGAGTCAAGTGCAACACATGCTAAATTAAAAAAAAAGTCAAAAGAATGCATGGCTGAGATTATAACGTGTGAATGAGATCTAATGGCTCAAGAGGTTCCACGTGGGGACGGTGGTGGAAACCACCGTCTTCTCCGGTGAACTAACTAAATCCGGCCACCAGTTGCAGGTTTTCAAACCTCAACCAAAATGCATGAGCCTTATACCAAAATAAAGTTGGGGTGATGTACATCACCCCTGTAACCTTGGATTTCTATCAAGATTTCTATGGAATGAGAAATCTGAGCTTGAATTTCCAGGTGCATAAACTGAAGTGCTTCAAAACACAAAATCAAAGCCACCATTGGCTTACCTCTCACACGAGGACTTCAGAAAACCATTTGAACACAAGCAATTCACATTACATGGTGAGATTCAGATCAAAAAAGTTAGATGATAAACATTTGAAGTGCAGCTTTAAACAGCACGATCCACTCAATCTCCTGCTTCCAAATTGATCTTGAGGTGTATTATGAATGCAAGGCTAAGGAATAAGTATTGAAGATCAACTGATTTTGTTGAAATTCAATCTTGAAATTAGAAATTAAAAATGTGAATTCCTTTGGTATGGTTGGGTTTCCAATTCTGCAGGTCTTCAGGTTGAATTCAGGGTGAAATTTGAATGAGGCAAGGCTCTTATTTATAGCTAAGATCCAAGCAATTATGTGCCAAACTCGTGTGCATGAAGCTTTGGGTCCTCCATGCATGGGCCTGTACAGGCGCATGTGAGGCCCAACAGTTGATGGAAATGAATGTTGAGCTCATATCAAATGGAAATGGACGTGCAATTTGAATTGCAATGGCTTGTGCATGGAAATTTAATGTGAAATGCATAATTGATCACAAATGTTCCCCTCTTTGAAAGTCACACATAAAAAATCCAAACATAGGCATGTGAGTAATGGTTGGAAAGGTATTGACATAAGGAACAAAAGCTATGTTGGGAAAAAATCCATTTGAAGTTTGAAAAATTGTGAAAACTGATCATGAAGTTTGAGGTACAAAACATGCCTTTGAAAAATTTGCCAAAAGTGGTCAACTTCAAGCCCTTCTTTTCCAATTATGCAAGCCTCAAATTTAAAAACCTCCAACACCAAAGTTGTAGATCTTTTCAATATGATAAATTTGGACTTAAATTTTGAATCATTTGGATTTTTTATGAGAAAGTTATGGGCACTTGAAGTTGAACTTTTTCACATTTCAATGGTTTTGGTCCAAAGTGACCTATAATATTTTGTATTATCACATGTGTTTCTTTTAGGGTTATGAAATTTTGTCCAACATAACATTTGAATTATACATATTAATATTTCCAATGCAATTTGTCTCACCTCAATATCATCAAAAATGAAGAAGTTAGGTCCTTGGGAAGTTGACCCAAAATTAGGGTTTCAGTCAAAATGACCTATAATGTTTTGACATGAATATAACCTTCCAAGTTTCAAATGAATTTTTGATGAACATGAAACTTGTTCATATGGTTATTAATAAAAAAAATTATCTTGGGGTCATCTTTATTTGACAAATATATCAAAAGTTAGTTGTTAGTGATTCTCAGTTTAGTCAGATGATTTGACTGGTCAACTTCTCAAGTCCAAACTTCAAATCTTGATGAATGAATGATTGAGGATACTCACATAGGCTCAAATATGCATAAAATAATGAATGAAAGAACTTACCTTGATTGAATTTGATCATAGGTTGAGGTTGCTTCATGAGCAAGGCACAATCTATGCACAGTTGAATTAGGGGTTCCTTGGGAAACAAGCCTCAAACCCTATGGTTTATCTTGATCAAATTGGCAAATTAAGATACTTGGGAGACATATATGATGATTGAGAGCTTTGTGAACCATTGTCATGCTTGCTTTCACCTTCATCTGGCCACTTCTATGAGCATAGGAGTCTCCTAGGAGCAAGGGATCTCATGATTGCTTGAGCTTCAAAACAAAACAAGTTAGTGACATATTTTTGTGCTTTTGGTTAGTAAACAAAATAAGAAAAGCAATAATATACAATTCAAGCATGCTTGGTGGTCTCAACCCAACTCACACAAGTCCCAACCCAAGGGTTAAGGAGTCAAACATGCTATGATCATTGAGGCAATGCAATGAGCAAATGATATGATGTCATGAGGGATCTTAGGGTCGAAATTAGGGTCTTACAGTATGAATAATGTTGAGAAATTAAAATAAAAAAACAAAAAAACAAAGAATAATAAAAGCAAATGCAAGGGAGAGTGTACATTATCAACACAAGAGATAAACGAATTAAAAAAACTAAAGGAAATAAAAGAAAGAAGAAAAATAAATAGACAAAACAATAATAAGAAAATAATAAATAAAAAAATACACCAAAGACAAAAATAGGCTGAAAATTGGGGGTGTGGTTAGAAAAATGCTCTAGGCCTAAAGGAGGGAGGGTCCATAGGGGTGTGGTGAGAAATTAAGGGGTGTGGGGAGACTTCATCTTCCCCAACCCCGCATTTGATTACTATTCCCGTAGCAACAAAAAATTGAAGAAAATGGTTACAACAAAAACGTAAAAACATCATAACTTTCTCAATTTTTCATGGAATTAAGCAAATAAATAATGAAAATTTATTTACCCAATCCCACAAATACAACAGTATATTCAAAATAAAAAAAAAACAAAAATAACAAAAATCAACAAAATACAACAACATATATTTGCTTGATTTGACCATCTTATCCAACCTCATGACAAACGAACGATGGATTCATACTCAGGGTGATATTAGGAAGTTATTCGATTCATTATTGATGTAAAACAAGCTTCAATTTGCATTTAACCTTTTTTATTCATGGAGATTCAATAACACTTTAAACTCTTGATTTTGAAATTAATTGAGTTTCCATACAAAATGGTGATTATTAAGGTACTAAATAAATAAAGAAAAAGTAAAAATACAATAGAATTAAATAAAAAATAAGCATAAGAGCCTATCAATTCAATAAAAAGAAAGAAATGACTTGAAAGAAAACGAAGAGAAAAAATGAAGAGAGTTTTGACTTAGTTTTTGTAAATGATTGGTGGTCTCATTTGTGAATGAAATGGAGTTTATTTATAGGCTCTAGAATTAGGTTAAGGGATGGTTTATGAGTTATGCAAATAGTGTGAGTGCCTTCTAGAAGTTTATTTAATTAAATAGTGAATAATGATGTAATATATGCATGAAATAATGATGTAATAAATGAGAGATATTTTGGACCTTCTAGAAGTATTGATTTTTGTTTTATGATGCATAAAAATGATTAATAAAATTTAAATGGATATTTTAATGATAAATCAAATGATCATGAATTTATCCTATTTTATTAAATGCAAATTTAGTCAATTTCTTCAACATGTAAAAATGTTGACTTTATGTTGATTTTTTTACTATAATGCATATATGCATGGTTATGGTGACTTTATTTGATGATAAAAAATGCATATGGATAAAAATGCAAAACTTGAGAAATGAACATGTATCAGATGAATTTAAAATACCCAGACAAAATTGGGGTATGACAACTGCCCTTATTTAATTTCCTTGCACCAGAAGGTATGAATGACAACAGTCTTTGTACATTCATGGTAGAAGATAATTAAATACGAAAAGACCCAAAAAAAATTCCTAAAAGGAGGACATGAAATGTAGAGATGAAATGTATAGAGAAAATGCAATAAAATTAAGGAAGAACAAGTTTATTAGCAAAGGTCTACAGGGAAAATGCTCATAAGAGACTTTTTAGGGTAACCTCTGTTTGTGAAGCAAAAACAGAGAAGACATTGGGGAACATCATTATCAACACAAAGTTGAAAGAATGACTTGCCAGGAAATAATTCCACGAGCACATGCAGGGTAATGACTCTAATTAGAGAAGTACTGCCGACTGGAATGAGGACTGTCCTGGATACTTATGATTAACCATGAATCCTGATTTGTGTTATGTATGCTATGATGTTTTGTACAACATCTCACTTTGGGTGGAAGTACCAGGCATGGAATTATGCATAGAGATGCATGTAAGATGCAATTGTTGGGGATTTGTTAGGTGCATGTAGGAATACGAATACTTTTTTTGTTCATTTTTTATGAAACTTCCCGATTCGGAGGGAGTCCTATGCATGGGTATGCTGATGATTGATAGGATTGTATTTTTGAAATTCCTATTTGGCAAGAAGACTATACATGAAGTGATGCATGCGATGCATGTAGTAATACAATCGGGTACTTGGATTTTTTTAGGGTTTTATTTTTGTTCCAATGAGAGATTGTTGGGGAATATCATCATGAAAGGGTTGATGGAAGATAATGAATATCGTCATCAAAGGGTTGATGGAAAATAATATGTCATCGTCAAAGGATTGATGAAAAGGATCAAACATAGAATATCATCATAAAATGGTTGATTGAAAGGGTTTCACTATGGAGTGACATCATCAAAGGGTGGATGGAAAATAATTTGTCATCGTCAAAGTGTTGACAGAAAGAAACTTCACTATGGAGTGACATCGTCAAAGGTTTGACGGAAAAGGATTATAAAGTACTATCATCATCAAAGTGTTAATGGAAAGAACTTCACTAAGGAGTGACATCGTCAAAGGGTTAACGAAAAAGAATTTAAGACTTTCATCACCAAAAGGTTGGTCTAAAATAATTATTATAGTATACCGTCATCAAAGGGTTAATGGGAAAGGCACATTTTGGAATATTGTCGTCAAAGGGTTGATGGCATCATCAAAAGGTTGATGGGAAATGAGTTTTCATCATCAAAGGGTTGATGGGAAAGGATTTGTGTTATGTATGCATGTGGTGCATGTTAATGAAAACTTCTCATTTCGATGAGAGAGCTTTTTGGTATGAAACTTCCTGTTTCGGCAAGAATGTTTATGCATGTATGTTGTATGCAATACATGTGGGAATGAAAGAAAGTGATTATTTTTTGGATTGGTCTCCCTTTTTCAAAGGTGAGATCTTATCTGGGTAGCAATGTTGATTGGATTTGAGTTTTATGGAGGTGCCAACAGGGTAGACTTTGGTTGGTGAAAAGATTTGACTTCCCGACCCTCGATCTTTGATGATGTGATGATTGGAAAGCAGATGAGGATGCTCCTGGTGCCCCATGTTTGATCAGTTTCTAATAAGTTGTGTTTTTGTTCTTGAGAGAACCTCAACTTCTTTGCCTGATATGCCATGATGGCTTGCAAATAATTTCATGAGCGTAGTGACATAATCAATGCATGTTGATTATAATTTCTCTTTGCTCTAAGGTTTCTCGTTGGTGTCTGGCATGGTATGCTTGACCAACTTGAAAGTATGAAGGGGACCTGGCCCTTAGTAACTTGTATGCCGCAACATGTAGGGTCTTTGAAGGAATTATCCCGAAGAGGAAAACCTTGGGAGTGATTATACCATGAAATGGTATGGACCAGATTTCCCCTAGTGCGTGAATCTTGCAGTGGTTTGCCCTTGATTAAGCATTTAAAGGACTTGCCCTAGATGGACTGAGTATTTTGAAATGATTTGCCTCCTTGATCAATTGATGCTTGGATATTTGTCTTTTAGTCTGACCAGTTCTTTGCTTAACATAGTCAATAGATGCCATGCATCTGATCCATTAGGTTAGAAGGTGGTCTTGATTCGGGTCAGCATCAACGAATGTTCAAGTTCCTCTGACTGTTCATTTTTGTTGGAATTTCCTTGATGCCAAGTACTGACTTGCTGTTAAAATTGTTATTTTAACAATGGTAATTTTAATGCGATACTCATGCAAGTTTTAAAAAGAATCATTATTGAAATGATGTGGTGGTGTGTGACGAATGGACCATTAGTCCAAACGCAGTGCTGATTTAGCTAGTGTGTGAAAGATACAACGATAATATAACATTGATATAGAAGATTGGTAAATCTCTTGGAGTTAGTTTACACAACCTTGTTGTAGTATGATTTCAGAATAAACCCTACTTCAATTAGGTATTTAGAGGGTTATAACGTGACATGGTTCGTGGTTATTGAAACAAAGGACACAAGGCTCAAAGTATGGTTTGTACCCACCCCTTCTTCATGATGATCTCCGGTCCTACGTTCAGTTAAAAGTGAAGATTCAAGATTTTACAGTTTAACAGTGTAAAAGTGAAGATTCAAGATTTCCTCGAAATGGCAGTCACCTTATTTTTCAAGAATGTCGGCGACCTTTGAATTCTTGATATGGTGGTCACCGAATCTTGTTTTGTTTTATTTTTTGTTTTTGTTGAGGACTTACCTGGACTCTTTTGATTGATTTTTTTGTTTTGATCCCTAACTTTTGCTTGGACCGCTTTTTGAAGCTTTTAGTCCACCGGGATTGCCCTAATTTTTGCCTAAGTCATCTCTTTGGGAATTCGACTTAGCGGGCTTTTACTCCTTTTTTTATATATTTATTTTGATGAAGATTTGTGACTTCCAAGTCACTGGTCATTGAATAACAACCTACATAACTTTTGGATTTTTTATGACTCCTTTGACACTTCAAGGTGTGGGCGAAGAATATCATGTGGTTGATCCCCAGATGGGATGTTTCATCTTATAATGCGAATGTGTAGTCAGATTAGCTAAACACTACCCTGCCCCAGGTTAAACTTAAGGGTTTGTTTTGATCCGAAAGAAACTCCTACTTCTAGGATCGAAGTGGTTAACTAGGGACTAACTCCTTATCTCTCCAGTGTTTGGGGATTTGAAACAATGCTTGTACATCATCAACAAGATTTGATCCAAAAGCATACTATTAGCAATTTTGGATATTTTGTTTTCATCCTCCTCCCTTGAATCTTTGTAAAACAATAGTTTGATAAAGGAAGTAAAGTGGAGAAATATTTTTGTGATTTTTTTAATAAATGAGAAAAGATGAGTGAATACGACTAGATTCGTTTAAAACATGCATGCTCATTTCATTAACAATACCATTAACAATTAACAATGTCTAACAACAAGTATCACTTAACAGAAAAGAAACTACAAATGCAAAGTAATGACATGGGCTAAAGATTGCCAACATTGAGGAACTGAGCTTTTGTTTCTTGATTTGCTGTTGGGCTAGATTTCTTCATAATTGCTCATCGAGATCAGTATGATAATCATCTTCACATTTATTCTCGACAATTTCTTCCATAACATGAACTGATGGACCCACATGACCAGATGAAAGATTATTGTTGATTTGAATGCCTTGAGGCGTAAATGAAAACATCTTGGAGTTAAGCAGCTTTTATATCTGGCTTTTCAGCACTTTACAATCTTCAATTGAATGCCCATGTGCCCATGCATGGTAGTAACATCGGGCATTGGCAGTATCCTTTGGCAGTATCAGTCCACCTTTGATCAAATATGGCAATACTTGTCTGTACGACATTGGTAGCAAAGTGATATGCCTTTATGGCTTTCTTGGGATTTGTCGGGTGTGTTGACGTTGTTGATGCGGAACGTGCTTCCATAGGTATGGTTGTTGGTGTGGAGTTTGCTATTGATACTGAGGAAATCCTTGATTTGAAGGAGTATATTGACCTTATGGAGGGAATTACACTTGACATGGAGACCCAAAAGTTTGTCGACTCTAAATAGTCAAGATGTATGGGTACTGAGGATAAGGCACCAGAGGTGGAGCTTGTGGAGTTTCCCATATTGCACTAATTTCGTCCTCCTCTCCCTCCTGGGAATTGACAACGGATTCACTCTCACTAGCCTGTATGCTTAAGGAGTTTTGGATTTTTCCTCTTTTGAGCATACTCTCGATGCCTACTCCAATTATCACAAAGTCAGAGAAGTTTGATGTCCCATTGCTAATCATATTTTCTAGGTATGGTCCTTGCAAGGTATCCATGAACAAGTCAACAAATTATCTCTCTAAAAGTGGTGGTTGAACGCGAGCATTTATCTCTCTCCATCTTTGAGCATACCTCTGAAGGATTCGTTACTCTCTTGAGATAAGCCTCATAACTAGATGCGGTCAGGAGCCATGTCAAGATTATACTTGTACTGCTTCAAAAAGGCGTTAGCTAGATCCAACCATGACTGGATGTGGCTACTCTCTAGCTGCATGTAGCAAATCAATGATGCCCCACTCAGACTATCCTGGAAACAGTGAATCATTAGTTTATCATTGTGAGCATATGAGGTTATTTTTTTTGGCAAAATATCACCAAATGGTGCTTTGAGCAACTATCTCCTTTGTACTTCTCAAAATCCGGTGTCTTGAAATTTTGAGGTATTACAAGACCAGGTACTAAACACATGTTTAAAGCATCCAGATCAAAATCATCATGCCCCTCTATGGATTTAAGTCGTTCATCTAGCGCACATAATCTTTCAGCAACCTCCACATCTCGTGGACCCTTAGTTTTCGTCATCGGGACTGCCCCTTAGGAATTTGGCGCAGAGAATGCAAAATTATGATACTCAATAACGTCATGGGATGAGGAATGTCCATCTTAGACAATGGGATGCTCTTGTATAACCTGGTTCTCAACTTGGATTCATACAGGCTGAGGTCGAGTAGAGACCTTTTCTTGAGGTGGAATGACCTTCTCGGTGATGACAGTCCGTTGAATATTATCCTCTCTTTGCTAAGGCTATTATAGCTTCCACAAGTTGGTCCAACTGGTTTTTCATCAGATCAACATCCACTCTTGACGCAAACTGGTTTTGCTCTCCTGAGTTCATGACCCTTCAAAAGTTGTTTTAAGTCCGATACGAGTGTCGGGAAATCAACAGCGGGTTATAGACAAAGGATGGATGAGTTTTTTACTTTGATGGAAGAATGATATGAAATGCATGCTGGTGAAATAAAAATGCAATGATATGTGAATGAATGCAATGTGATGCCATGTTTTTTTTTCGTTTTTCCAAGTACAGGGTCTCATAAGTCCGAGGTACAGATGGAGGATAAGGATGCCCGCTTTGTACACATGGATCTCATCGAATATGATCTAGGATTTAAACAGGGACCCCAAAGTCATGAATTCATATGAATGTTTGTCGTTTACGGCAAAAGCATGCCGATCGATAACTCCATCAAATGAATCTATTCTAGGTGAGGTCTTCGTACCGACTCATGCGAGAAAAGCTTCTCGGGGACCCGCACTACGTGACCATCAAAATCGGGTTCTAGAAAAAGGTCTCAGAGTCATGGATTCCCTTGAATGTTTGCCACTTATGTCAATTTACTTGACAGACATCAACTCCATTAAGGAAATCTATTCTGAGTGATGTCTTCTCACTGACCCTCGCGAGAAAAGCTTCTCGGGAACCCGCACTACGTGACCATCAAAAAAGAAGAACAAAATTGAATTAAAATAGATTAGAAGTTAGAATTACAAAGAATTAAAATTATAAGAAGAAAATAAAATCATAATGCTAAAAAATGAAATAAAGTAGCAAAGTGAAATGGCATAAAAATAACATAAAGATGACATAATCGAGATCAAAGGTGTGAATAATATTGAGAAATTAAAAAAAAACAATAAAACAAAGAATAATAAAAGGAAATGCAAGGGAGGGTGTAAATTATCAACACAAGAGGTAAAAGAATTAAAAAACTAAAGGAAATAAAAGAAAGAACAAAAATAAATAGATAAAACAATAATAAGAAAATAAAAAATAAAAAATATATACAAAAGTCAAAATCAGGCTAAAAATTGGGGGTCTAGTTAGAAAAGTATTCCAGGCTCAAAGGAGGGGAGCCCACAGGGGTGTACTGAGCAATCAAGGAGTGTGGGGAGACTTCACCTTCCCCAACCCCACATTTGGTTACTATTTCGATAGTAATAAAAATGGAAGAAATTGGTTACAACAAAAGCGTAAAAATATCATAACTTTCTCAATTTTTCATGTAATTAAGCAAATAAATAATAAAAATTTATCTACTTGATCTCACTAACACAATGGTGTATTCAAAATCAGAAAATAAATAACAAAAAAAATCGAAAATCAACAAAATGCAGCAACATATATTTGCTTGATTTGACCATTTTATTCATCCTCATGACAAACGAATCATGGATTCATGCTCGGGGTAATATTGAGAAGTTATTGGATACATTATTGATGTTAAACAAGTATCAATTTGCATTTGACTCTTTTTGTTCATGGAGATTCAAGAACACTTTAAACTCTTAATTTTGAAATCAATTGAATTTTCATACAAAATGATGATTATTAAGGTACTAAATAAATAAAGAAAAAGTAAAAATACAATATAATTAAATAAAAAACAAGCATAAGAGCCTACCTATTCAATAAAAAGAAAGAAATGACTTAAAAAAATAAAGAGAAAAAATGAAGAGAGTTTTTACTTAGTTTTTTTGAATGATTGATGGTCTCATTTGTGAATGAAATGAGGTTTATTTATAGGCTCTAGAATTAAGTTAAGGTGGTTTAGAAATTATAAAAATAGTGTGAGTGTCTTCTATAAGCTTATTTAATTAAATAGTGAATAATGATGTAATATATGCATGAAATAATGATGTAATAAATGAGAGATATTTTGGACCTTCTAGAAGCAATGGTTTTAATTTTATGATGCATGAAAATGCTTAATAAAATTTAAATGCATTTTTTGATGATAAATCAAATGATCATGAATTTATCCTCTCTTTTTTAAATGCAAATTTAGTCAATTTCTAGAACACATAAAATATTGACTTTATGTTGACTTTTTTTTACTATAATGCAAAAATGCATGGTTATGTTGATAAATTTGTATTTGATATCAATAATCCTGGTGCAACATCGATGCACTTGATATACTATTTTATTTCTTCCATCGGATTAGTATAATGATTGTTATACATTTGAATGATCAATGTTGATTATGCTTTGTGGCCAAAAGTTGTATGGTGAAGCAATGATATTTCGATCAATCATATTGAATAATTGATCATTATGATTTGATGATAAGAATGTGTTGAACGAGGGCTTATGATGGGCAAGAGTTGTATTGACATGAATCATACGATTAAGGTTTATTAAATTGAACATGAGGTATGTGATTATTGTTTGTAAATGTATCAAGTGTTGATTCAAAATACAAGGTCGATTCAAAATGAATTATTCGTTAAAATTAAGCATCGGGGCGCGGACAGCGGAATCCATCGACTAACTCTACATAGCGTGATCAATTGCCAAAATTTAATTTAATTTTTTCAATTAACAAAATTTAATAATGATAATAATAATAATAATAATAATAATAATAATAATAATAATAATAATAATAATAATAATAATAATAATAATAATAAACATGTGTTTATTATTGTTGTCTTGTGATGAGCGATAATTACATTAGTTTTCTTTTTCTAGGTTTTGGGATTTTTTTAAATATGAGCTGCGTGTCGTTCCTTTCTCTCTACTCTTTATATGTATTTTTTTCTCACCTCATACCCTTGTATGTAAAACTAGTAATCTATTTTATATAATGTTACAAATAAATAGAAAAAGACAAGATCAAAGAGGACGACCATTGAGGTCTATCTTGGAGAAGCATAAATCACTCTTAGGTTTTGTTGAGGTTCTCTCGTTGGCTTGAGGGAGTAATTTCTCTAGGTGTTATAACAATATCATTTTATTTATATGTATGTTGATGCATGTGAATGTATTTTGGTGCATATTGTAATGTTATATTTGTAAAAGTCCTAACAAAGGCGGAATAGTTGTAACCCTCAGAGGGGGCAAGGACCATATGTCTCCTCTATGAGGAATCACCATGCCCTAAATTATCTCCCACTCTCTTAGTTATGGGAAGCATGGAGTAACAGGTTTCTTGAGAAGAGAGTAGTCATAGTCAATAGCTGATCCACGTCATTTTAGGAAGTAGGGATTCAACGGTCCACTACTTTGACTAAGTGGATAGTTATCATTCCCAAGGAAAACCTATGCCCAAGGGCCTCTATAAATACTCCTCCCCTAATGGGAGAAAGTAAAATCATTCATATCGAGCATTACACATATCATAGAGCTTCTCACCTCACGTGAGTTAGCCTCTCATACCATTATAAATGTCGTAAACACCACCATACACGTCCTCTCACCAATGCGGGCAAGCCCTAATTGTTATAAACCTACTAAGACCTCTTGGTATGCCCTACCCGTGTAGGGATACCACACACACCTACACTTTTGACCAATAAGGTGGAGCCCACTATGGAGCCTTAGTAAAACTAACCTAGGTCACACCTTCTTCTACAATCGCCAATTCACTATCACCCGCGGTCATGTACCAAGATATTCTCAGCCATGGTAAATAAGAAAGCACATCCCCCTATGATAGAATATACCGGGGGAAGAAATGATTCCAATTCCATGGTGGAGATGTGTGCCACCATGGATGAACTACGCTATCAAAATCAAACCCTATAGGACAATGTTTTCAATATACAACAATGTCAGCAAGAGACCAATCCACTAGAAGAGATGAAAGTGTTGGATCTCCAGCCCCTCTTAGACAAAATATGGGAAGCGCCTATCCCTTAAGGATTAAAGTCTCCCTCTTTTTCCAAGTTTGATGGGTGAAATGACCCTTATGAGCATGTCACCTCCATCAATACTCAAATGGCTATCATCAGCGCGCCTGACTCCCTGATTGTAAGTTGTTATCTGGAACCTTCAGGGCTGCCGCCTTGGGATGGTTTTCGTGTCGTGAAAAATACAGATTTGCCACCAGACTTTATTTATTCCAAAGGAAAAGGAAAATAATGATAAAACCCTAAAAGCATGGTCGTCGCAACCAAGAGCGGATTCAGGAGTCGGTTATGCAAGGGGAATATATTAACACCCCTCACATCTGTTGTACTCAACGAGAACCATTATGCTTGTTCTTTGTGCGTATGGATGTTGTTATCTAATTGTTACTTGCTGTTGGTTAATGGAGAAAAAATAAGTATTAAATTATTGTGCTTTCCAAGGATTCGATCCTTTGTGCCTATGTATCCTCATCGTGCAATAAGGGAGTCAGGGCTCCGTAATTTCGAGTACAAAACAGAGTGTGTGTTATTTGATTTTAGTATATGATGTTAACGTTCGAGTTCTAACAGTTAACCTTGCTTGTATGCTAGTGCATGAGAGGCTTAAGTGTTTGTTTGTTTGAGGTAGAATGGATGTGCCTAGATCACATTCTAACAATTAAAATTTTTACTTGTATGCTCGCGCATGAGAGGTTTAAGCGTTGTTCATACCATGGTAGAACGGAAGTAATATGTATTTTGAGAAAAGGTTTTGGATTCCCTAAGGCGTAAAATTGAATTTGATTATTTGTGGTTAATTTTAGACTTGGAGACAAGTATCATACCACAAGCTAGGTACGACTGACAATCTGAAAACTTGGAAGTTGAGAGGACAATTGCATCCTAATCCCTCTTTTTCATCCAAAGAGTTTTTGTTTATGTAATGAGTTTGGAAAGTTTAATCATTGGTACTTAGAGGGAGTTGAGAGGACAATGGCATCCTAACCACTCCTTTTCACTCTCAGAGCAACAGATTGCACTCGTTTTATTGTTAAGTGTTTTGAATGGAAGTCAAGTATCTGGCCACAAGGTAGGTACAACTGACAATCCAAGTACTTGAGTGTTATGCTCAAGTATGTGCACCCCACTTTTGTATTTTAGTTTATTGTGAAAATGTTTTGAAAAGGAACTTGATGTTGGATCAAGTGATTGAAATTTATTTGTTTATGAAAGGCGTGTGAGAAGAATAGGATAGAGATAGAGATAGAAGTGTGAGAATGGAATGGAATGGATGATAAGATACTTGACGTTGGATCAAGCACTCACATTGCTTTGAAGTGGGTTTGATTTGGAAAAAAGATATTTTATATCGTTTAATTTTATCTTGTTAGTTAACATGCAATGTAAAACAATAAAGGAAAGATAAATCCTAAGCTATTACATGTTCATAGGAATTGGGGATACTTTACCCACATTGGGAGGATGACACAAATCAATACATGAAATGGGAAAAAGTTCACATACAAGTTTACAAACCAATACCATGCCTAAAACAATCAAGTGGCCATGGTGATCCTTAAGCACAATCATACAATACAAATGAGGAATGCAACAAGTATGCACATTAAAAACTAGGTCTAAAGATATATATGATCAAAGTACAAAAACAAAGGTGAATGGAATTAAAAGGGACAAAGGGATCAAAATGCAACATACATCAAATGGTCTCCAATAAAAAAGAATGGAATTCTAATGGACAATTAAATGTAAAGTTTATCACAAAGTTAATTGGGAGATAGAATACAAGACATGAAATGCTATCATGGTAGATCATGGAATTTAGAAATGAGTCAATGAATTTCAACCTAATCCATAACCTAGGCTAATCATATTATTAATCATGTTATTTAAAAGGTAATTAAAATGATGACTAGAGGAGGAGAAATCAATTAACCTAATGGATATACTAAACAAGTTAATTCTAATTATTTCTATGTCAAAAATGTTAAAATGTATCAAAACACTTAGTAAAAAATATGTAAAATATGCCGAAAGAAGAATAACAAACAAAATAAAAAGAAGCACAAAATAGGGGGGAGGGGGTACGAATTAAAATAAAGTGTGTGAAAATGAAAAGGATGCAAGGCCCATGTATGAGGCCCATATGTTTTCTGCCTTGAGATAGAGTGAGGTTCATGGCTATTGTGGGGGTGCAAAACTGAAAATAGCATGGGCCTGGGGTAAGATTTGGCCCAATGCACATGTGATGGAAGATAATTGTAATGTTCAGATCAACTTTGAACTAAATAAAATGTGTGTTGAAGCAATAAAACACCTCACATGAAAACTATCTCCTCCACCACACCGGAGGTCGCCTCCGACGGCGGAAGAGAGCTAATCCATGAAACCATAACATCATCAGATTTGTATTATGATGCTCTCTCCATATCCCATACACATTTTAACTAATTCAAAGCCTAAGACCTAAACCGAGTCTATATCGTCCGAGAACCCTAGGTACAAATTGATAAATTAAATGAAAAACTCGGGGAAGTAGAGCTTATGCTGTTAGAGATGATGAACATGACGATGAAATTCCGGTGAGATTCTCTTGCTCCGAGCTTCTTTCTTACTTTTTTGAATTCGATTCTTCTTCTTCTCCTTCTCTTCTTGATTTTCTGTTGATGTGTTCTTGTGAATTCTGATTGAGTTGATTGAATTGATATCGAAAGTGAGGTTATGAATTGACGAATGGGGTAATGAGAGTGATGAAGATAGAATTCCATGATGAATGAATCAGTGATAATGAATTTGGTTAAACTGGAATATTAGAGGGAGTCTGAAGTTGATGAATAAATTGATGAATGATCAGTGATCGGAAGTGATCAATGGCCCGGGTGGATGAATGAATGGAATTTCGTGATGAAGAATGATGATGAACTTGGTGAATTTTTAGGAAATGGAATATGAGAGAGAGAGAGAGTGATTGTTGAGGAGTGATGATGAATTTTATAGGTGGTTCGAGTTAGTTGAAGGGTGGTTGGAGTTTGTTAGGTTAACTAAAGTTAGTTATCTTTCTGTTAGGAGTTGGTGCAAAATGTGGTTAGCTATTTGGTTTTGTTGCTTTCGATTTCAGTTAGGAGTGAGTTAGAGAGAGCCTTTTGTGTTAGTGACTGTTAGACAAAGGTTAAGTCTATTTTTGTTATGAATGCATAAGCTGAAAATGCTGCAGTTAGTTGGATTTCTCATTCAGTTAGTTGCAAGGTTAGTTTGTTGGACTGTTATGGTTGTTTTTGGACGTGTTTGATGAATTGCTCGATTATGTTAATATGTGATGTATGGACTGCTGATGCTAGGTGATGTATTGTTATGTTTGTGAATGCATTGCCTGTTGTGATATGTTGTTGTTTGGTGAAAGGTAGGTCATGGGCTGTTATGCCATGGTTTGCAAGGTTTTGTACATGATGGTCATACTGATGTTGAAGCATTGTAACTGGTTTTGTACTATTGTTGGAAAGTTATGGACTACTTCTGATGATGTTTAGCTTTACCATTGCTTAACTGAATGTTATGATAGGGCTGTTTGGATTGTTGTATGCATTGTTGTTGATTTTGCACTACTGCTAATTTGATGTGTTATGTATGAAATGTTAGATGATATGCTAGTATGTGTTTGCTATAGATGAGTTAATGCTTGATGTTGGTTTGTTTTACATTACATTGGAATTCCTTGTAATGAACATGATTGTGATATGCAATGTGGCTATGGCTTGCTTGAATTTTCTATGCTTGAAATGTTTGGCAGTGAAATGTATTGGTTTGGTTGGTTTAGTAGGGTATGCAAAAGCGTAATGATGGAACAAAGCCGGAACAAAGATGACTTGTACTTGAAGGAAATGGTGAAGGAAAAATCAAAAGGACATGTGGAAATTTGAAGATTCAAGCAACAAATATGACTCGGTGGAGAAGCAATGCAAGAAATATGGTTTAGGACAGTCAAAATTGGTTAGTTGACTTTGGTCAACTGATTGACCAAAAGTCAACCGTTGACCAAAAATCAACTTTAGATGGAAAAATGCATTTTTGTGTGAAATGATTTGTAATGTAATGACTTTGATGTATTGTTATTAATTTTGTAATAACAATGAATTTGTATGCAAAATGAGCTTGGATTTGAATGCACATGGATTTTGAAATCAAAGTGGACTTTGAATGAATCATGAAATGAATTTTGAATGAAAATGAATTTGAATAACACATGACTTAATGGAATGAATGAAATACACCTTGAAGTGAAATATGTGCTGCAATACCCTTAGACCAAATGAATCATGCCATGCCATGAATTGAATTAAGTGAATCTTGTAATGCCATTGAACTAGACTTGAACCAATGAACATCAATCAAGCAAAAGATCATGAACATGTAAAACTTCGAATGAACCTTACTCAAGGAATTAGGTGAAGGAGAATTGCGGTCCAAAACGCAGCGGAAATTAAAATTTTCTCCTTTAGAGATCCTTACGAATGGTCATGATCAGTGATAGAATATTTACCTCTTGTGACGATTGAAACCTTTGGTGCAGATCTCTTGTGACGATCAAAACCTTTGATGCAGATCCACGAAGCGATCACGAACGTTGAACGATGACAACGTCTCTACTTAGTCCACACGAACGGATTCCTTCAATCTCAGTGCTAGCTGGTACGAATGAAGGCTTTGAGTGAGAGAGAGAGAGAGAGAAAACGAAAATAATGCAACTGCAATGAATGCTTCTGCACAAGGGTTCAATTTATAGAACCACTTGTGTAGGCTTCAAGCTAAAAAGCCCACTTAAGTGTATTTTGGCCCATATCTTATAATATGCCCAAAATCACTTAAGCTCATGGTACCTTACCATATTTCGTATTCTACTTAAGTACACCGTACCTTTACGATGTTCTACAATTCACTTAAGGGCACCGTACCTTACGGTGTTCCTTAGTTACTCTATCTCTCATCAATCCGTCCTTTGTGTGTGACCCTGTAGGTTTTCGCGACATTGACAATTATATTAAATCATGTATTTAACATAATAAACAGGGAGCGGTATCTAGCAACACATCACTGCTACCCAAGACACGAAAATGTCATGTGATCTGACAATTCCTTCGGTGATAATACTTATGTGTATAATTACCCTTTTGCCCTTATGTCTATATTGAACATAAGGTATAAACCGTGTCACCCTTGTCCAGTTCAATATTGGGCCCATAGACATTTATCCTGTTACGCAGGATGGGCAAATTCCATCTAGGACACTCATGTCCCTCAACATGCTTTGTGGAGTACCCATCAACTGTCTTTATGGTTATCCAGTTACGAATAACGTTGGATCAGCAATAAAGCACTCGACTCTACATCTAGGATCCATAGTGGTTTCAGGTCGAAGAGTGGTATACACTATTATCACCATGAGAATAACTTATGACACTTTGCATAACTTTCTATATAGTATTCTCATAGCGGGTCAATCCGGTATAAATATTACTCCTAATATTCATACCTATGTTTAAGACTTGATAACACTTTATCCATGATCCATGAGATGTGATCATCAGTCTACAAACATAATAGTCTTAATGCTTTAATGTTATCCCACTTCACACTAAAGCTCGACTACGGATACTTTAAGAATAGTTTCCTTATGTTTAATGTGCGCTCATGATTAAGTCAGACTTAATACATTAAACGGACTATCTATTCCAAGGACTTTATTAAACAAACGTAATAAAGAAAAAGTCTTTTGTTATTAATAAATAATTTGATACAAGTACCAAAAGTATTGGCCTCTAGGGCTTACACCAACAATCTCCCACTAGCACTAGAGCCAATCAGGCATACCCTTAATACCCATAGATCTAGTATGACCATCATGCTTCTGCTGCGCAAGAGGCTTTGTCAGTGGGTCAACAATATTGTCAAGTGTAGGTACTCTGCATATTTTCACATCTCCTCTATCTATTATCTCTCGAATGAGATGATAACGCCTAAGTATGTGTTTGGATCGTTGGTGAGATCTAGGCTCCTTGGCTTGTGCGATAGCACCATTGTTATCACAGTAGAGACCAATGGGATCCACAATGCTAGGAACTATGCCAAGTTCACTAATGAACTTTTTGATCCAAACAACTTCCTTTGCTGCACTTGAGGCAGCAATATACTCGGCCTCAGTTGTAGAATCAGCAACTGTATCTTGCTTTGAACTTTTCCAGCTCACAGCGCCACCGTTTAAGCAAAACACATAACCAGATTGCGATCTAAAGTCATCCTTATCTGTCTGGAAGCTAGCATCGGTGTATCCAATTACAACCAACTCTTCCTGACCTCGATATATCAAGAATGAGTCCTTAGTCCTTCTTAAATACTTAAGGATATTCTTGACAGCTACCCAGTGAGCATCATCAGGATCAAATTGGTACCTACTCGTTGCACTTAAAGCATACGAGACATCTGGTCGAGTACATAGCATGGGATACATGATAGATCCTATTGCAGATGCATATGGAATCTTATTCATGCGATCCCTTTCTTCCTTAGTTAAAGGGGATTGTGTTTTTGATAGACACAGGCCATGTTGCATAGGTATGAATCCTTTCTTGGAATCATGCATATTAAAGTGTCTCAACACTTTGTCTATGTATGTACTCTGACTTAGGCCAAGCAGTTTTTGTGATCTATCTCTATAGATTCTGATTCCTAATATATAGGCTGCTTCACCTAGGTCCTTCATAGAAAAGCATTTCCCCAACCAAGACTTTACTTGTTGTAGGGTAGGGATATCGTTTCCAATGAGTAATATGTCATCTACATATAATACCAGGAAAACGATCATGCTCCCACTAACCTTCTTGTAGACACAAGGCTCATTTTCGTTCTTGATGAATCCATATTGTTTTACTGTTTCATCAAAACGAAGATTCCAGCTTCTGGAAGCTTGCTTCAATCCATAGATTGATCTTTGTAACTTACATATCTTTTGGGCTTCCTCTGGTATGTCAAATCCTTCAGGCTGTGTCATGTACACATCCTCAAGAAGATTTCCATTAAGGAATGCAGTTTTGACATCCATCTGCCATATTTCATAATCATGATATGCAGCGATAGCAAGTAAAATTCGAACAGATTTAAGCATTGCAACTGGTGAGAAGGTTTCATCATAGTCAATCCCATGAATTTGTTTATATCCTTTTGCAAACAGTCTTGCCTTATAGGTATGTACCTTACCATCTATGCCAGTCTTCTTTTGAAGACCCACTTGCATCCTATAGGGTTAACTCCTACAGGAGGCTCTACCAAGGTCCAAACTTAGTTTGTGTACATGGAATCCATTTCAGATTTCATGGCTTCTAGCCATTTCTCAGACTCGGGACCAGTTATGGCCTCTTGGTAGGTCACAAGCTCATCTTGATCCATGAGTAATACATCACCTTGATCAGTTATGAGATATCCATATCTCTCAGGTAGTTGACGTATCCTGCTTGACCTACGATGGTCTTGTTCTACTTGAGCAGGTTGCTCTTCCACAACTTCTTGTGTTTCCTGCTCTAATTCCTCCATAGGTGTATCTATGCTTTGTGATTCTTGAATTTCTTCAAGCTCTACTTTCCTCCCACTGGTTCCTTTGGAATTAAAATCCTTTTCTAGGAAAACTCCAGTTCGAGCGACAAACACTTTGCCCTGTAGAAGTAATACCCTCTTGTTTCTTTAGGATACCCCACAAATAAGCATTTGTCAGATTTGGGCTCAAGCTTAGTTGAAATTTGTCGTTTCACATAAACCTCGCTGTCATACGGTGAACTGGGCCTTATTGGATTTGTAATCGCAATGTCGCGGTTAGCAAGAGTCGCCACCGACTTTTCTTTTATCCCATAAGGAAAGGCGGAAAAGAACAGGAAAGACCTTAATTTAGATTCTTAGGTTCGGGAGGTACTTTATACAAAGGGAAGGGGTAAGCACCCTTTGTATCCATGGTTATCCATGGGCTCTTAATTGCTCAATCATTTATGTTTTTTTTAGTTTGAAAAAGGTGGTTGAAAAGTGTATAAAAAGGTTTTGAAAACGAGAATTTAACCTTGTAATGATTCTTGCATGAATGTATACAAAGTGGTTATCTCGTATAGTTTTTTTTGAAAGTAGTTTAGAAAAATATAACTCGGCAATGATCCTAGTACGGATGTATGCTAAGTGGTGATTTTCTAAAAAGGATGTTTGAAAGGTGTGAGGTGTGAAAAGCATTTTTTTGTTATGAATGAGCAATTAAGGTTATACCTGTCCGAGGTCTTTCTGGGCATTTCCCATCCTTATGAGGGTAAAACTGTCCTTACTATTGAGAAGTAAGTAGTTTTATCCTGGGGATGTAGAAGGGTCATCGTAGGGTCATCGATAGGTCATTGAAGGCAACAGTTGTGAGGATACCTTAGCATTCGAAGGGACTGTCATCATTTAACCGTAGGCTATACCGAAGGGTCATCGAGGGACAAAATGGTATTTTCGAAGGCAACGTCCGAGGGACTATGATGATTTTACCGAAGGGTCTTTGCTAAGGATATCCCCATATTCGCGGGACATGACCGTATTACGTAATCGTGGGGTAATAAAGAGAGGTCCGATATCATTTATTTAAAGTCCATGTTTTAAGTTCATTAGGTAATCATAGTGATACCGCACTAAATCGATACATTAAAATCAACACATTAAGGATCACTACATTAACATTAATTAGGCAATCAATATGAATCTTCACATTAAAGTGAAATAATTTAGAATCCCTCTCCTTGAAGGCTTCCCATGCATAAAGCGGAGTACCTAGCCGGCTATTTCTTCGGAAGTATGTTAGCCCTTACACCATGAACACACGGATTAAAGCATCGAGGTAAAATACAATTGGAAATTGCACCATAAAATAAACATCACAGCCAGGAATTTAAGCCAAAGAACGCAGAGTCATTATTAGGTAAACATGAAATGGGCAGCAAAAAGGCAAAGCAGCCCCTGGCCCGGTCGCCTCTGCTTCGCCTAGCGAAGGCTCAGCGAAGGCTCGCTGCGGGCTCGCCTAGCGATGAGCTAGCGAGCGGCCACGGGTTTGAAATTTGAGAACATTATGACCTCAACCTGCAGCATGGCTTATGGCATCCAACACATAATTATATGGTTCAGTTTCACAATATTCAAACACATTTAAATTCTCATGCAAGACTTCAAAATGTTTATGAATTCAATTATAATATCCTCCACAAATTAAGAACATGAAGTGGTACCATATGCCAAGTGAGAGTACAAAACGATATCACATGCAAATTAAGACACTAAAGTGGTACCACATGCAAAATAAGGACACAAAGTGATAATCATATGCCAATTAAGAAACTAAAGCGATAATAGTGAGGCAAACCTGTTTGCAAATCGAGTTGCAACCTTGGATTGGCGAGCCGGATTGAGTTGGGCGACGGTAGCTTCGGAGCGAGCAAGCGGCCTTCAGGGTTTCCGCCTTCTGAACTCTTTGGACCAGCAGGGTTTCGGTGCTAGGGTTTTCTCGGGATCTCTGTGTGAGTGTCTCCGGGTGAGTGAGTCCGTCTCTGTGTGTTCTTTTTCGTGGCAGTGGAGCATGTATTTATAGTAGTGGTAATGGTGACCTAATGGGCTTAAAATGAGGTCCAAAAATCTCAAACTTTCACAAACTTCGCTAGGCGAAGGAATTGCTCGCCTAGCGAGCAAACTAGGTCTGGGCTTTTTCCTGGATCCAACGCTTCGCTGGGCGAGTGGCATGATGCAATGTTCGCTAGGCGAAGGAGCTGCTCGCCTAGCGAGCCAGCTGTTTTGGGCCGCCTGTGGATTGGGCCTGTTGTGAGTGGGCTTTTGTCCATTTGATACCAGTGCCTTGCAGAACAAGTCAGAGGGTCTTGGAAAATGTTTGGTAATGCCAACGGGCAAATTTTGGGGTATGACAGCTGCCCCTGTTCAATATTCTCGAACCGAGAGAGTAGAATGGCATGTGCCGTTCGTGGTCTGGAGGTGAAAGATTATTGAACACTTAGAATGCCCCAAAAATTTGCACTTGTCCATTTGTCTTGACGGAGATGGGCTTAAAGATGCCATCCAAGAAACTTGCTGAGGAGATTTCCAGATTGTGTCGTACGTTAGACGATATCTAGAGACATGGGTGTCACACCGGGTCATACATCAGACCGTATAATGAACCCTCCATTATGCTGTTGACTTCGCTGGGGAGTCAGAGTATGCTATACTGCTGGGGATAAGGGATCAGAATGGATCATACGTTAGACCGTGTCTGAATACCAGAGTGAGTTGTTCATTAGGCAGATGACTTTGCTGGGGATGAAAGATCAGAATGGATCGTACGCTAGATCGTATCTGAGTTGCAGAATGAGCCGTACGTTAGGCTGAAGCTGGTGAAAAGGGAGTAGTCGTATACTAGACTACCATTCAGGAATGTACCTGTCCGAAGGTAGCACCTGAGAAAGGGAGTAGCCGTATACTCGACTACCATTCAGGAATGTACCTGTCCGAAGGTAGCACCTGAGAAAGGGAGTAGCCGTATACTCGACTACCATTCAGGAATGTACCTGTCCGAAGGTAGCACCTGAGAAAGGGAGTAGCCGTATACTCGACTACCATTCAGGAATGTACCTGTCCGAAGGTAGCACCTGAGAAAGGGAGTAGCCGTATACTCGACTACCATTCAGGAATGTACCTGTCCGAAGGTAGCACCTGAGAAAGGGAGTAGCCGTATACTAGACTACCATTCAGGAATGTACCTGTCCGAAGGTAGCACCTGAGAAAGGGAGTAGCCGTATACTAGACTACCATTCAGGAATGTACCTGTCCGAAGGTAGCACCTGAGAAAGGGAGTAGCCGTATACTAGACTACCATTCAGGAATGTACCTGTCCGAAGGTAGCACCTGAGAAAGGGAGTAGCCGTATACTAGACTACCATTCAGGAATGTACCTGTCCGAAGGTAGCACCTGAGAAAAGGGTATCCAAAGGGGTCGTACGTTAGACCATATTGGAGTTGTTGAGAGTCAGAATGGATCGTACGTTAGACCGTATCTGAGTTGAAAGAGTCATATGCTGGGCCGAATCAGAATGAACCGTACGTTAGGCTGTATCTGATAATATTGGTGTATGCTGTATTTGCAATGAACATTTGGGATGGGCTTATAGATGCCATCGTTAGGAGGATGTCAGAATGGATGTTGATGAGGATGTCCGTCTGAATGGACCTTTGTTTTGACTATGTCAGGAGGATAATTAGCCTGAAAAATGAGGTTAGCTTCATGCCATGTCATGATGCATGAGATGTTTTATGCTTGCGAACCTGGTATGCCTGTATATGTTATGAAATGATGTAAAGTGTATGATGCGGAATGAAGTAAATGTGAGCGTTGTATGCAGGTATGTAGTATGAAATGATGTAATGAATGCATTAGGCGTCTGAAACATTCTTCCAGGGGACACTACTGGGGAGATAGATCTCAGTCTGCTGGTCGGAGACATTAGTATTGATGGCCCTTCCTTAGCTGGGGATTTGAGTTCTGTCCAACGGGGCCTGGCTGGGGATAGAAGGGATGACCTTTCGGTAGGGCGGTGCCGACCTCTTCTGGGGAATAATTAGCGTTGCCGGGGAATCGAATTAGTAACAGCCTCCTTGGAAAGCGTGGTTAGACCTTCTCCTCGATCCTGAAGTCGTGTAGTAATTGCTATTGCTATTTTAGGCATGCATTTTTGTAAACATTGGTCATATTCAAGTGCATAAGTCAATTCAAATTAAATCAATGGACGTTTACGCAAACAAAACAGAAAAGGTAAAAACAAAAGCATCTTTTTGGAACTGAAATTGTATTGATGTTGAAAGAGGGCCTATAAACAGGCAATTTATGTACAAGGAGACAGAAATCCTAGTAAGAGGAAATTGTCAAGAAAAAGAGAAAGCTATGCAGAAGAAGTCCTATTAATTTAAATTCCAATACTGTCATCATGTCTTCAAGCATCTTATCTCCTGCTGTCGGATAAAGGTGATTGGCTTGTTCAGTCCCTTGAACTTGGTTGAAGCTGACAGAGAACGGGACATAGTCATACGTTTTAATCCCTAATTTTTGCCCGGACCGCCTTTTCAGGTTTTCAGTCCACCAGGATACCCATTTTTGCCCAAGCCGCCTTTTCAGGTTTTCGACTTGCCGGGTGTACATTTTTATATGTTTATCCCTAGTTTTTGCCCGAACCCTTTTGGTTCGCCGGGATGCCCTTACTTTTGCCAAGGTACGTCGACCTAGCGGGTCTCTGTTATGCGTAGTATTTTTTAACTATGTCCGCGTTCACAGGATGCGGGAAGTCTTCGCCATCCATTGTAGCAAGTATCATGGCTCCACCAGAGAATACCTTCTTAACCACAAATGGCCCTTCGTATGTGGGAGTCCACTTGCCTCTGGGGTCCCCTTGTGGTAGAGTGATACGCTTGATCACCAAGTCGCCTACCTGATACACCTGTCTCTTGACTCTTTTGTTAAATGCTTGGGTCATGCGCTTCTGATATATCTGCCCGTGACAAACAGCCGCAAGTCTCTTCTCATCAATCAATTTATCTGATCGAGTCGAGTCTGAATCCATTCATCTTCATCTAAGCCCGCCTCTTTCATGATTCTTAGAGAGGGAATCTGGACTTCCACTGGTAAAACAGCTTCCGTTCCATAGACTAAAGAGAAAGGAGTTGCCCCTGTCGAAGTGCGTACTGAAGTGCGATAACCATGGAGAGCAAACGGTAACATCTCATGCCAGTCTTTGTATGTTACTGTCATCTTTTGTATGATCTTCTTGATGTTCTTATTAGCAGCCTCTACGGCGCCATTCATCTTTGGCCGGTACGGGGAAGAGTTATGGTGTTTAATTTTGAACTGCGTGCAGAGTTCAGTAATCATCTTGTTGTTCAAATTAGTACCATTGTCAGTGATAATCCTTTCAGGGATGCCATACCGACAAATAAGACTACTCTTGATGAACCGGGCCACCACATTCTTGGTGACAGAAGCGAATGAGGCTGCCTCTACCCACTTCGTAAAGTAATCAATAGCGACGAGGATGAAGCGATGTCCATTAGAAGCCGTAGGTTTAATTTCTCCAATCATATCGATGCCCCACATTGCAAATGGCCAAGGTGCTGTTAACACGTTCAATGGAGCAGGGGGCATATGTACTTTGTCCGCATAGATCTGGCACTTGTGACAGGTTCTGGAGTGCTGGTGGCAATCAGTTTCCATGGTGGACCAATAATACCCTGATCTCAGAATCTTCTTGGCCATTGTATGTCCATTAGAATGAGTCCCAAAAGTACCATCATGCATGTCTTCCATAATCCTTTCTGCTTCCTTTCTATCCACACAGCGAAGCAGAGTCGAGTCATGATTACGTTTGTATAACACTCCATTACTCAGAAAGAATTTAGCGGAGAACTTCCTCAGGAATTTCCTGTCCTTAATGGATGCCCCTTCAGGGTATTCCTGAGCTTCTAAATATCTTCTTACGTCGTGGAACCAAGGTTTCTCCTGTACCTCCTCAGTGTTAAGTCCATAACAGTATGCTGGTTCATCTAACCGTCCAATGGTAATCATGGGAGCTTCACCGTCCCATCTGACTTTGAACATAGATGACATGGTAGCTAATGCGTCTGCCAACTGATTCTCCTCTCGTGGAATATGTTCAAATGCTATTTCTTCAAAGTATGGGATTAATGTCATCACCTGCTCTCGATAAGGGATGAGATTTGGATGTTTAGTATCCCATTCCCCTTTGATCTGACTGATTACCAAGGCCGAATCTCCGTACACACTCAAAAACTTGATT
Organism: Lathyrus oleraceus; assembly: GCF_024323335.1. Lineage (NCBI taxonomy): Eukaryota > Viridiplantae > Streptophyta > Magnoliopsida > Fabales > Fabaceae > Lathyrus > Lathyrus oleraceus. Next base: position 444,480,653 of record NC_066582.1, on the reverse strand, counting down.
CGCCAATCTATAGCAGCTTTGAGTCCAAAAATACACGCTTCATACTCAGCCATATTGTTGGTACAATGAAAACATAGTCTAGCAGTGAGAGGCGTATGGTAACCTCCAGGAGAAATGAGTACAACCCCAACACCATGGCCCAATGCATTAGAAGATCCATCAAAGACCATAGTCCATCGGGATCCCCATTCGGGTCCTTCATCTGGTTTAGGTTTTTCATTATCAGCAACAACCATGACATCCTCATCTGGGAACTCAAAATTCATAGATTGGTAATCATCCACCGCTTGATGAGCCAAATGATCAGCCAGCACGCTTCCTTTGATTGCTTTCTGGGTAGTGTACTGGATATCGTACTCTGTTAAGATCATCTGCCATCTCGCTATTCTTCCGGAGAGGGCAGGCTTCTCGAACATGTATTTGATGGGATCCATCCTAGAAATCAACAAAGTGGTATGATTCAACATATACTGTCTTAGTCGGCGAGCAGCCCAGGCCAAAGCACAGCAAGTTCTCTCGAGCAGTGAGTATCTTGTTTCACAGTCGGTAAACTTTTTGCTCAGGTAGTATATGGCATGCTCTTTTCGACCAGACTCGTCATGTTGCCCCAATACGCACCCCATTGAATTTTCTAACACGGTCAAATACATGATTAGAGGTCTTCCTTCAACTGGTGGTATCAGAATCGGAGGTTCCTGGAGGTAGTTCTTGATTTTGTCAAAAGCTTCTTGGCATTCGTCATTCCATATCATTTCTTGATTTTTCCTCAGCAATTTGAAGATGGGTTTGCAGGTAGCGGTCAAGTGGGAGATAAATCGAGCAATGTAGTTCAAGCGTCCCAAGAAACCTCTGACTTCTTTCTCCGTACGGGGAACTGGCATTTCTTGAATAGCCCTCACTTTAGCCGGGTCAACCTCAATTCCTTTACCACTGACAATAAAGCCTAAGAGTTTACCGGATCTCACTCCAAAAGTGCATTTGTTCGGATTCAATCTCAACTTGTACTTCTTCAGCCTCTCGAACAGTTTGTATAAATGATCGAGATGCTCTTCTTCAGTATGAGATCTAGCTATCATGTCATCCACATATACTTCTATCTCATGATGAATCATGTCATGGAACAAAACCACCATAGCACGCTGGTATGTTGCCCCGGCGTTCTTTAGACCGAACGACATTACTCTGTAACAGAAAGTGCCCCATTGCGTCACAAACGTAGTTTTCTCCATGTCCTCAGGTGCCATCTTAATCTGATTATAACCCGAGAATCCATCCATGAATGAGAATACTTTGTGTTGAGCGGTGTTATCTACCAGAACATCAATGTGCGGGAGCGGAAAGTCATCTTTGGGACTCGCTTTATTCAAATCTCTGTAATCTACGCACATTCGCACCTTACCATCTTTCTTTGGCACTGGCACCACATTAGCAACCCATTGAGGATAAGAAGTAATAGCTAAGAAACCGGCATTGAATTGTTTCATAACCTCGGCTTTGATTTTCTCAGACATTTCAGGACGCATGCGGCGAACCTTTTGCTTGACGGGACGACAGTCTTCCTTCATGGGCAGACGATGCACTACTATGTCAGTATCCAATCCGGGCATGTCTTCATAAGACTAGGCGAAAACCTCTACATAGTCATGTAACATCCGAATCAATCTTTCTTTGACACTGTTTTCCAATCCTGCTCCTATTCTGACTTCTTTTCTGTCTACCTCAGTACCCAGATTTACAATTTCGAGGGACTCTTCATGCGGCTGTATAGTCCTTTCCTCTTGCAGTAACAGTCTGGCAAGCTCTCCAGGGACTTCACAATCTTCCTCACTTCCATCTTCGGCTTGGTAGATTGGATTTTCAAAGTCATAATGAACAGTAGCGGAATTATTATCAATAGGATCCAGAGTGGAGACGGATCTGCAATTTGTTACGTGAGTGTGTGTAAGAAAGCATAGCTTGTTTGAAAGACGACAGGAAAAATAAAGAGCGCAATATTTGAATGCGAAAAAGTCCATTGATTTATTGAATATGAATATGCTTATGAAATGACAAAACCCTTAACAAATTAGCTATTGTGCCCCGGGCGTAGACACAATGCCTTAAGAAGTTCAATTGAAAAATTAAAATTTGCAATACTAAATGGATAATAACAATTACTCCTGACTAAAGGAGATCGGGATAGTGTCTTCAGCCCTCCAATTATTGAGTCCGTCGCCAATTGTTGGGTAGATCCAGCTATCCAGGTCGCAATCACTGTCAGCATCCTCTACAGCATTGATTTGATCTTTGACCATCTTTTCAGAGCTAAATCCCAGACCAGATTTATCAGACTTGTAGGGTATGTTGATCAGTTGACCCCAGCCAGTACAGCCACCATCTTCAACCACAGCTTGAGCGTCCTTCAGGGAAACCATGGCAGGAGAAGCTCGAATAACCTCAGGCACAAGGGAAGTCGGCTTAAGGACAGGATTGGGCGGAGGAACCACTTCAAATGACTGAGACGGAGTCTCGAAGAATTCACCATCCATCTCGACATATCTGAAGGTATGCACACTACTGACAATGTATTCTTCTTCCCCACACACAGTGACAATCTTTCCCTCTATTGGATATCTCAGCTTTTGATGGAGAGACGAAGCTACAGCACCTGCCCCATGAATCCAGGGGCGTCCCAGCAAGCAGGAATAGGCGGGGCGAATGTTCATTACATGAAAGGTAGTGTTGAAGACTTGAGGTCCTATCTTGATAGGGAGAACAACTTCACCGTGGACAACACTCTTTGCACCATCGTAAGCACGCACCACAATGTCACTAGGCTTCAATTCAATGCCTTTACAGTCAAGTTTATCGAGCACGACTTTCGGTAGCACATTCAAGGAAGAGCCATTATCGATCAACACATGAGCCAAAGTGATTCCCTTACACTCAATAGAAATATGCAGGGCCTTATTGTGGTTCTTTCCTGCTGGTGTCAGGTCAGCATTGGAAAAACCTAGGCCGTCGTCAACAGTCAGGTTAGCAACATAGTTTTCGAACTGATCGACGGAGGTCTCTTGAGGTACATGAGCAGTCTTCAAGAATCTTATCAAGGCATGGGCATGAGATTCAGAGGATAACAACAAGGACAACATCGAGATTTTAGACGGGGTATGCCCCAACTGTTCTACCACATCAAAATCACTCTTGCGGATGATTTTCAGCACTTCTTCCATTTCTCGTTTGGCAACGTCTTCAGTAGTAGCTTTGATCGGTGTCTCTGACTGAGAAGGGTTGACTGGTTCCTTTCCTCGGTTTTCGGGAACCGGAGGTGAGATCTCTGGAGAGAAGATCCTTCCGCTTCGAGTAACTTTACTAGTCCCAACAATGTCATTAGGATTAGCAGGATCACCAACTTGCTTTACGCCATGGACATAAACATCACCTCCATAATTCCACGGAATAGCTTTGCTTGAGGAATATGGGATCGGGCCAGGTGCAGTAATGATCAGGGGAGCTACTCTGGGCTCAGCAATAATCTTCACAGGTATTCTGGGAGCAGTAATCTTCACTGGAACCTTGGACCTTGCAATCACAGATACTTCTTCAACAGGGTTTTCCGTCTTAGAAACCCTTTCAAAGAGAATTGTACGATCGTCCATCAGCTGTTGAATACCATTCCTCAACTTCAGACAGTCCTCGGGCCGGAGTATGCAGAGATTGCAATCTTCAGTACAACCTGGAAATAAACCAGCTCGCAATAAATTCCTCTTTATGATCGGGAGAGGAGATGTTAAGTCCGCTATAGTAGTGATGAGAGAATCGTCATCGAGAGCATTAACAGCCTTGTCATGATTAGGCATAGGAGCAGTGATGACATTAGGAGTCTCCGGAGGCTCGAACTCAATTTCCCCCGCGTCGATCATGTCCTGAATTTTATTCTTTAACAGCCAACAATCGTTTGTATCATGTCCGGGGCTATCGGAGTGATATGCACACCTGGCATTGGGATTATAACGAGGCGAAGCAGTGTTGACATTTGCAGGAGGACCTCTGAGAGTGATTAAATTTACCTTCAGCATGCTTTGCAGTGCTTGTGCTAAAGTCATATTGAGCTTGGTAAACTGCCTTCTTGGTCTGTCTTGTCTTTGCTGGAAGTTTTGAGCTGGCGGGGCTGCGATTGTCACTGCTCCAACGGCATGGTCACCATTTTTCTTACTATGATTCTTTTGACCATAAACAGCGTTCGATTCATTCTTCCCATGGTAGGACTTTTTACCGCTTGTAGAAGTAGCCGCCTGTAACTTTCCACTTCGAATGCCGCTCTCCACCCGTTCACCTGTCAGTATAAGTTCAGTGAAACCTGATGAAGAACTCCCCAGTAGGTGGCTGTAGAATGGGCCAGTCAGGGTACCCATGAACAGGTCTACTAATTCTCGGTCAGTCATAGGGGGTTTGACTCTGCCAGCCAAATCTCTCCATTTCTGAGCATACTCTTTGAAGCTTTCTTTAGATCCCATAGCCATATTCTGCAACTGTAGCCGAGTAGGCGCTAATTTAGAATTGTACTGGTACTGCTTATAGAAAGCTGTTGCTAAATCAGTCCAGGTGCGGATGTCAGAGCTCTCGAGCTGATAATACCATTCCAACTGGGTGCCAGACAGACTTTCTTGGAAGAAATGGATCCACAGTTTCTTATCAGTGGTATGCGGCTGAATCTTTCTCACATAAGCCCTTAGATGCATCTGAGGACAAGACGCACCATCATACTTAGTGAAAGTGGGGATTTTGAATTTGCGGGGAATGGTCACATCGGAGACCAGACCCAGACTTTCGAAATCCAGACCAGGTGTCTTCTGACCCTCCATGGCTAGCATGCGTTCCTCCAGCAATTTATACTTATCATCTCTCGGAGAGTACTGTTCATTTTCATACTCTTCATCGTCATCCTCAGGGTTAGAGAAATCAACATTCTCCTCCTCTGAATCATTCTCCGCACCCTCTTCTGGACCATTCGGGATTCCAAATTTGATTCCCGTAGCCTGTCCTTTACGCCTTCTGCCCGGGTTAATGAAGCTCACAACTTTCTTGTCCTTCTTCTTTTCGGCCAAAAGAGCCTTCAGTTCTTCCTGCCCCTTGGATAAACTTAGCATCATCTCCTTGAATTGAGCATTCTGAGTCTGGAGATCTTTGACAGTCTGTTCGAGATCCATTTTTCTGTTTAAGAGGCAGACCGTGAGAATATGGTCCTTTGGAATACCTGTTATGCAATGTTATGTTATGCGATGCAATGCATGAAATGTTTTCAAGGACTTTTGGGAATTTAACTTTGCGTAAGTTGCCAACAAGAGAGAAATGTTTATTGCTAATGTTTTCAATGTTCATTACAAAAGGAATAATGATAAAATACAATGAAAGTTCAAGTCTCCCAGGGGCGACTTCTTTTTGGGCGAAGATATGCATTGAGTCTTCGTTCCTCATTAAGCTGACTGGTGAGCTCTAGTACTTTCTTCCTTTCTGCATTGAACTGAGCTTCGAAAGTATCTCTCTCCTCTCTCAACTGGGTCCAGGATCTTTTCAATTCCTCAACATCAGTAGGCCTATCTGGATAAGGAATGGTCTGGGAAGTACCTCCTTCGACCTCTGATTCAACAATCAATAGTCCGACTGCAAGATATGGCATGACAAGTTCGCGAGCTCTGGCGCGTACCCATCTGAGATAAGGCTCCATAGGAATAGAATTTTTCTTTCCTAAATTGCTTCTTTTCACCATGCCCCAAGCTCGTACAAACCTTTGGCTGAGACCTTGAGAGTCATTGTCATAGTCAAACATTATACCTTGAACAATCATTTCATGCGGACCATCCCTTCGAGCATACCCAAACTGACGTAGGGCTAAGGCAGGATTATAAGTAATACCTCCTCTTATCCCCATGAGGGGTACATTAGGGAATTCTCCACAACGGTCGATGATGATAACATTTTCTCTGAGGTTAGAACACCAACGGATGTCTAAATGGGAGAGTGCCATTATCCTTTGGGACCATTTCAGATTTTGATCATTCTTCAAGATTGATTGAGGAAGGTGCGAAATAAACCACCTAGACAACAAAGGTACGCAGCACATGAGAGTCCCTTGCTTCTTCATAGTACGAGTGTGAAGGGAATGCAAGACATCTCCAAGCAAGGTAGGCACAGGGTTATGAGTGAGGAATATCTTAATAGCATTCACATCTATGAATTGGTCCGGATTAGGGAATAGCACCAAACCATAGATTAGCAATGCTAAAACATCTTCAAAAGCATGGACATTCATAACTTTTAGGAATTCTCGGGCCTTACTTATCAGAAATTTGGCCAGTAAACCTTTAATTCCACTTCTTGTTACCCAATTAGTTTCAATGTCGGACTTTGTCATGTGTAAAGCTGCGGCAACTTCTTCGGCCTTTGGCATCTTTTCTAAACCGCTGAAGGGTACTTGATCGAGGATAGGTATCCCAAGCAGCTTGGAAAACTCTTCCAATGTGGGTACCAACTGATAATCTGGGAAAGTGAAGCAATGATGCTTAGGATCGAAGAACTGGAATAGGACTCTCATCATATCTTCTTTGAAACCAGTGGTAACCAAATTGAGGAGATGACCATGTTTCTTGTTGAACTGAGCATGATCGGGGAGTTCTGACACCAAATCCTTGAGTTGAGGAGAGATTGCTACAAGATTGATCCGGATAGTCTTCCTGGAAGCCATAACCTGTTCAACAGAGCAAAGCTAAATTCCTAAGTCCTTGAAATGGTTAGTATGATGATGTTATGATGTTATGATGTTATGATGTTATGCAAGCACAAGCATGTCACACAACAATTATTCCTAGGTTTTAAGGCTTGCATGAGTTCCATAGGTAAGTACCCTCCCCACTGAAGTTTGGTTGGTTCAACCTGTCCTAGAATAGTAACCGGGTTCTAGAAGGATCTCAGATCATCGACCTTTCTTTAGGTCCACTTCAGTGCAACACCAAGTGGTTGACCGAAGCTTCCCTAAAGTCCAATCTCAAAGAGTGTAGTATCGAGTATCAACCAACCTCAGTCGGAACCAAAGCCAGTTATCTCACTACTTTCTAATGGCTAGGATGAGTCAATTAGGGTTCTAAAGGTCTGGTTAATGCTTTGATGACACCACGCGGAAGCCAAATTTTTCCTCAAATAACATGAGGACCATCAGGACAACCAAAGTGTCACATTAACCGTAGCTATCATTTTGACCATTCCAGTATACGCCGGATAGTCGCGATGACCTATTGCTACTTACCTAAGGTACACTAGATCCGGGTGTAGGATCTTTCACTCAAAGCCCCCTTAAAAGAAGGAATAATAAAACATAAATGATTTTTTTTTAAGATGGACCTCTCTTTGTAGTCCCCAGCAGAGTCGCCAGTTCTGTCATACGGTGAACTGGGCCTTATTGGATTTGTAATCGCAATGTCGCGGTTAGCAAGAGTCGCCACCGACTTTTCTTTTATCCCATAAGGAAAGGCGGAAAAGAACAGGAAAGACCTTAATTTAGATTCTTAGGTTCGGGAGGTACTTTATACAAAGGGAAGGGGTAAGCACCCTTTGTATCCATGGTTATCCATGGGCTCTTAATTGCTCAATCATTTATGTTTTTTTTAGTTTGAAAAAGGTGGTTGAAAAGTGTATAAAAAGGTTTTGAAAACGAGAATTTAACCTTGTAATGATTCTTGCATGAATGTATACAAAGTGGTTATCTCGTATAGTTTTTTTTGAAAGTAGTTTAGAAAAATATAACTCGGCAATGATCCTAGTACGGATGTATGCTAAGTGGTGATTTTCTAAAAAGGATGTTTGAAAGGTGTGAGGTGTGAAAAGCATTTTTTTGTTATGAATGAGCAATTAAGGTTATACCTGTCCGAGGTCTTTCTGGGCATTTCCATCCTTATGAGGGTAAAACTGTCCTTACTATTGAGAAGTAAGTAGTTTTATCCTGGGGATGTAGAAGGGTCATCGTAGGGTCATCGATAGGTCATTGAAGGCAACAGTTGTGAGGATACCTTAGCATTCGAAGGGACTGTCATCATTTAACCGTAGGCTATACCGAAGGGTCATCGAGGGACAAAATGGTATTTTCGAAGGCAACGTCCGAGGGACTATGATGATTTTACCGAAGGGTCTTTGCTAAGGATATCCCCATATTCGCGGGACATGACCGTATTACGTAATCGTGGGGTAATAAAGAGAGGTCCGATATCATTTATTTAAAGTCCATGTTTTAAGTTCATTAGGTAATCATAGTGATACCGCACTAAATCGATACATTAAAATCAACACATTAAGGATCACTACATTAACATTAATTAGGCAATCAATATGAATCTTCACATTAAAGTGAAATAATTTAGAATCCCTCTCCTTGAAGGCTTCCCATGCATAAAGCGGAGTACCTAGCCGGCTATTTCTTCGGAAGTATGTTAGCCCTTACACCATGAACACACGGATTAAAGCATCGAGGTAAAATACAATTGAAATTGCACCATAAAATAAACATCACAGCCAGGAATTTAAGCCAAAGAACGCAGAGTCATTATTAGGTAAACATGAAATGGGCAGCAAAAAGGCAAAGCAGCCCCTGGCCCGGTCGCCTCTGCTTCGCCTAGCGAAGGCTCAGCGAAGGCTCGCTGCGGGCTCGCCTAGCGATGAGCTAGCGAGCGGCCACGGGTTTGAAATTTGAGAACATTATGACCTCAACCTGCAGCATGGCTTATGGCATCCAACACATAATTATATGGTTCAGTTTCACAATATTCAAACACATTTAAATTCTCATGCAAGACTTCAAATGTTTATGAATTCAATTATAATATCCTTCACAAATTAAGAACATGAAGTGGTACCATATGCCAAGTGAGAGTACAAAACGATATCACATGCAAATTAAGACACTAAAGTGGTACCACATGCAAAATAAGGACACAAAGTGATAATCATATGCCAATTAAGAAACTAAAGCGATAATAGTGAGGCAAACCTGTTTGCAAATCGAGTTGCAACCTTGGATTGGCGAGCCGGATTGAGTTGGGCGACGGTAGCTTCGGAGCGAGTAAGCGGCCTTCAGGGTTTCCGCCTTCTGAACTCTTTGGACCAGCAGGGTTTCGGTGCTAGGGTTTTCTCGGGATCTCTGTGTGAGTGTCTCCGGGTGAGTGAGTCCGTCTCTCTGTGTTCTTTTTCGTGGCAGTGGAGCATGTATTTATAGTAGTGGTAATGGTGACCTAATGGGCTTAAAATGAGGTCCAAAAATCTCAAACTTTCACAAACTTCGCTAGGCGAAGGAATTGCTCGCCTAGCGAGCAAACTAGGTCTGGGCTTTTTCCTGGATCCAACGCTTCGCTGGGCGAGTGGCATGATGCAATGTTCGCTAGGCGAAGGAGCTGCTCGCCTAGCGAGCCAGCTGTTTTGGGCCGCCTGTGGATTGGGCCTGTTGTGAGTGGGCTTTTGTCCATTTGATACCAGTGCCTTGCAGAACAAGTCAGAGGGTCTTGGAAAATGTTTGGTAATGCCAACGGGCAAATTTTGGGGTATGACACTCGCAACCCCAAATCTTTATGTAAGACATATGTGGTTTCTTACCACTCCATATCTCATATGGTGTCTTCTCAACCCTTTTGGATGGAACACGGTTAAGTGTGTAAGCTGCTGTCAATAGTGCATGTCCCCAAAAGGAGTTTGGAAGAGCGGCGTGACTCATCATGGATCAGACCATGTCTAACAGGGTTCGATTTCTTCTTTCAGATACACCATTCCATTGGGGTGTTCCAGGAGGAGTAAGTTGGGATAGGATCCCACACTCTTTCAGATGGTCATCAAAATCTAGGCTTAAATACTCACCACCTCGATCTGATCGAAGAGTTCTAATATTCTTACCCAGTTGGTTTTGTACTTCATTCTTGAATTCCTTGAACCTTTCAAAGGACTCTGTTTTGTGTTTCATTAAATACACATAACCGTATCTACTAAAATCATCGGTAAATGAAGTACTGAAAACCTCCTCTGGCTGGAATGTTCAGTGGTCCACATACATCAGTATGTATGAGGGCCAAAAGTTCATCAGCTATTTCACCTTTTCTTGTGACTGGAGATTTTGTCATCTTCCAAGTACTTTGGGCAGTTTCTCTTCCAGTGTCTGGTCTTACCGCAATGGAAGCAGGTGTCTGCCTTTGCTATGCCTCTACTAGGCTTCAAAGCAACAGTTGGTCTGGGTTTGGCAACTTCCTTGCCCTTCCCTTTATCACCCTGCTTTGTGGGCCTTTTGTTCTGTCTCTTTCCATTTCTGATCATCAGAATGGATTTCCTTTTTGTCTTCAGATTCTGCTCAGCAATTCTTAACATGGCTAGCAGTTCAGGAAGAGATTTGTCCATATAATTCATATTGAAATTTAGGACAAATTGACTGAATCCATCTGGCAACGATTGCAAGATCAAATCAGTCGCAAGTTCCTTTCCGAGGGGAAAACCCAACCTTTCAAGGTTTTCCTCATACCCAATCATCTTGAGCACATGGGGACTTACAGGGGTTCCCTCAGCTAACTTGCTTTGAAAAAAGGGCTTTTGAAACTTCAAGCCTATCATGCCTTGCTTTCTCTTGATAGAGCATCTTCAGGTGTTCGATCATATCGAACGCTGTCATGTTCTCATGTTGCTTTTGCAACTCTGAGTTCATGGCATCCAGCATGAGACAAGCAGTTTCATTGGCATCATCAACATGCTTCTTATATGCATCTCTTTCTGCCTTAGGTGCAGAACTAGGAGGTTCCTCTTCAGGAACAGGTTTCTCCAAGACATACAACTTTCTATTATGTTTGAGGACAATCCTCAGGTTTCGGTGCCAATCTAGAAAATTTGTCCCAGACAATTTATCTTTGTCAAGGATTGATCGCAAAATGTTTGTTAGAGGTGTTTGTTGAGATTAATGAAAATATAAGTATCATTGACATATTTAATTAGGCCTTTAATTAAATATGCTCCCACTATTTTACTCAAAACAAATGACCCTCATCATTTGATTCGGAAAATCCTGTTGAAAGATTTTCTAGTGGGTCGAGATCCATATTTCACTTCGTTCTAAGTCCGCGTAGGAGGATTACACAAAATTAGGTTATTTAGGTAGGAACTCCTTCCAATTGTATCTCATACAACTCTCGAAAATTTCAGTTGGGTGAATAACTCCTTATTCCAATCCATCATATGGATCATTCCCAACTCTTGCTTCTAAACATATATAATATTATTATAATTAAGTTTGACCCATCATTTTAGCAGTTGGATATTACAATTATCCCATCGCACCTTACCAATATAGAACATGCACCTCGCGTAGGCGAAACCTACATTATCCGATACTAGTCTTGATGAGTGCTAAAACTTGGAAAACAAACATATATAATATTATTATAATTTGTTTAGTTAAGTTTGACCCATTGTCTTAGCAGTTGGATATTACAATTATCCCATCGCACCTTACTAATATAGAACATGCACCTCGTGTAGGTGAAACCTACATTATCCGATACTAGTCTTGATGAGTGCTAAAACTTGGAAAGCATAAACTTAATATTTAATTTGAGGGAATTGTAATTGTTATGATCTCACCGGCTTATTTATCATATAAATCGTCTCTTACATGCATCAACATATATTCACATGCATCAACATACATAATAAAACAGTTATGGCCCCTAGCGCAATTGTTCTCCCAAACCAATGAGAGAACCTAAGCTAACCTAATAACGATCTAAGCTTCTCCAAGCAAGATCTTCAAGGTTGTCCTCCATTGATATTGAATTCTTCTCTTTCTTCATAACATTGTCCTCCTTTGATATTGAATTCTTCTCTTTCTTCATATCATTATCCTCCTTTGATATTGAATTCTTCTCTTTCTTCATATCATTATCCTCCTTTGATATTGAATTCTTCTCTTTCTTCATATCATTACATTACAGAAGAAACTCGTTTTACATACGAGGGATTGAGATGAGAAAAGAAGTTACAATAAGAGATTAAAAGGAGAGGCACGACACGCAGGTCGTACTTTAAAAACCCAAAACAAAATAAAGGAAGACTAAGACCATAACTGATCACCATAAGTCAATAATGAAAAAACATTATTATTATTATTAATTTTTAATTCCTTTAATTAATTAAAACCAAATTAAATTTCGGCGACCGATCATACTACGCAGAGTTAGCAGCGCCCCTTGCGGGGTTGGAGGGGCAACGCCCCTGTCCAAATTTTTTAATGAACAATTCATTTGATATGGACATCGTTTTGCATCAACACAACTCTTGCGCAGTCACAAAACAGAAACCCCGAGAATTCTGACTCTGTGAGTGTGGCGACCGTCACAAGCATGTTACGACCGTCACAGGCCCATGACGAACGTCACGCGGCCAAAAATAGAAATGCCTAGAATTCTGGATCTGTGAATGTGACGACCGTCACAAAGCACGTGACGACCGTCACGTCCAGCTTGTTACGATCGTCACAAGTCCATGACGACCGTCACGTCCAGCTTGTTACGATCGTCACAAGTCCATGGCGATCGTCACGCGGCCAAAAAACAACACTTTGAAATAGTCAGCAAACGTGTTCCAACAAGCCCTCAATTCACAACTCCTTGACGGAACAACCCTTGCGCCGTCACTAACCCTAATGCACCAATTTCAGACCTTCAAACACACCTCGATTGTTGATTCAGTATGATTGATCAACAGGTCATTGCTTCAGCATACTAATGTCGGATTCCGAAGCAAATGACCATTGATCGCTCAAAGGAAAACAACCATTTAGTGTTTGAATGAACGAAACAGAAACAGTATATCACATATACCGTACTTTGCATTAGGATTACTTATATCATATATAAGTTGATCGGTCTCAATTGCGCAACCTATGGACGATCGATGTATCGCTGCTTCACCATACTAATGTCGGTTCCGAAGCATAGTCAAAATCAATCATCTAACTCGTACACTCATGATGCCAAATTTAATTACTCGTTTAATTAATTGATTCATTCTGTCTTTTAATCATATTAATACAGAAAATAAACAGCTATCCGAGTCATGGTTTCGTAAGTGGCTCTGATACCACTGAAGAAGAATTGCGGTCCAAAATGCAGCGGAAATTAAAATTTTCTCCTTTAGAGATCCTTACGAATGATCATGATCAGTGATAGAATATTTACCTCTTGTGACGATTGAAACCTTTGGTGCAGATCTCTTGTGATGATCAAAACCTTTGATGCAGATCCACGAAGCGATCACGAACGTTGAACGATGACAACGTCTCTACTCAGTCCACACGAACGGATTCCTTCAATCTCAGTGCTAGCTGGTACGAATGAAGGCTTTGAGTGAGAGAGAGAGAGAGAGAGAGAGAGAGAGAGAGAGAGAGAGAGAAAACGAAAATAATGCAACCGCAATGAATGCTTCTGCACAAGGGTTCTATTTATAGAACCACTTGTGTGGGCTTCAAGCTAAAAAGCCCACTTAAGTGTATTTTGGCCCATATCTTATAATATGCCCAAAATCACTTAAGCTCATGGTACCTTACCATATTTCGTATTCTACTTAAGTACACCGTACCTTTACGATATTCTACAATTCACTTAAGGGCACCGTACGTTACGGTGTTCCTTAGTTACTCTATCTCTCATCAATCCGTCCTTTGTGTGTGACCCTGTAGGTTTTCGCGGCACTGACAATTATATTAAATCATGTATTTAACATAATAAACAGTGAGCGGTATCTAGCAACACATCACTACTACCCAAGACACGAAAATGTCATGTGATTTGACAATTCCTTCTGATATAATACTTATGTGTATAATTACCCTTTTGCCCTTATGTCTATATTGAACATAAGGTATAAACCGTGTCACCCTTGTCCAGTTCAATATTGGGCCCATAGACATTTATCCTGTTACGCAGGATGGGAAAATTCCATCTAGGACACTCATGTCCCTCAGCATGCTTTGTGGAGTACCCATCAACTGTCTTTATGGTTTTCCAATTATGGACAACGTTGGATCAGCAATAAAGCACTCGACTATACATCTAGGATCCATAGTGGTTTCAGGTCGAAGAGTGGTATACACTATTATCACCATGAGAATAACTTATGACACTTTGCATAACTTTCTATATAGTATTCTCATAGCGGGTCAATCCGGTATAAATATTACTCCTAACATTCATACCTATGTTTAAGACTTGATAACTCTTTATCCATGATCCATGAGATGTGATCATCAGTCTACAAACATAATAGTCTTAATGCTTTAATGTTATCCCACTTCACACTAAAGCTTGACTACGGATACTTTAAGAATAGTGTCCTTATGTTTAATGTGCTCTCATGATTAAGTCACACTTAATACATTAAACGGACTATCTATTCCAGGGACTTTATTAAACAAACGTAATAAAGAAAAAACCTTTTATTATTAATAAATAATTCGATACAAGTACCAAAAGTGTTGGCCTCTAGGGCTTACACCAACATTAGGACCATGAACAAATATGACCTTGAATGAATCCTTCATAATGGATCCAATGAATTAGATGATTCCTCAAACTTGAATGCACACACAATAAATGATAGTGCCATAATCAGAAATTAGTGTTTTAGGGATTTGATTAATCTTGATGATGCTTACAACCATGGTCCAAGAATTAGGGTTTCCAGGCTATGCTTCATGATAAAAACAACGAAGATGAATGGTTCACCAATACAAGCATGCCATGGAAGAACCATGGCTTATGACTCAACTTCCCTTAAATGCCTTGTGTGATCAAGACCTTTGAATCCATGATTTTGTGCTTCTCAATGCAAATGAACTTACTATGATGCCATCGATATACAGATGAAATCACAAATAACTTTAGGAAACACATCAAGAAACTTACCCACCATTGGCATAACACTAGCCTTAACATCTCCCTCAACTCTCAAGGAAACGAACAACATGAGTACTTGATCGTCCTCCCTTAAAGACATCTCAATTTGTATGGCAGATAAGAATCTTGAATCCACACTCTCTTCGGGTTCGGGAAACAAAACAATCTTATCAAAAAAATTGAGAGACACATGATTGAACTCTAGCTAGTTCATCCTTAAAATCACATCGATTTAACTTAATGGGAAGCATATTAAGTCGACTCCAAATTCCTTACCATAAATGGTTAACAAAAAATTTAAACACACAAGCGAAGTAGTCACCGAACCATTATCCAGAGTATCTGAAGCTAGCGAAAATATACCCATCACATGTTCGAACATACAAAAGAGTCGCAATCAAACTTTATTTATTCCCGAAGGAAAGGGAAAACACCGATAAAACCCCGGGGAAAGAGAAAACTGGGTAAGGAAATCGGTTGTGTAAGGGGGATGTATTAGTACCCCTAACATCTGTTGTACTCAACGAGAATCGTGTTGATTGTTCTTTGCTTGAATGGGTGTGATATTTAAGGTTACTCGCAAAAGAATGAAGGAAAGGAAGAGGAATAGATAGAGTGCTCGGTGAGGATTAGGGCCCTCATGCCTACGTACTCTTATAGTTCAATAAAGAATTCAGAGCTCCGTAGTTCATAGAATTAATGGCGGGAAATGAAAAAAAGTTGTGATAACAAATATGGTTTGAACCAAAGGATTATATAGTTTGAGTCCAAAAAGGGATGATATCTGAACCCAAGAGTAAAACTGGCATTTACCGATATGTGTGTGTGTGTGTGGGGGGGGGGGGGGGGGATGGGGGGCATATGCATCATACCACTATATACAGTACAACCAAAAAGAAGGGTACTACCTGTATAGGACTGCAAAGTAAGTAAGGAGATGTTTCTCTAAGCAACAAGAGGACTAACAAGACAAACAAAACGACTCTTGGTTCAGAGGAAAGCATTATATATTTTCCCAAAAGTATGCATGGAACTTAAAGAAGGATTGTACTTGGTTCAAAGAGAATAATATATCACATGAGGTGAATGAAGGTAGAAGATATTGAATGGAGGTATTTGAATAGTGAATGATGAATGATGAATGATTGGAGAACGGGAAAGAAAAAATAAATATGGGTAAATATGAAATAATAATTAGGGTGCTCGTGGAGGATTTTAACCCTCGTGCCTACATATTCTCACCATGCAATGAGAAAGTCTGAGCTCTGTAGTTCGTGGAACCACGAAACAAAGAAAAGGATAAATTAGATTGGATTGCTCAGAGGCAATGAAAATTGCTTAAAAATCAAGGGTGTGACATTAATCAATGATGGTAATCGACCACAGTGAATTTATGAAAGCATGGTGAA
The DNA here is from genome assembly GCF_024323335.1 of Lathyrus oleraceus. Classification (NCBI taxonomy): domain Eukaryota; kingdom Viridiplantae; phylum Streptophyta; class Magnoliopsida; order Fabales; family Fabaceae; genus Lathyrus; species Lathyrus oleraceus. The sequence continues at coordinate 444,464,299 of NC_066582.1, read as the reverse complement.
CCAAGGATGCTACCAGGTTTTAAGACTCTATAATGTAGGAAAGGATATTTTCTAGGGTTTGCAACCCCACAAGGCAGGATGAGAGATAGCCAGAGTGTATAACTCTATAGGGAAAGATAGCTGACTTCCACAAGGCAAGAGTGTTAAGATATGCCATAGTCTGTAACTATACAAGGGCAAGAAATAGATTTCCAGAGTTTGCAACTCCAAAGGGTAATAAGCAGGATTTCCATAGTCTGTAACTATACAAGGCAAAGAGAATTGAATGCCAGAGTCTATAAATCTACAAGGGTGAAGAAAAATGATGCAAAAGTATGTAATTGTGTAAGCAAGCTGAACAAAGATTAAAGTCTGTAACTTACAAGGAAATACCTGTTTGCCAAAGTCTATAACTGTGTAAGCAAAGATCAATGTTATGTGCCATAGTCTGTAACTAAATAAGGCAAAAAGAAGTGATTGTCATAATTTGTAAATCAATAAGGGCAAAGGAATATGATGCCAAAGTTTGTACTTTATAGGCAATGAAAGAGGTAGCCGGAGTCTGTACTCCATGGGCAGAATGAATAAAGGCCAAAGCTTGTACTTTATAGGTAAATGAATAAAGGGTGCCAAAGTCTGTAAATGTATAGGCAATGGTCAAGGTTGCCATAGTCTGTACTCCATAAGCAAAGAGAAATGAATGCCAAAGTATGTAACTTTATAGGAAGAATGAAATGTCAAAGTCTATAGCTGTATAGACAAAATCAAGGTTGCCAGAGTCTGTAACTCCATGGGCAAAAGGGGGTTTGCCATAGTTTGTAACTTTGTAGGGAAAGAATGTTAAAGTCTGTATCTTATAGGAAAGGAACAAAGTATGTCTAAGTCTATAACTGTATAGGCACAATCAAGGGTTGCCATAGTCTGTAACTCCATGGGCAAAAGAAGTGATGCCAAATTTGTAATTGTATAGGCAAAAATTAAGAATGCCAAAGTCTGTGACTGTATAGGCAATGCAAGAGGCAATTGATCAGGAAATGGGTGTGTGACCCTAAAATAATGATCCCAAAAGATGTATGGATATCAAGGATGAAAGTCTGGTACTGAATCCAAAGGGAGAGCCATGGTACTTCACTGTTGAAGGAGGATTGATATGCAATGATTCTTCACTGTCGAAGTGTTGAATGATTGATGCTTGCTTGAATAAGACTTGTCAATTGTATGATTTAAATTGCACTAAAGTCAATGAACAAAGTTGAATACCTTGATCAGTTGGGTCATTCGTCCTGTACCCAAATATATTCTAGACAAGGATAAGAATGCTCCAATATCATCATTATTTGTTACTTAAGGCTCATGGCATACAACTTGAATCAGAATTGACAAGTTGCTGATAAAAGATCCGGAGTGTTGATCCTGATGATGCAATTTTACTTATTATAGAAGAAGACTTGACAATCATTTGATTCAAATTGTGCTAAAGTCTATGAATAGAGGTGAATACGATGAGCAACTGGGTCATTCGTTCCGCACCCAAAGATATTCAGAATGAGTTAATGGAAATCTCCACTCTCATTCATTTTCTATTTCTTAAGGCTCATGCCACACAATCTGAATTATAATTGACAAGGTTTGATACCTTTACCGTGCTTGAGTAGTAGTCCACTTTGTCAGGTATGCTTGATTGGTATTGACTTTGAAGTCTTGACTTTGGATTTGAACCTTGAGGTCTTAAGCTCCTGTGATTAAGCATATCCAATACAACTTAAGCATAATGGACTTGCCCTATCAAGTGACCAGGGTCTTCTGATCACTTGAATAGACTTGGGGATTTAAGCACAATGCAAAGGATTTGGTTGACCAAAGTGACCTTTGGTCAACACTAATCAACGGGATTCAAAGAAGTTAACTGGGTTATGTACAAACACCTAAGAAATAATCAGTTAATGAAATCAGATGTCTCTAAGCAAATCCTAAGCTAGGAGCCCATGCAAAAAAAATCATTATTTTCTACCTGGAGACAAAATGGTCAATATGTACAAGTTGATTAGGGAATTAGTTCTAATTATCTAATCTAAAAAAAAAAACTATCAAATCAATCTAAATTTCCATTCATCAAGAAAATCTAATATAATTAGCCTAAGCAAGATTCTAGAAACTAATTAGTTCTAAAAATCTAATTATACCTTAATTAAAAACTGAAATTTCTAATTAAACACACATTCCAAATCCACTCATAATCATGACTTAATATTCTACGAACTTAAAATTCTAATTGAGGACCCTAAGTCCAATTAGACCTAATCTAAATCCTAATCAAACTATAATACAATTAATTAATAATGAAAAACAATATATAATAAGAAATAAATAAACAAACTTAACCTGGGCCTTAATGGATGAAACAAGGGGTGCAAGCCCAGGAAGAATTGTCCAAACAGAGCAGGAAGGGTGTAATGGATCGGGGAGGTGCGAATAGAAAGTATTTAGGCCTCAAGCCCAAACGCAAGCATCCAGGTCACCGGATCCAGTTCACCACGCATGAAGCCTTAACACCACAATTTCAAAATCCAAGATCAATCACACGAATTTGAATTCATCTTCATCTTCACCGGCAGTTCGAACGAAATCCATGAAGAAATTCAACTCTGAATCCAAGGTGGAGCTTCGCTAACCCAAATCATTGAATTCATCATTCGTCTTCACCAAATTAGAATTGATCCACTGAAATCGAGTTGCATGCGGAATGGTAGAAGCAAGAATAAAAAGAGTACTTACCTAATAGAAATGAAAGGATGCTCCGATGCGATGATTCTCCGACGGAAATAGGTAAGACTTTTCTTATCTTTGCTCCGTTTTGATTCTTCTCTTCTTCTCCAATTCTTCTTCCCTTTGCTTTAGCCTGTAGGATGCGTTGTTGTGATGAAGGTTTTGTATGTTTGTGTGAGATACGTTGTGGAATGTGTTTGTAGTGGCCTTTTGTTAATGGTTGAATGCATTGTTATGTTGGTATGATTCTATGATGAATGCTTTGCTGTTAATGTGAATATACTGCTAGTGTTAATGACTGAAGTTAATCAATTTGTTAGTGCAATTATGCTAAGTGAGATGGTGTTGAAGATTCATTATGTTTTTGTTATGCAACAACGTAATAGTTAGATTTGGTGGTTAAAGTTAGAGCTAGCTGTTATGGTAAATGAATGAGTTGTTTTAAATGATCATGCTATGCTATGCTTTGTTTCATTGTTATGTTATTCATGAGAATGTGCAACTGATTTAATCAATGTATGTTATGATGCTTATTGTTGATGATAGAATGGTGACCGAACTTGAATGTGGTGCTTATGCATTGGTAACTTGTATAGATGTTGCTATATTGAAGCTTGTATGTACCCTTCATGAAAAACACCTTGCTTTAATGATGTTTGAACACTGAATGCAGGTTGTTGCAATACAGATTTTGCTTAGAATTTGGCAGGAATTCAAGGCATTAAAGTGGTGCTATCATGACATTCAAGAGTGATGGCTAGCTAGCACATGAAGGAAGCTTGGAATGTGAAGTCAAGTATTTGGAAGAATGAAGGACCAAGGTGAAACTAGGCATTAGGTTCAGAAGTCAAGTTAGTTGACTTTGATCAAGGTTGACAAAAAAGTCAACCATTGACCAAAGTCAACATTTAGTCAAAGTTGCTATTTTTTGTAATAATCTTTGTATGAATGTTGTAAATTGTAATATATGAATGAAATGTACTCTTTTATCTCAATGCAACAATGCCTTCGTTTCAAATAATATTTTCCCACCAAAACTCATGTTTGAATGAGAGTTTTTCTGACCAAAGTGACCAAATACCACATCCATGAACTAGGGTTCCATAGCTAGGCAAAGATCTAGATGCAAATCATACAATCAAGAACCTCAAACCAATAAGTAAGGCTTCCAAACCAAATGATACACCAATGACATGAACCAAGAAGCTAGGGCTTCCAGTACCCCAATGCAAACCACATGATCCATAGGCACTCAAGTTCAAGAACTAGGGCTTTGTGCATAAGTGAACCACATGATGTCATCTTCATGCCAAAGCCTCAAGGATTAGGGTTTTGAACATATAAATTAATGTCATGATATGAACTCCATGAATCAAGATCCAAGAGAGCATGAAATTAGGGTTTCACCTCATACGATGAGCACTTCCCTAATCCTAGTTTGCATCAACCACCAGCTTTGAATCTATAATGCTTGTATTAACATGGATGCCTAATGTAGATGAATGAAGCATGAATGGATACATATGAATCTTAAGTTCAAGGTTGAGTGAAAGGATGAAAAAGGGAGGAAAATTTTTGGGGTATGACAGTATCAATGACCATACTTACAACCATAGAAGACACTTCAAGTTGCAACTTGTTAACACACTTAAGGGAAATAAGCGAATGAGTTGCATCAATAACAATCATAGTAATCAATTAACACCACGAATAAAACATGTACCTCAAATCAAATCATCTGAATTCGAGACATCTGTACCACTAAAATCAAAAACTCTACCAGTAGTCTAAGCAGAAGTAGTTGACGCATTCCTTGGCTTCTGGCATTGTATACTGATGTGACCCTGCTCGCCACAAGTAAAACAATTAAGCCCATTACTCATGGACTCGGCCTTGCGGCAACCTGCCTTCCCATAATAGTAGCACTTTAGGCCACATTCTTACATTCATTCGCACAATTCCCCAACTCTCCAAAATTAAGAAACGTAACTGGAGCTCCTCCCACACTTATCTCTTTCTCATTTGCAGATTTTTCTGCTTCCCTTTCTGAGCTAGACTCAAATACGGTTTCCTATAAAACGACTTCCCACCCTTCTTCTCAACAACACTCTTGTAGTGCGCGGATCTATTTCTGCTATGCTCATCATAAATTCTTCACTTGATCACTACCACAAAGAAATGGCGGATCTCTTGGTAACTAATGAATTACTTAATTTCAGGATGCAATCCGCTTTCAAACTTGATACACTTAGATGCTTCATCTTTCGCACTATTATAATGTTGGCAAAACCTTAATAGCTCCTCAAACTTAGGAGCATACTCCGCAATAAACATGTTCCCTTGGTTTAACTCAAGGAACTCAATTTCCCTCTTGCCGCACACATCAGCCGGGAAATACCTCTATAAAAATTTAGTTTTGAACATAGCCCAGTTAATCTCAATACCAACAACTTCCATTCTATGACACATATTCTCCCACTAGTATTCTGCCTCGTCAGGTAACATGTGCGTACCAAACAACATTTTACAAGCCTTAGTGCAAGCCATGACACGAAAAATCTTATAAATTTCTTAGAGCCATGTCTGAGCATCTTCGGGTTCATATCTATCTGCTTTGTAAGGTAGGTGGGTTGTTCCTCTGAAACTTCCCTAACCCACAACATTCATCAGAACCTCTATTATGATTTTGATTCACTTGCGACATCACATTGGCCATTGCTTCTAAAGCACCAGCAATTGCACAATCATTTATGCCAACCATATTTCCTCAAAACCAAAACAAATAACTAAGTAAGAATCGACAATGTTCACACACCCATCGTGCACACAAAAGGTACAAACTAGTCACAACCTGGCTAGATGGACCGACCTGCTCTGATACCACTATGTAAAACCCTACTCACCGACTCGACATTTAATAAAATGATTCAAATAAGACTCCATGATCAGAGTTCCAGGCATGTTTCACCATAGCATAAAATCATCAACACAACATAGTCATTAAAACTCAACAGTGGAAAATCATTAAGTTTGGCATGTAAGCCTCAACATAAAATGAACAACAATACTCCAACATAAGTAAGACATAAAACAAATAAAGAATGAACAACACATCCCCAATGCTATATATCAGGGTGACTCTACTAAGACTCAATGATAAATAGTGAAAGAGGCATCAACGATATCCTCTAACTCAAGTGGCTACTCTTGTATCTGTTTTATGTATTCTAGAGAAACACAGACGCCACAACAACAAACAGGGGCAAAAATAAGCTCATATAATATAGAGGTGAAATACATAAAAAAGGTATATCGCAAAAATCAACATGATCAAATCACAACAACACCACATATTCATCAATCCCCCATGCGTCAACAATCATATATTCATCATCAATTACCCAAGCATCATCAAATAAAACATAATTCACATATATTATACATCACATCACTAATACCAATTCATTCACAATGCAGGTATATATGCAATGTGACATCACCTCAACTCTACCTACAAATGTGCTATCGACTCATTGGATTCAGAGGTATGTTATTGATATTTCCCACTCGATTCCGATCCCACCAATGGACCAGAGCACATCAAATCACTACTGACTCCACGACTGAATCACCAACATTTCACCACTCATATTATATAGAAGTAGGTCACTTGCTCCCGATCCCACCAATGAACCATAGTACATCATAATTAGTACTTATCCCACCACTGAATCAACAATGCTTCCCTTATCCCACCAAATGCATAAGCTACTCGCTTCCCCCAATTCCACTATTGGACAAGAGCACACTTTCATACCTTAATTTTTCACCCTAAGATCCCACATATCATTTGCATCCTTGCATACAAACATGATCACATATTTGTCCTTTCCCTCTCATCCTTGGGTTTTCCTTTTGCAGGGATCATCAAGCACCTATTTGTTGGTATTTTATATTTATGTTTGTATGATTCATTTCTTATCTAACCACTAAAAAAATAGCAAAAATATGTTTTTTTTCTGTAAGTTTATTGTGCAAGGTAGGGCTTTTCATCAAGAGCATCAAACATGGTTCCTCAGCTAGGTTTTCTTTGATTCCTCAGTAAAGGGTGGTCAACCATTGGTTCTAAAGGGGCTATCACTAAAAGAATGATCTATAAGGTTCTGAAGCATCTTAGAATCTCATTGTGATCAAGAGTATCTCAAAGCCTTGTGGTTTATTTCTCAAGAAAAGTCAAAGTTTCATGTGTTCATTTCCATGCCTTCTTCAACAACTTATCTCGAACTTTGAGCAATTTAATAAAGATACATTCGAGGACATATTATTTTGAGTTCATATGATCATCCATGTACCTTTAAATGCAATAAAAGTCCAACTCCACAAGTTTATTCCATGAGGTTTGACCAAAAAGTCAATATTTGAAGTCAAAGTTCAAAGGATCACAACTCCTTCAATTCTCAAAATTTTTGAATGCTTCTTTTTGAATATGACTCTTCTCAACATACTATACAAATTATATTTACATGACAAGATCCAATTATGCTTTAAGGATCATCAAATGTTTGGAGACATTAAAGGTCATTTGTGGACTTGGTGAAATTTGACCTATTCTCGAGTGACTTTTTCTCAACTTTCAAGGATTATAACGTCTTCAATTTTCAACATTTGAGGCTGACTCATTTTACACAATATCATATGTGATACCCTCTACAAGTTTTCTTCAAGGATAAAAGTCAAATTATGCTTGGAAATCCATGGAATTCTTTGAAACATTATATGTCATTTCAGCCACTTGGGACTTAGAATTTTCTAAGTAACATGACTAGGTTTTCATGCCAACTTCAACATGGCACAAATTTGTGCTCAAGCATCCAAATGAAACCTCTATTGGCACATTGTTATCTTTGATATGATGTCAACACATTTCAAGAAGAATGAGATCAAAAAGCCTCGTGAGCAAGATGCCCCATTGAGTTGAACATGGTGACTTGGAACTGAAGAAATCCCCATGATCCGAATTTTGAACTTCACTAATATCAATTTGCAAGCCAAATTACCATGCGTTTTGGACCTAAACATGTTTAACCAAGTCTCAAGAAGTTAATTGACTCTTAAAACACATCATTTGGCTGAGTTTTGATGGATCAGAAGTCACATTTTCTCACATTCTGATCAAATTCATTTTGCATGAACTGAGCTTCATTCCATAAATATTTGGATCTCAACATATTCTTATAAATAGAGCAACATATTTGTTTCATTCCCAAGCTTTTGAGAGCCAATAAATCCCTACTTTTTTCTGAATTTTTTCTAGAAAATTAAACTACCGTATTTTGAATTCCAACTTGTTTCAATATGATTTCCTTATTCCATTAGCATCTTCGGTCTTCTCTGAAGATTTTGCAACAACTCCCAAGCTCTAAGACCTTATGAAGTGCCCTGACCAAATCGAGCTTCATCAACTTCTGATCACCATTTGGACACGGTAGTTCTGAGCATCATTTGAACTCAAACAAGTTACCACAATGTAGTTCTTCACTCTCTAATGCTTTCCCCTAACTTATCTGGTGTTGATTGATCGCGTTCATCATTTAATTTAATTTTTCATGGCTTGCTTGCTTTTGAAATTTCTTAGAAATTCTCCATGCTCTGTTTAGATAAATGAAGTTTGAGCATGAGGTTGCATTCGTGATGAGGAGGCGATTACATTGATGTTAGTTTCGTGTTCTAAATTTACCAAACGATGAAACTCCGGTAAGGAATCATCAGGGAAGATAAATAGAGTGTTTCAGGTTATCTGAGTTTGACCATACACTTTGGTAATTTGAAATGTTCTGATTGGTCCTTTTTGAATTAGATGTCGTGTTTCATTTTTGCTAATCTCCATCGTGCGCCCTAGCCTGAGGATTGTTGGATCTGCCATGTTAATTAATGAGGCTAGATCCAATGCTCCGTGGTTTTTCATTTTAAATTGTATTGTCTTTTAAAATTCATAGAAAATTCATTTTGCTTCCAGAAAATACCAAATTAATTTCTAAAACTCTCTTTTATTTTTCTTCATCTGATTTTTATTTTTCCATATTTTATTTTCTTGATTTGTTATTTTTTATGGATTTTCTTTTTTCTTATTTTGTTTCCAATCTTCCATAATTTTCTTAGCCATTTATTTGGAGTTTTGAAGGACTTTATGGATTTTCTCTTTTATTTCCCTTTTAAAATTCATTTTAGAAATGTTTTTAATGCATTTTATTTTATTTTATTGCATTTTATGTTTTTTTGACCTTTGTTGACTTCTGTTGGCTTGGATCTTAGTTGATTTGATCATACGTCTCATCACACTGAATGGATCTTGGGTGTTGATGGGGTGAAAACCCTAATCCACCAAAATGGATGATTGATTTTGATGATGACTTGATCAAGCCTTTGATCTAATTTGGATTTGTTCTCTCTTGTCCTATTCTTCTTTATCTCTTTCTTTTCCTTTTGATCAATTGGATGGTTTGTGTCCACCTTGTTCATGATGTATGGGTTGGTGTTTGATGAACTTTCATCAATTCAAATCTACCTTCGAATTGATCATGGATCATTTAAGGTATTTTAGATTGATGCATAAGTTTGTCCTAAGTACTAGGAAGTATCAATTGATGTAATGGACCACTCTCCTAGCCTTTGTGCTTGACGAATTCACTTTTCTTTTTTTGTGTGGCATAGCTTTAGGAGAATGATTTACATATCATTTCTCTAGCATGTATTAACACAAAAATTATTATTGACCGGCCTCAGATAGTTGTGACTTCTACGTAAGTCCAATTACGATTGCTTAATATAGCGTTAAATTTGTCCTAAGTCATTTTTATAAGTGAGATTGTAAGTCTCATACTCCTCATGGTATTGTGTGAAAAGTATTGTTTCCTTCTCAACTATGAGAGCTAGTGGCGTACTTGTTGATTTTATCCAAGTTGGAGCCCTTCTCATGCTGATGTAATGGTCCATATTTTCATACTTGTGGGTGAATAATTGAGTGTTCTCCAAAAAATAACAAATTGCCTTTCCATTTTTGATTACTAACATCACTTACTAGCATATTATTGGATTAACCTTACTTTAATGTCATTTATTTTATGCTCTTTATTTCTTTCTATTTACTTTATGATTTTATTTTATCATCTCCTATCATGTTTGCTCTTTGTCCACTTGGACCTTTATTTATGTTTATGCTCTATTACCTTTGTCCACTTGGACTTATTTTTTTTAAAAGACATTAATGAAGGAAAAACCCCTAAAAATGTTTGGTTCTGTAGATTCATGGACTTGAGGTTACTATCCTTGGCATTGTTGTGGAGTTATGAACTTAGAACTAGGATCTTGACGCTTGCTTTGGGAGCTTACAATTTGAGACCTTTGGATTCATCTAGTACCTTTTACTTTGGACTTCTTTTGAAGACTTGGCTTGGTTACTTTGGTTTGATATGATACATGGCTTATTCTTTGTTTATTTGGGTTGCTTGAGGCTTAATCCGAAGGAGGGAATTCTTGCTTGACTTATGTCATAAAGCTTGCTGTCTCTTGGTTAGATCTTTCCTCCCTATATTTTACTTTATGCTCTAGGATAGTCTCATATTCTCTTCTCCTTCTTTAATTTTCAAAATCTCCTTTCTCTTTTCAAAACTTTCTTGTTTTCAAACTTGAACCAATTTCTTAATAAACCTTGACTTTTGTCAAGTGATTTTCAAAACTTTTTTCTTAATAAATACTAACACATCTTAAGCATATTCGAACCAATTTCAAAAGACTAAAAAATACATAATTCATTCAAATTACTTTGTGCCCTTTTTCTTTTAAAACTTTTTCTCAAAGTTTAGACATGAGTCATTTCCATAGTTGAGATGTAACTCTCTTATCCCCATAGTATTGGTGATGATTATTTTCCACCTAAGAGAGCTAGTGACATACTTGTTGATATTTATCCAAGTTGGATCCCTTCTCTATGATGATGTAAAGTTCTAATACTTGTGGGTGACTAGTTGAGTGTTCTCCTTAAAATGAAAAAATGGCTTTTCATTAAAAATGAATCAAAAGAAACATCTTTGTTATTTTTACCACAAACCACGAGGTTTTGATCCTCCATTACACTTTGTTGGTACCTATGCATGAGACTTAGAAAGTATTGGCAAACACAAAAATTATAAAAAACATTTCTTTTTTTCATCTGCCCAATATTTTGCAAACAACGCCTTTTTAAAGCCAAAATGCACAAATTTTCAAAGAGGTTCCTATAAAGTACTATAGATGTTTAGGATTATAATACCTTCCCTTTGCATAACCAACCCCCGAACCCTTATCTCTTTTTATTAGTTTTGTTTTAAAACTTCTTTGGATTTTGTTCGTTCTTTTACCATTTCCTTTGGAAATAATAAAAGTGCGACGGCGACTCTTGCTTTACGAGTTAAGTTAATCAATAGCTTAATCTCAAAATTTTTACCTCTACAGAAAAGTTACGACTCTGATGGGGAAGTCCCTAGTGGGTTTAGCCCATCTTTGTTTTTCTATGTATATTATGTTTGCTACTGTTTGTTATTATTTGTTTTGTCTAGTGCTTGGTGATCTTTGTATGGTGAGATAAGTCCTATACCCGAGCTTGAGTGCTCTTATGATAAGAGGGTGGTATAGTCTTGTTTGGCTTTCTTGGGGTTAATCCTTAATGAGCTGACTTAAGATCCCCCACTCAGTGGAGGCCCCTTTGGGATTACTGATGTCTTACGAGTAATCGTGATTGGCATTAATTTTTCCGACCTGGGAGTCCGAGAGGCTGAGGACCTTAGAACCCTTAACCCATATTATCCTTTTAGGACGTAGTGCGGTAGCTATTCAGGTGCAGACTTGAATTAGTTGTTACACGATACTACACTCGGACGAGTTTCTCTTGAGAATATTATTGGTTGGCGAGTAGTCGTTTAAGCGAATAATATTTGAAAGATGGAATTATGACTCTGGGAACTTTTTAGAACCTTGTTCTACAGGTGATTATACCCTTAATACATATCTTATGGGTTGGTTCTTACCCTTGGCTCCATGCTCGTGACTCCGAACCTTTTCCTTTTGTGATCTTGTTTGTGGTTGTTGCATCATGCACTCATTGCATTCATGAACATTTTTATCGGTTTTCAAGGAACTTAGAGATTCTTTTTGCAAACATCGCAGATATTTTGACCATGGATATTGGAAGAAGGAATACTCAGAAATACAATTTCAGATGTCCTGATCTTAAGGATTTGAGAAAGCTAGGATCTTTTGTGGATGGTCCTAAGGATTTAAGAGACCATTTTGTAAGACTTTTGTATGTTCTATCTACTGATGTTGAATATGGTCTTCTTTATACTCTAGTTCAGTTCTACGATCCTGTCTACTGGTGTTTTACTTTCCCTGATTATCAATTGGTTCCCACCATGGGGGAGTATGCTTATCTTTTGGGTATACCAGTTTTTGATAGGGTTCCTTTTTATGGTATGGAAGGAATTCTAAAGTCTAAAGTTATTGCTGGAGCTATTCACCTGGAGAAATATGACGTAGATGTTAATCTCATTGTCAAAGGAGGTATCATAGGGTTAACTTTAAAATTTCTGATTAAGAAATCCTTTTCTTTTGCTAATGCTGGTAGCATGGTGGCCTTTGAAACTATTCTTGCCTTATTCATCTATGGTTTGGTCTTGTTTCCCAACATTGACAATTTTGTTGATGTTAATGCTATTAGGATCTTTTTGGTTGGGAATCCTATTCCAACTTTTCTTGGTGACACCTATTTCTCCATTCATCACAAGACTTCTAAGGGAAATGGAACTATTGTCTATTGTGTACCTTTGATGTACAAGTGGTTTATTTTGCACTTGTCATAGTCTCTTATCTTTGAAGAAAACAAGGGTTGTTTAAGGTGGTCTCAAAGACTGATGTCTCTCACCAATAATGACATCACTTGGTATTCTTCTATTTACGACGACGACGAGATTATTAATAGTTGTAGGGGAGTTCTCTAATGTGCCTCTTATTGGTACACAAGGAGGAATAAACTACAATCTGGTTTTGGCAAGACGTCAACTTAGGTTCACTATGAAGGACAAACCTAATAACACTTTGTTAGAAGGTTTAATTTTCCAAGAATTTAAAGACACTTAAGGATTTAAGGCTAGGATGGTGCATGCTTGGCACAATATTCATAGGAAAGGAAAAAGTGAGTTTGGATTGAAGAATTGTGTAGCTTTGGAGCCTTACACTAGTTGGGTGAAACAGAGATCAAAAGAATTCAAGATGCCTTATGCTTATGAGATACCTATGTCTTTAGTAGTGTTCAAATCACCCACTATTCATATTGAAGAGATAGAGGAGTTGCAAAAGGCTTTGGTTAGGATGAAACAAGATAAGTATGCTTGGGAAGACAAGTTTCATGCTTCAATATGAATATTAGGTGATTTGCAGAAGCGGTTTAAGGAAAAGGACGGCTTGATAGAGTTGCTTGAGCAACGTGCTATGAAGAGGTCAAGGAACCAAGAGGATATATTTTCCTCTAACATTTCATCATCTACTCATCTTCCTACTTCCAGTGTTTGGAAAGGCATTGTAGATCAGCTCGTTATGGAAGGATGCCATGGAGAGAAACCATGAGAGAAAGATTAAAAGACTTCGCGCGAAGTATCAGCTTGGAGTTAGGTCATCGTCGGATATGATCCCATAGAACTAACTTCTTTCCTCTTACATTTTAGGATTTTTGAGGTTATATTTGAGATTGTAATCCTTTCCACTATTAATAAAATGAGATTTTTAGTATTCCAAAATGTGTTATTTCCTTTATGATGTTTGCAATTTGCTTTATATCTTACAGTTCCTTAAAAACTTTGCATTTGCATTTGCATATCATGTATCATATTGCATCTTGGTCTTGATTTGTGTAAGTTTGCCAGGTGTCTTATTTCTTCCTTTTCTTGGTCTTTGTTCAGACAAGTTGTCTCACCATTACAACACTCGTGCTAATCGACAAAAGAAGATGGATCGTTTAGAGCAAGAGAATCGTGAACTCCAGGAGGAAGTGAATACTTTAAGGGATAATTTGGAAAGGCTCTCTGCTATGATGGAAGCTCTGGTGGCTGCTCAGAAATAGCCTCCTCCTCCTCCTTAGACTCTGCTTCAGAAGACTGTGATTTCTGAAATCACTTATGTGCCCATCTCTGTGACTCCGGTCAGTGCTATGCAAATGCCTCCTGGTTTCCCTTGGGGTATGCCTACTAATTTTGTGCCAGAAGGATATCAACCAGTTGTTGAAGCTCCCATTTTCAACCTATTATGTCTGTACCACCTCCCGAGGTCCATGTTATTCCTTATGTGGAAGAACCTGTTTTCCATGCTGATCAGAGTAAAAGTGTTGGTGTTTATGAAAGGATGGATGAATTTCAAGATTAATTTCAAGCAATGCAGAAAGAGATTCAAGCTCTAAGAGGAAAAGAATTGTTTGGGAAGAATGCTCATGATTTGTGCTTAGTTCCTAATGTGAATATCCCTCATAAGTTTAAAGTTCCATATTTTGAGAAATATAAGGGTATCTCTTGTCCTTTTAGTCACTTGGTGATGTATGCTCGCAAGATGTCGACTCAAATTGATAACCATCAATTGTTGATTCATTGCTTTCAAGACAGTTTAATCGGTGCTGCTTTGAAGTGGTACATGGGACTTGATAGCACACAGATCCGTACTTTCAACGATCTAGGTGAAGATTTTTTTTGTCAGTATAAATATAACGTTGACATGGCACCGGACCGAGATCAACTCCGTGCTATGTTCCAAAAGGATAAGGAAACTATCAAAGAGTACACACAGAGATAACACAAGATTTTCGCGCAAGTCAGTCCTCCATTAGAAGAGAAAGAGATGACAAAGCTGTTTTTGAAAACTTTGAGTTTATTTTACTATGACAGAATGGTTGCAAGCACTCCTAGTGATTTTACCGAGATGGTCAACATGGGAATGAGACTAGAAGAAGGTGTCCGTGAAGGAAGATTGAAAGAGAGTGGTCCGTCTGACAGTTCCAGGAAGTATGGGAATGATTTGCTCAAGAAGAAGGAATATAATGCTAATGTTATTTCGCAAGAGAAGCATAAGAGATCTCCAAGAAGCAATCAACGTCATCAACATGTGGCGTCAACTACCCTGATTATTAATCATGCTCTAGTTGTTCAAGTAACACCAAATTATCAACCACATTTTCAAAAACATACTCATCAACAAAACCGTGTCTAGAGACCAGCGCAATTTGATCCAAATCTGATGTCCTATGCAAAATTATTTCCTTATTTGATACAAAAGAATTTGGTACATACTAGGACTTTTCCAGCTATTCCGAAGGAACTTCCATGGTGGTATAAATCTGAGCATCATTTCCATCAAGGTGCACCCGGTCATGATATTGAAAATTGTTTTGCTTTGAAAGCTGAGGTGAGGAGACTAGTGCAAAGTGGTATTTTGTCTTTTGAAGACTCTGGTCCTAATTTGCAAGCCAATTTGTTTCCTAAACATGGTGGTGCAACTATGAATATGATCGAGGGATGTCATGGAAAGTACCGTGTCTTTGATGTTAATTTGATTAGAAGATCCTTGGTCGAGATGCAAAAAAATTTATGCGAGTTGAGTTATTATGAGCACGATCATGTTTCTTGTCGTATCAGTTCAAGAAACCTTGAGGTTGTGCTACGGTGAAGAGAGATTTACAAGAAATGCTAGATCAAAATCTTATTCAGATTACCAAAGATAGGGATGAAGATGAGCATGGTGTGAATGTTATAGTTCCCCATTTCAGTATTTCCGAACCAATTGTGATTGCCTACAATAGTCAAAAGTCTACCGTTTCTCCTTTGGTTATTCGCTTGGCAGGTTTTACACCCTATGAATCTGACAGAGTTGTTCCTTAAAAATACAATGCTACAATGTTGGAAGATGGAAAGGAAGTTCCCATTCCACCCCTTTCTTCTATTATGAATATTGTTGATATGAGCGGTGTAAGCTGAAGTGATCGAGTATTTGCTTATGTGGCTCCTAAAAGAATTGAAGAAACTTCGGTGGGTAAGCAAGCTCTAGTGGAAACTCCTATTGTACAGTCTGGCCAGTCCAGCGGTGTAAACCAGAAATTTGATCATGATGAGGTGCTGAAGTTGGTTAAGAGAAGTGAACTTAATATGGTTGATCAATTATTGTATACCCAGTCCAAAATAGATGTCTTATCTTTGTTGATGAATACAGAAGCTCACAAAGAGGCCTTGCAGAAGGTCTTGAAGAAAGCCTATGTGGATCATGATGTAACAATTGGTCAATTCGATGGCATTGTCGCCAACATTACTTTGTGTAACAACCTGAGCTTTAGTAATGAAGAATTGCATGAGCAGGGGAGGAATCATAATTTGGGTTTGCACATATCCATGAATTGCCAAGAAGATGCTCTGTCTAATGTGTTGGTTGACACTGGCTCGTCTCTGAATGTTATGCCAAAGTATACTCTGTCCAAGCTCTCTTATCAAGGTGCTCTGATGAGGTTCAATGGGGTTGTTGTGAAAGCCTTTGATGGCTCAAAGAAAAATATGATTGGAGAAGTTGATCTCCCGATGAAGATAGGTATGTGCTTATTTCAGATTACGTTTCAAGTGATGGATATCCATCCCGCTTATAGTTGTCTCCTGCGTCGTCCATGGATTCAAGAAGTTGGAGCAGTGACGTCAACTCTCCATCGAAAGTTAAAATTTGTGAAGAATGGAAAGTTAGTGATTGTGGGTAGCGAGCAAGCCATGTTGGTAAGTCATCTCTCTTCATTCTTATATATTGATGCTGACGAAGCTGTGGAAACTCTGTTCCAAGCTCTTTCTATTGATGATAATATTGTTAAGAAGAATGGGCATCTATGACTTCTTTGAAAGATGCCCAACAAGTTGTAGAGAAAGGTCAATCTTCTAGATGGGGTCAAGTTGTTGAACTTGCTGAGAACAAAAACATAGATGGTTTAGGCTTCTCGCCCGGTTCAACCCATAGAGATTTGAAGTGTATTCAAGAAGTTTTTCACATTGCTGATTTCATGCACTCCAAAGATAAATCTGTTGTTGCAATCCTATAAGATGATCAAGAACAAAAAACGCCAAACTTTGTGACACACAGATTGATGTGCCAGAATTGGACTGCTATTGACGTTCCCTCTATTGTTCACTTGTCAAAGTAATATATTTTTGTTAGTTTCAAAAATCCTTTCACTATGCCTAAGGTGAAAGTGAATTTATGTGGGATTTTTTTCAAAGTTTATCATCATTAATAAAATGTGATTTCGTTTATCCATATTATGTTTTCTCTTTTTGCTTTTTTTGGAAATGGTAACATAAAAAACCAAGAAAATAATCACTTTTTATATCTGCATCATAATTGTGCGTTTATTTGTTCATCTTCTAAAATCTAGCATAAAATCATTGTGCAGATTAAATGTTAAACCCATTGAAAATAATGACTCAATGTCCTCTCCCAACTTTGAATTCCCTGTGTTTGAAATGGAAGGAGAGGATATTAAAGAGATTCCTGATGAGATTTTTCGTTTGCTTGAGCACGAGGAGAAGACCATTCAACCTCATAAAGAGCCATTGGAAAGGATTAATTTGGGTTCTGAAGCGAATAAGAAAGAAGTCAAGATTGGGGCACTGCTCTGTCCAGATGCTAAGAAGAGGATAGTAGAGATTCTTAGAGAATATATGGATGTGTTTGCTTGGTCTTATCAAGATATATCAGGTCTTGATACTGATATTGTGGAGCATAGATTACCATTGAGGCTAGAATGTCCGCCAATTAAACAGAAGTTGAGGAGAACACATCCTGATATGGCTGTTAAGATCAAAGAGGAGGTTCAGAAGCAGATTGATGTTGGTTTCCTTATTATTTATGAGTATCCTCAATGGGTGGCCAACATTGTGCCTGTTCCAAAGAAGGATGGCAAAGTTAGGATGTGCGTTGATTATAGATACTTGAACAAAGCTAGCCCAAATGATGATTTTCCTCTGCCACACATTGACATGTTGGTAGATAATACATCTAAGTTCAATATCTTCTTCTTTATGTATGGTTTTTCCCGTTACAACCTGTAAGACCCTAATTTTGACCCTAAGATCCCTCATGGCATGATATCATTGCTCATTGCATTGCCTCAATGATCATAGCATGTGTGGCTCTTTGACCCTTGGCTTGGGACTTGTGTGATTTGGTTTGAGACCACCAAGTATGCTTGAATTGTATATTATTGCTTTTCTTATTTTGTTTACTAACCAAAAGCACAAAAATATGTCACTAACTCTTTTTGTTTTGAAGCTCAAGTGATCACATGTGCCCTTGCTCCTAGGAGGCTCCTATGCTCAATGAAGTGGCTAGATGAAGATGAAAGCAAGCATGACAATGGGCCACAAAGTTCCTAATCATCATATATGTCTCCCAAGTATCTCAATTGGCCAATTTTCTCAAGATAAACCAAAGGGCTTGAGGATTGTTTCCCAAGGAAACCCTAATTCAACTGTGCATTGACTATGCCTTGCTCATGAAGCAACCTCAACCTATGATCAAATTCAATCAAGGTAACTTCTTTAATTCATTATTTTATGCATATATTATCCTATGTGAGTATCCTCAATCATTCATTCATCAAGATTTGAAGTTTGGCCTTGAGAAGTTGACCAGTCAAGTCATCTAACTAAACTGAAGATCACTGAGACCTAACTTTTGATGTGTTGGTAAAATGAATATGACCCCAAAAGAAAAAATGTTCTTAAGAACCATATGAACAACTTTAATGTTCATAAAAAATCCATTTGAAACTTGGAAGGTCATCATTCATTTTAAAACATTATAGGTCATTTTGACTGAAACCCTAATTTAGGGTCAACTTCCCAAAGACATAACTTCTTCATTTTTTATGATTTTGAGGGGATACCAATTGCATTGGAAATCTTAAGATGTCTACTTCAAAAGTTATGTTGGAAAAAATTTCATAATCCTAAAAGAAACACATGTGATAATACAAAATATTATAGGTCACTTTGGACCAAAACCATTGAATCTTGAAAAAGTCCAACTTCAAGTGCCCATAACTTTCTTATAAAAAATCCAAATGATGAAAAATTTAAGTCCAAATTGATCATCTAGAAACGATCTACAACTTGGATGTTGGAGGTGTTTCTATTTGAGGCTTGAATCATTTAAACATAAGGGCTATAAGTTGGTCACTTTTGGCAAAAAATTTCAAAGGGAACTTATACATGTTTTGTACCTCAAACTTCAAGACCAGTTTTCACAAATTTCCAAACTCCAAATGGATTTTTTCC